>NC_090022.1:81407449-81745069 GCF_037176765.1 Anolis sagrei
TGAGATGGGCAACTAAACAAGAAGACAACTTGCTTTTCTACAAAGCCAGTAAACTATTCTTATTTTAAGCCAGTGTATTCACACTATTCAGATATAGCAGTATGTCCAGCATATAGCAGTAATGTGATAGCAGTTTTAACTGATATCACATTACCCTGCAAAGGTAGAGTAGTTTGGTGTTTTGTTGTTTTTTTTGGTTTTTTTTTGCCAGCGAGCTTTATAATAAGTAGTGGCCCCTCGGCTATGGAACGCCCTCCCTAGAGAGATCAGATCTGCTCCCTCCCTCTTGATGTTTCAGAGGCAAGTTAAAACGTGACTATTTGAGCAAGTGTTTACAAATACAGAGTAGCTAATATAGGAAATCGAATGACTTGACAATGGAACTGGACAATGCTTGAGAATAATGAGACACTGATGATGTTGTTTTTATTGCTTTTGTGATGTCTTATACTGTTTAATGTTTTTTATCTATATTATGTTTTATGTATACTGATTTGGTAGAAACTCCCTTGAGTCACCAATTGGCGGAGAAAGGCAATATACAAATACAGTAAATTAAATAAATAAATAAATAAAATAATATTTTTATTTCTTACCTGCCACTCCCCATGTTACAACATTGCTAAAACATATAATAATTTTAAAACACCCATTAGAATACACATATTAAAGCATATTTCCATAAAATACATATTTAAATACACAAACAAAAATTAGACATAGAATGGAAGTTTAAAATTCATCATTAAAACTATCTGGGTTAGCCTGCCGGATGAGATAGGACTTCACTTGTGTCTTAAATTCTGACAGCTGATTTAGCTGTCAGAGCTCTACTGGCAGGTCATTCCACAGCTTTCGTGCTGTATAAGGACATGGACTAGAGCTTTCTGGTGCTGAAGATTTTGTTCTCCTACAAATGTTTTGGACTTTAACTTCCAAATCAGCATTGCCAATGGTAAGCACATATGGAGATTACAATTCCATGCACTTGAAAGAGGAAAGTGTGAGAATCGTGGAGAAGATAGTTCTAAATATCTCAATTAAAGATCCTAATACTGAAAAGCAAGTGCTTAGAATGCCTATGCTTGGAGTAAGAGGAGGAACAAGTAAAACAGTGTGGCCACTGTGTATAGAGGATGATGAAATGCTAACAAGGAATGGAGAGAAGGCAAACTGTTTGATCATTGGGTTGTTGTAAGTTTTTTGGGCTATATGGCCATGTTCTAGAAGCATTCTCTCCTGACATTTTGCCTGCATCTATTGCAAGCATCCTCAGAGGTTGTAAGGTCATTTCTTGCCTCATTTTAGCCCAAGGGAAAACAATGTTCAAAACTGTAAAAACAGAAGGGGATAGTAGCCTACAGAGATATAGAAATACCTAGATACTCTGAATGAATTAAAGGGACATTACTGCAAGCTTTCTATATACCACATCAGCTGGGCTACCTGAATGCGGTTGTATCCCTCAGCAACAACCTACCATCATTATGATGTTAGCATCATGAGGTTGTGACACCCCAGCTGTGTGAAGCCCACTTCTGTGTGGACAGTGTAACTCTGACTTCCTGCTTGATTTCCTGCTGTGCTGTTTTCCCTCCTTTGTATTATTCTATCATCATCATAATTTACAGGCACTTCACAATTAGAACAGGTTGGGTTAAAAAGTTTTTCCAGTGAAGAGAGTGCAAAGAACTCTGTCACAGAAGTGGATCAACTGAATCCAACATCACTAAAGGAACATGCAGATGTAATCTTAGTGCCACTGCTGGTCAACTTTGAAGGTGTCTTAGAGAATAGTAGAGATTCTAGCAAAATGTAAGAGGGAAAGTGGTGTCACCTTCTTCAAAAAATGGAAAATAGAACCTGAGCAATTTTTATCAATCGGTCAGCAAAATATCAATCTCTAAAAAAGATTTTATAATTGATTTTTATTTATCATGTCAGGAGCAAGCCAAATGGTTGTATTGCATATTTTAACAAACAAACAAACAAAACACAAATTTTGCAAGCTTGGTAGTTGATTAAATGTCCTTTAACCAGTAGCTGGCCGCTTGGAGTGCCTCTGGTGTTACTATAAGAAGGTCCTCCACTGTGCATGTTGCAGGGCATGTTGCATCGCAGCAGATGATCTGTAGTTTGCTCTTCTCCACATGTGCATGTCATGGATTCCACTTTGTAGCCCCATTTCTTAAGGCTGGCTCTAAACAGTATGTTTGTACACACTTAGAAAGGAATGTTCTGGTTTCCAAGAGCCAGCATAGATTTCTCAAAAATAAGTCATGCCAGACTAATCTGTACTCTTTCTCTGCATAAGTTACAAGCTTGATAGATCAGCAGAGTGCTGTTGATGTAGTATATCTTGATTTCTTAAGGCTTTGACAGGATACCCTATGAAGTTCTTGTAAGCAAATTGATAAACTGTAAGCTAGACATTGCTGCTCTTTGGTGGATTTGCCCTTTACTTCTCTGAAGAGAAGTGAATGGTGAAGTGTCTCAGTGTTCTGTCCTGGACTCAATGTTGTTCAACATCTTTATAAAAGATGTGGATGAAAGGATAAGAGGCATGCTTGTCAAATCTGCAGATGACACCATATTAGGAGGAGAGAATTAAAGTTTAATTAAAATTAAAATTAAAATGAACTTGACAGATTAGAGAGCTGGGCCAAAACTAACAAAATGAATTTCAATTGCAATAAATGAACCCTGAGGCAGAAAAAAATTGAAATAGGATTAATGACACCTGACTTGAGAGTAATATGTGTGAAAAGGCTCCAGGGTCTTAGTAGACCACAAGCTAAATTTGAGAAAGAGGTGTGATGCGGCAGTCCAAAAAGCCAATGCAAGTCTAGGCTACATCAACAGGATTATAGTCAAAAATGTATGGTATACTGCTTTAATCAGAACTCACCTGAAATAATGTTTTCATTTCTGGACACCATGGTTCAATATATATAATGACAAGCTGAAACATCCCCAGAGAAACACAGTCAAGAGGAATGAGTTAGGGAGCTGGGCATGTTTCCCTTGGGGAAGAGAAGATCAAGAGGTAATATGATAGCCATTCTTAAATATTTGAACAAATGTCATGTAAAAGATGGAGTAAGTTTGTTTTTTGCTGTTCCAGAGACTAGAAGAAAACATGATGGATTTAAATTTCAAGAAAAGAGGGTCTATCTAATGAAGGAAGATCTTTACCATAGGGAGGGCAATCCGACTTCTGAGATTTTAAAATTGAGCTTGAATTGACATCTTTCAGGAGTGCTTTAGTTGTACATTACTATAAGATAAGGGGATGGATTGGGTGGCCGTTACGGTCTTTCAACTTTATGATTCTATTACTTTAAGTTAGCACAAATAAAACAAGGCCTCCTGAAATAAAAAGTGCCACACAATCATAAGAAGTTACCAATTTTTAACTTCATAGACTCTTTCAATTCAGAAATAATTATTCTGTTTTGGATCAAGGCTATACTTCTTTGTGGACAGAAGAGCTTTGTTCTTAGAAGATACTTCCACCTGATTTTTTGGGAGATCCCCCAAGAACTCAGATCAGCCCCTTAACATTTTCCCCACATCTTTCTAATACTTTCATGGTGCCATAGTGAAGAAACAGGAAAAACTTTCTGCTTTCAACAACCTAGTTGAATAGACCTAAACTGAGAGCCAACCCACTAGTTTTTCAGTCTCATCAACCTATTGCCTTCAAGTATGTTGGGTATTTAACTCACATTGTTTCTAGTCAGCAATCAACAGGCTGAGAATCACGGAGCATGTTATTCAAGACAATTTCAGGTTGAGGAGGGTTAGTTTCCTGCATAGCTTCAGTATCAGACATGTCTGCCTTAATTTGCTACCAAAAAGAAAAGAAATGAGTAGAGAAACATCCCATTTTATGCCTGCTGCTAAAAGTTTCCTTACGCATAGTTTGACATTTGTTTCCGCTCTCAAGACTTTTTGTTTCTTGTTCATGTAGTTCAGAGGTTTTACCCATGAAAAGTGACTTGGAATTGCTTTAGTAATACTGTGAAATTCTTTTGGGAGTTGGAGGAAGTTATCATATAGTATCATGGACATTAAATACTATACATAAGGGTTTTGCAACCCATAAAAAGAATCTATTTGAACTAGTATAACCATCTCAAGCTCATGATCAACAATAAAAGATTATTCTATGCAAAATAATCATTTCCAAGGAACCTGATTTTTTGGTAGATGTTATGGATGTAGTGAAGGAAATGGAAACAACAAGAAGAATTGACCACCAAAGGTTTTACTATATTCTGAATGGTTCAGTTTTGTCCAATCATCTCTGAAATGATAATACTGCCCAAACTACTATATATGTTTAGCATGTATCATAAATATTTTCCAGGCCAGTTATATCCAACTCCACCACAGTCTTGAATTTATCAACAGTTGGCTAGTTTCCCACCTACTATGTCAAAAGCAAGTGAGAGGACTCTGTGTGTGCTTGTGACATGATTGATTGAACACTTATGCAACTTCTGAAAACTGTGACTGGCTGCATAACTATTTTTCTTCTAAAACAGCCCTCAAGCAGGACTCCAACCACTGAGTTTATTTTTTAGCTTACTCATTGGGTCATATGTACACACCCATCCACAGCATAACCATCAGCTGTCCTTACATGTTGAGGCTAAAGAAGCAGATGGCATGCTTTTGAAGCAGATGGCACTGCGTGGCCAACCTGACTCCCAGTGCCCCTTTGAAATTAGAAAAGAAAGGAAATTAATGATGGACTTGTATGCACATTTATCTAGGAGGAAGCATGCAGTGGGCTATCCAGCTCAATAAACTGACTGGCATTGGTTCTGCAGGGTTTCCAACAGGGAACTTTCCCCAGTCCACCTGATTATAACAGGGACTGGACTTTGGACCTTCTGCATATAAACATGCATTCTTAAGGGCACCCATGACAGTCATTAAGGAGTGGATTAGCCTTTAAGATAATTATAATCCAAATCCTTATTGTATAAATATTATATATCATAACTCTGTATTCCCTCTTTCTTCCTAGCTATAAGCTAGCTAAAGAACAACTGAGTACATGAGAAAGAAAGGTGTTTTTTTCTTGTATGAGATGGAAATGGGCATTTAGACTTCACGGTAGAGTTAATGGTTCAGTCATCTTATGGGCAGATTAATAAGAGAACTTGTTTGATATCCGCCTTTGCAACAAGTGTAATAGCCCTGAAGATGCCATAAGATATGTCTCTGCTTTTAAAATTAATTTTTATTCAGAATGGGAAGAACCAAAATGATACAAATAAGCAGATTTCCATACTATATATGACCGAAACTACTACATCTAACTACTACATCTACTACATCTAAATAAATCTGAAAAAAAATCACCCTAACCCAAAACATACCTGCACTAATAAACATATCATCATAGACTATCACTTGCCTTCCAAGTGTAGCGTCTTGGAGGTGGGTCCGTTGGTGACTGTAGAAACCTATTCTGAATCCACATGTTCTTCTTTAGTGAGGAGGCAACACTGATGGAATCATTCCAGAAATTGAGAGTGTCGTTTGTAAATGGTCCACGTTTTGCAGGCATATAACAGAATTGAGAGGACAATAGTTTTACAAACAAGCATCTTGGTGTCCCTGCTAATGTGCCAATCCTCAAACACTCTCTGTTCATTTGTAAAATGCTACACTCATAGAGCCCAGACAGTGTTGTAGTTCAGTGTCAATGTTGACTTTTCTGGAGAGGTGGCTGTCTAGATAGTGAAAATGGTCAACATTTTCTAGTGTTACAACCTGAATTCTGGCATTGCAGAGAGATTGGTTGATGCCTGCTGGTAGAGCACTTTGGTTTTCTTGATGTTCAGTGAGAGACAACGTTATTTGTATGTTTCTGCAAAGGTGTTTAAAGTAGCTTGTAGGTCTTCTGAATGAGCACAGACTACATTATCATCCACCTATTACAGTTCTATAACAGAAGTAGTTGTGACGTTGGTTTTGACTTTCAGTCTGCTTAGGTTAAATAGCTTGTCATCTGTTCGATAGCTGATTTCCACACCAGTGGGAAGCTTCCCATCAACAAGGTGCAGAATCATAGTTATGAAGATGGAAAATAAGGTTGAAGCAATGACACATCTCTGTTTGACACCTGATTCCACCTTAAATTGATCACTTTGGAGCCATTACTGTCCAAAACTGTTGTTATGGACAGTATGTCAATATGGAGGAGCCACAGGTTGTCCACAAATTTATAAGGGCAACCAGTGTTTAGGAGGATGGTCTATTAAACTAATCTATTAAACTAATCTATTAAATTATTAACAGTAACATAAATAAATCCTACCTCCTTTCCCCATATCCCTACTAGACATTGTAAACAAAGTAATAAACACATTTTCTAAAAAAATCAGTAGATGACCAAAATGTTCTGAAACTTGGCAGGCTTAAATTTGTAAGTGTTGCCTAGAAATGTATCAAGTTTCATCCTGAAAGCCATACAAGTGATGGAAAAATGAGCCTCTAATTTTCCCCATTGCTGCAAATAGAACAAATTTTAATGAAACAATTATGAAGCTTTGGAGATTCGGATTATGAAATTAAACAGGACCATTCCAAATCTTCGAGGGCATCCAAATCTACGGAATGAATTACTAATAAGATTTTAGCTGTTTCACACACCTCTACAAGACAGAATCTGAAGGTTTCTTTTGAAGTTGAATTTGTATATAATTTGAAACAGGCACATTTTAAAGTATAATTCCAGGCATTTTCCCTAATTTGGATAGCACAGGAGAGGTTTAATACCCCATAATGTTCGTTTTGCTGTCTGTGCCCCTATAAAGAAGATTTCACATCACTTTCTGTCCCTGTGACAATTGGATTTTTAAAAGTTTGGGTTGTCACCAAAAAGGATGATAAAACTTCAGTGGAGACACCTTTCTACCATGATAACTCATACAGGAGTGAATTTCCATTTCTAGGGGTAGATTTTCTCCAAATTCCTGTTGTCTCACCCTCATTTGTAACAAGGACTCATAAGGAATTTGGATGTTTGTAACTGTGCTGTAATATTCTTCTGGGTTTCTTGTATTGATCATTCAACATTCCCAACAAAACTTTGGTTTCATCACATTTTTGACCTGAATAATTTCTTCCAGCACAATATGTATTTGAATCCAGTATTTCTTGACCTTTTTGCAAGTTCACCACATATGACAAAAAGTCCCAACATTTTTCTCAAGTTACTAGAATTGTCTTTATACATCTTAGAAAATCTATCTGGCATCAAGTAACATCATCTTATAAAAAAATCTTTTAAATCTTTACTCAAAATAAACTTCAGACTCTTCATAGAATCATAGAATCAAAGAGTTGGAAGAGACCTCATGGGCCATCCAGTCCTTCTCCAAACCTTCAACCAAACCTTCTCCCACTGTTCCAGCGGAATTTGTTTGCCTATATTTTGAGCCCATTCAACCATACAATCTTTCACTTGTTCTTCATTTCTTTCATATTTTAACAACAATTTATACATTTTTGCAATCAAATTATCATTCCTGAAATACCACAGATTTTCAAGCTCTGGTTTAACTGTTACAAATCCAGATAAGTTTCTATCCATCTTAAACGACTCAGTGATCTGTCTATGGGCAAACCATTGTCCTAGGAAATCCTTCATTGGTAACCCCTCTCTCATCTTTAACATATATTATCTAATCTTTGTTAATCTTTTTGCAATTGTTCGAATGGAATTTCATTCATTAAAATTGATAACAGCATCTTGGGTAATACATTCATTTTGATTGCTGAGATTCTGCCCATAAGTGACAGTTTTAGATCTTTCTACCTTTGCAGATCTAGCTTTTGATCAGAGTCAGAGCATCTAATCCATAAAAAGTGTCCCTCTCTTTTTCTCCAGCAATGAAACAGTGAGATAAAACAATGCTTATAAACAGTACAGTAAGATACATTGGCTTCTGGCTCACTTATCAAACTATAGCATGTGCCAATAGGTATGAGATCATTGCAAAGCAGAGCCAGAGGTTAACATATACCAAGTTAATTAGTGTGTGTCTAACAACTGGAGGTTGTTCAGCCTTGGGAAAAGAGGGAGGATTATTGCCATAGCAACAACTTCATTTTGTGTGCATATATGTGTGTGCGTATAGATATGTATACACCACTGAAAAGAATCTACACAGTTGAATGTTTTTGTTATATAAAGATGTGGCTATCAACCTGTGCATTTCTAACCCAAAACTTGTGGGAATCTTACATGTATTGCTTTCTTGAATATCATAAAAAGATGTGAGATAAACCTATATCCATATAATGATAATAATACAAAACTTTATTTATATACTTTATTTATCTGTCTCCCCTAGGGGACTCTAAGTGGTTTCCAAATCATAAAATACCCAACGTACAGAGTGCGCAAAACATAAGCATAGAATTATCAAAACAGCACAAATATCAGTCCCACCTAATTCTCTGTGCAAAAATTACTGTTAGGGTAAGAATTTCAAAAATGGGCCTAGGTAAATTAAAAGGGCCGGATCGAGACTAGTGAAAAAACAGGACATGAAGGGGAATTGGTAAAGTGCAATGCAACGCATGGCTGCATATTTTATACATTCATTTTGTTTAAAACTGTTCCATTAAATGTTTAAACTTCCAGAATTTCTTTGTTCACGATCACAAATTTAAACTCCTGTTTAATAGTGTGGAAAACAAGTCACATTAGGAGAATATTGTATGCTGCTTATTAAGCTCCCATCACTTTCCATATCACACTTGAGATCCTTGAGATAAGAAGGATTGGATAATATGAATTATGCATCAGGCTTGTAACTATAATTGAGGGATTTTTCTGTGTATCTGACCTCAAGGTGCTGGTTTTGGATGGAAGAAGCCTTAATTATGGGGTCCTGTGGAGACTGTCTCCATCACCAGTACTGTCTTGTCATGTCAGAGGAATACAGTTAGACACATTATTGGGAGATCTATGATTGATTTGACTATCATTTTACAAATATTTAACAACAGGTATAAGGCTATAGAAGGCAGCTAAACTAATTAGAAAAAATGGTGTGGAGAGAGATAACATTTCCCTCCACAGCATTTTTCCAATTACTACTTGCTCCCCCTAAATGCTATTTGCACCAAACATATGGCCAGCATCATATAGTGGTTTGAGTATCGGATTATGACTTGGAGACTGGGGTTCAGTTCTGTACTCAGTCATGGAAATCTACTGGGCAATGCACACACTTTCAGCCATAAACAATACCATGATTAATTCACTTTAAAGTCATCATAATTTGGAAAATACATGAAGATACACAACAATAAATACTGCTTTCCTTATGAGTACCAATATGCTTTATCACATATCAGTATGTTTTACCCCATGACCAGCTTCAAGGGATGATTTTAACTGGGAAAATAACATGAGGAAACATTCAAGACATCTTTCTATGAATTACAATCCTGATGAAATTTGCCCCAGTTGTAATTTTAAAGGGGGGGGGAGAGATCTAATTGCAGACTTCTTACTTTTTACACCCTTGTTAGAATTAAAAGAGTACTTCTTTTACTGTACCAGAAAATTCTGAACACTGACACAAAAAATGGAAGTTATTAATTCATCAGATGTTTCCAAGTGGAAGCTGAATAGCTAGCTTTTTGGGATGCTCAGCAGCAGACATCCTACGTCAACAACAGGGTGAACTATAGTAGATCATTACTGAGGCCCCTTCCAGTTTTATAATTCTGTAAAATACAGACATACATAGGGATGGGTGAATCATAATTTCATCCTTTAACATATAAAAGGATATTTCCATTTACTTTTCTCTCCGTTTGCAGTATACCCCCACACACCCATATACAATACAATAGCTCATATTTAGATCATGGAGCTGGAGGGAAGTCAACTTTCATGTATTTTTGGGTGGGAGGGGATAGTAGAATAGTTTAGTTGTTAATGTTTCATATTATTGTAGGTTTGCGTTTTATATTTCTTTTGTATTCATTAGTTGTGGTAGTTAGAGTTTTTTGTAGTGTATATTTGCAATGTTTGCTTTTTAATAATGAAATAAAATTACATTAAAATACTGCATCCCACATTTCATACACACACACAAAACTATACCCTATTTATCTATCTATCATCTATCTATCCATACATACCTGCATACACAGAGAAACACATTTTCCCACCGTAAAGCAATGAAGGTGGAGTAAATCAATTTTCTGACATCCAGGAAGAGGGGACATGGTGAAGGGGGCATGACCTCTGAAGATGTAGATGCACTAGCATCTTCTTCTTTGAAAGTTATTGGTCCACATGCCCACCTCCTTTCGCAGTGTAGCAATGTGTGGGAAAATTGGCTTCAGGAGGTATCAAATAAATAGATTTCTACTGACAGATATTGGGAGAAGCTACGATTTGGTGTTTACCCATTGGCACTATTTGGTGTTGGATGGGAATTTTGAAGCCTTCTTGGGGTGGGGGGGGATTAATATCCTGTCCTTGGGGCTGGTTTTTGGGGGTCTTGGGTCTAGTTAGAAGTCGAAAGCGAGTCTTGGGGCTTACATCCCTTGATTTGCCTACCAGGATAAGAACTAGCCTTTGAGCAACCATGTAAATCAGGGATTGCTCTTAGGGGTTTTGGTGTTAAGACCAAGGGGAGGTTGGGGGCTTGAGTCAAGGATGACGGACTGCCTCAACAGCTCCTGTATCAGATTGCTTCCCCAAAGAGTTTTGACTATCTTCAAGAAACAGCATAAATAGGTAACTAATTAATAAAAGTTGCCCTTAGTTCAATCCACTAATGTTGTCTGGTCTCTTTATTTACCTGGTTTGTTGGCAATAATCATTTGAAGCTGTTCCGAGTCCCCTCGGGAAGAGCGAGAGCGTTAGAAATAAAGTGTATTTATTTATTTATTTATTTGTTTGTTTGTTTATTTAATGTATACTGAAAATTATTGAGACATATTTAATGTATACTATCTTATATCAATTTTACATAGTGTAGAATAGCGTAAGCTATAAGTCCCTAAAGGGAAAAAAGTAAGTTGGTTAATGTTATGCAACATAAACACAGCTCAGCTTTATCAAGCCGTCACTGTACCTGCAAATATACAAAGTATATAATTCTGTATAATTTTTCTCTATATATTGTGCTCTACACATGATCAATATAAGATTACTTTATTATTATTATTATTATTATTATTATTATTTATACTCCCTTTCTCCCCATGGGGACTCAAGGCGGCTAACACTTCACACTAGACAAGTTTAAAAGGTGCAATACAAAAGTTAAAAAGCAATTAAACAGTAGCAGTGTGGTAAAAACAAAATTGAAATATAATAGATATACTAAAATGGCATTTTAAACTCCTGTTGCCCCCAATCCCACCCACAGCACCCCCTGAATTAGAAACCACAGCACCTCCTGGACTGATCATTAAATGTGTGTCTATAATTTTCTGTAGATATTATTCTCTGTGTGAGCAATACATTAAACACGTGTGGATAGCACTTAGTACATAAGGAATCATTTCTTGGGGTGAACTCTGGGATGTCACATAATAACTCTAGACTGAGCCAGTATTTTGAACCCTGGTTTTCTATCCAAGATCCATGCAACTGTTCACCAATTGTACATTGCGTGTTAGTGCATGTTATGTTTCCAATGACATGACTCTCTGCTTGGCAAGAGAGTCATGTCAATTTCTGTAAAATCTCCAGACCCACTAAAATATTTATTTAATCTGATGTACCTCTGTTCTTCATTAATGCTACTTACTTTTCCAGAAACAGAACAAATGAAGCTGTTTATGGCAAGCGTATTGTTAACAGGTTGGGTTTCCCCCCTTTCCTCCCTCCTGCCCTCAGTTGCAGCACACTTAAGAGCTCTCTTAGCCAGGGCCAACGCAGGATCAAGTGGCTTGTGATCAGCTTGTATTTGATACCTGAATGTGTGGGATGCTTACAAGGAAGCTGGAATCAGAGCCTGTGAAGCTGCAATTTAAGTGCTGAGGGTTGACATCTGTGCCTATGCAGAAGGCTTTCTAATTAAACTGAACAAATTGTTTCTAAATAAAGCACCATCTTTCCCATCCCACTAAAGGCTTTTTACTACTGAATTTCCATTTCCGTCTATTACACGCTATTAAAAAGAGAATAGTAATTTAAATCTAGGTAGTAACAATCTCTCATCAACATGCCTCCATTCTGTGCAAATAAAATTTAGCAGAACAACTGCATTTAATTAGACCATAAATTATCAACTGCTGCAAGTAATTTCCTTCCTACTCCCCCCTCCCCCTGAGCTATGTAACTCTTGAGACATGGACAAATCCGAGCAAAGAGGATAAACTTATGTAGTTCATATTCCTTTAAAAAGTGGACAAGAGATTAACTACAATGGCTGAGCACCTACCTCTGAAAGGAAGTAAGAAAAGTTATTTTGGGGCAACAACTCCCAGAATACCCATCAGTTTCAATGTACTTGTTGAAATTCTTGGTGTTTAAGTCCACAAAAAAGGGGGAATGTCCTAAGTTCTGTCCTCCCTTGTATGCTAGCAGGTTGAAATAGTTTTGAGTATTGGACTAAAACCCTGGGAGGTCAGAGAATGAATCCACACTTGGCCACTAAGTCCACTGGGTAACCTACAGCAAGCCACATTCTCCCAGTCTCAGAGCAAGGTGAGAACAAATTCCCTCTGAACAAATTCTGCCAAGAAAACCACATGGTAGCACACTTTAAAGTTCTCATAAGTCAGACATTACGTAAAGGTACCCAACAATAAGGTAGGGTTGGGTGAGAATTTTGTTTCAGTTCATTTCTTAGAGGTTACTAAAATTCACATTTTTTTCATATTCTGAAAAAGGATTTGCCAACCCAGGCCTTGGGATGTGTGTTTAAATCTTTTAAAATGTGGGTTTGAAGCTTCAAGTACATTCTATCATCATCCTCGGCTACGATGGATCACCTAAGTACATTCTACCACAGAAATGTTGATGCTGATGCTTTTTCGCACTGCACAGTTATCATGCGACATTCTACTCAAACCATCATGGCAACATCCTATGACATTTTGGGATTTGTAGATCAAGGAGTGAGTTAGATTTCTCAGTCAGAGAGTTTCTAAGGTGTTTCACAAGACTATGAGACCTAGGATTTGAAAAGATGAAGGCATGGCAGTCAAAGTGTAGACGATGACATGCTAGACAATAATAATAATAATAATAATAACTTTATTTATACCCCGCTACCATCTCCCCAAGGGACTCGGTGCGGCTTACATGAAGCTGAGCCCGCATTACAAGCAATTCAAGCAATAACAATACAAAGCAATTAAAAATAAAACACATACACAAAAAGCATAAACATTAAACAAATACAGTGCCTATTTAAAACTATGGCTGGGCCAAATGTAATTAAAGTTTTAAAAATAATGCTAGGCATGGACAAGATGCAGGAGATGGGGCGTTGATGGAGAAATACAGGCAGTCCTAGATCAATATAAAGTGCTTTGTGGGACATAGTGCTAAGGGTTCATTATTCTGGGAAGGCACACTGGTTGCTAGACTAAGGTTGTTTCTACACTGTAGAATTAATTCAGTTTGACACCACTTTAACTGCTATTGACTCAAATCCTAGGATTTGAAGTTTGGTGAGGAAGGAGGTGGGAGTGAGAGGAGGCCCTCTCCGGAACATCTACAACTCCCACAATTGCATAGCATTGAACCACATCAGTTAAAACAGTGTTGAACTGCATTAATTTTATAATGTAGATGCACCCATAGACTTTGGAGACTAGAGTTCAAATTCCAGCTTGGCTGTGGAAACCCACTTGGTGACCTTGAATAAGTCACACTCTCAGACTGGTAAAGGCAACCCCTCCAAAGAAAATGCCATGATAGGTTCCTTTTGCAAATGACCTAAAGGCACACACAGCAGCATCAACATAAATGGGCCACTATTAGACCTGCTACCTCTTTTTGTCAGAGAGGCGTCTCATGATTAATATATATTTGGTAGGTGGATACAGCATTGACTTTTCCATGGTAGTAATAGAGCTACATTTTGAATTTAGTTGATGCTAATGGAGGACATTTTCCTTTCAGCTTGGCTTTAAAGAATTTATCAATTCTTTAACCACTTATTCTAAAGACTTGGGATTTTTTTTAAAAATGGATTTGAAACAGACTGTTTCTCAGTCTTTTTCTTGGTCCATGCCTATTCAGTGCCCATAGGCATGTAGTCAGTCCCTACCTAGGTCAGAATTTGAGCCAGGTGTTAAAATAAATTAACAAACAACAGCCAATGCATCTTGGACTGAGATAAATCCATAGTGTGGGCATATCCAGGACAATACCTTTTGGACTGATGATACTCACCACCATAATTCTAATCAATATATTTTACCATGTTCCAACTTCTTTTTACTACACAAAGGCATTATAGTGGAAAACAGGACGTGTGTTTGATTGAGTGAAAAAGAAAAATAAATATAGTTTTGGCTTCCCCCCCCCCCCCCTCATGTCAGGAGTGACTTCAGAAACTGCAAGTCACTTCTGGTGTGAGAGAATTGGCCATCTACAAGGACATTGCCCAGGCGACGGCCTGATGTTTTGATGTTTTACTATCCTTGAGGGAGGCTTCTCTCATGTACCTGCATGGGGAGCTGGAGCTGACAGAGGGAGCTCAACTCACTCTCTCCAGATTCAAACCACTGACCTGTCAGTCAGCAGTCCTGAAGGCACAAGGGTTTAACCCATTGTGCCACCTGGGGCTCCTGGTTAGTTTTGGCTAACCAGTGCCGTTTATCGAAGAGTTAGACCCACTAAGACAGGTGTTCTCAAACTAAGGCCCGAGGACTGGATATGACCCTTCAAGGTCATTTACTTGGCCCTCTCTCAGGGTCAACTTAAGTCTGAAACAACTTGAAGGCAAACAACAACAACAACAACAACAACAACAACAACAGCAATCCTATCTCATCAGCCAAAAGCAGGCCCACACTTCCTATTGAAATACTAATAAGTTTATATTTGTTAAAACTGTTCTTCATTTTAATTATTGTATTGTTTTTAAGTGTTTTTTGCACTACAAATAAGATATGTGCAATGTGCATAGGAATTCATTCATGATTTTTTTTCTCAAATTATAATCTAGCCCTTCAACAGTTTGAGGAACTTTGACCTGGCCCTCTGTTTAAAAAGTTTGAGGACCCCTGCGCTAAGACATGTTGAACCGGTTTATCCACCTGTGCAAAAGAAGCCAAAAAAATCTTTCTCCATTGTTAAAACAGAGAGTCTAGAAATTAGTTCTTTTGGTGCATGCCTTAATAATCATGCCTGTCTTCTTGAGCAAATGTAAGCAAAGTGATCTGTACTTGTTCTGAGGCTCTGATACCATTTCTGGCACTGGAAATCTATTCTACGGATAATCTCCAAATGCCTGCTGATGCTCTTTCTTTCCTTTATGGCTTATCTCACGGGGTCCAAAGACAAGTCCAAACAATACACTAGAAAGAATAGGTTTTAAGCTTATGGTTAGTTTGAGATTGCTTCTACGTAGTGACATGGAGAGGAATTGTTTTTCTGCAACCAGCAAGAAGTGGCGGTAAAACTATGGTTTGATATCATACCTGATACAGGTAGAGCATCTGACAATGGCCATGCAGGTGGCTAGGACAATTCTTTAATAGTTACTCAGAAGTAACATACACTGAAAATGTCCCCTTCAATTTAGTAACATATTCCTTGTACAGATAATCATGTTCTTCTGGTTTGCCCATTTTCTCTTTCAGATCTCTGCTCTCCTGCTCTTCCCACCCATTTCCTTTAGACTGATCATAGATCTTCACAACTCTCAGTAGCATAGTTACACCCTGCTGACATTTTCTAACTTAGTTTTGCAACTAAAAGAGGTAGAGATTTGTTTGTTGCCCATAAAAAGTAATGGAAGCATGTCATATGCACAGGCATTCTGAAAATAAATTTGCCAGCGAAATGGCAAATCTGCTTGACTCTCACTTGTGTAGGGATTTCAAAAGAGGCAGAATAACCCATCAAGCTAATCTGTGCTTGCTGTGATTAAGAATAATTTCATTTTAATTGTGATCATCACCTTCTAGTCATCAACATCCAGTGTAACAGATGTGATCATACTGCAGTTCCATGACAGACGGCAAGCTGCATAAAGGTATTTTAATACTGTTAGAACTGACAGATACAACTGCACAAAAGTGGGTGGGTCTCCCCATCTTGATGAACATTGTGGAGAGGAGCAATCATTTTTTACTCAATTAAACACACCCTTTTATGACAAATAATATATTTTGTTTCTATCTCTATAGGTGCCAGTATTCATCTGTATTTCTGTAGGCATCAGTAGTTCTCTGTTACCTTTTTGATCACACTATTTTAGATGTATTGAGGGAAATAGACAGAGGAGGGGAGCATTCATGTTGTGACTGATGCATCAGAACTGGCCAGAAATTGGATTTTGAGACCTCAGATGCATAATAATACTTTGAGGCTTAGAAATCTGTCGTGCTGCCAACAAGCAGATTTGAGAGAAACATGCCACAAAAGACAGCTTTACTTCCAGGCAGGGCCAATCCAAAACATTTTACTGCCTGACACAGAGAGGCAAATTGTGACCCTCACTCTTCCGGGTCCAAGTAAATATTACCTACAGCCGAAGCAGAAAATTACAGAAGGACTGTCCTTCTGCCTGGGGATAAAAAATTAGGAAATAACAACAAATTCACTAACTAATCTTGTGCTTCACTTTTCCGACACCCTAAAACTGCTTCTTGGGAGAGGTGTCTCACTTTGTGTAGTGTTAAAGTATGCCTTGTTTCTGGGTCAGGGTTGAACATCAATAGGCTCTTCCCAATATATAAAGAACCATTCTTTTGATATATCATGGCAAAGTTAGCTTTTTAGAATCCTACCAAATGGCACCCATAGTTTAATACTTCTCTTATCTTCCAGTCACCCTGACAACCTTGGGACACTCACCTAGCTCTTAAGTAAAGGGCATATAATCTATTAGCTCCTCGTGGTTGTGGGAGCTGGCCTGGCATGTTTCACTGAAACTTGGCTAGGGGAATGATAGTAAGCTAATATAGGCTCGGGCTTTCCCAGCTGGGTACTGTGTTAGCAAGGAGGTGAGGAAAAGTGGGCAGGTGGACAGGCGAGGGGATTAGTAACTGTGGTCTATAAAGGCAATCTTAACTTGACCAGACTACCTACTAGGGAGCTGAATCACCCTGAGTGTGTGTACCTAAGTCTGAAAACCAGGGATAGACTGGGATTCTTTAAGTAGATTGTATACCCCACTGCCTAACAGACTCCCTGGCTGAGCTCACAGAACTGGTCTCAAAGGTGTTGCATCTAGGTGACTTCAACATACCACTGGAGGTTAGCTTGCCAGGTTCAGGTCGGGAATTTATGGTATCCATAACAAACCTGGGCCTACCCCAACTGGTTTCCAGACGTACACACTTGGCAGGTCATACCCTTGATGCAGTTCTGTGGGCAGAGTTAACTAATGCCTCCAAGTTGTGATGGACAAATCATTTTCTGGTTGGGGCTAGTTTTACAGCAACAAATCTAACTAGTTGCATGGCCTATGTGACAGAGTGACCAGTCAGGTGTTCTCCTGGCCTTCATTTTCAGCTGGCTCAAAAGCATGATTTTAGTCTGTCAAGACTAGATCATATTGCTGTTTGTAGTAATGTTCAGTCATAATGTTCAGTCATTCCTCTCCTTCAGGAAGAAGCTAAAAACCTGGACCAAGCATTCGGGTAAGCTGGCAGATGGACAAAGACAACCAATAATTACCAGAGTAGGAAAGGACAATGACGATGCTAAATGGTTTACGGACTTGGATTGGTGAACACTGACCACAAAATGTTTATTGCTGCTAGTATATTGTCTGATGGTTTTAATCAGTTATAACTGTGATATTATGTGGTAAATTTGTGTATTATATAGTGTATTGTATGTTGTAATTGTTAGGCATCGAATTGTGCCTTTTGTAAGCCGCCCTGAGTCCCCCCTAGGGGGTTGAGAAGGGCGGGATAGAAGCACTCCAAATAAATAAATAAATAAATAGTACCATCATGTCTCTAGAATGGATCTGTTGTCTTGATCCAATTAATTAATTTAGAGGCGTGTTAATGATTTATTAATTTAGAGACTGCATGCCATGGCCAACTGTCAGTAGAGTTTTGATGGTGCCCTTTCTGCCTGGAAAAAGGGAGTTGGACTAGATGGCCCTTAGGGATCCCCTGATGGGAAGCTTCCCACCGGAGTGGAAATCATCTATTGGACAGATGGCAAGCTGTTTAACCTCAGAAGATTGAAAGCCAAATCCAAGGTTACAACAACATCTGTTATAGAACTCCAATATGCTGATGACAACATCATCTGTGCTCATTCAGAAGAAGATCTACAAGCCACTCTAAACACCTTCGCAGAAACATATGAGAAGCTCGGCCTGTCATTGAACATTGAGAAAACCAAAGTGCTCTTCCAGCAGTCACCAGCCAATCCCTCTCCAATGCCGAAAATACTGCTGAATGGTGTAACATTAGAAAATGTTGACCATTTCTACCTTGGTAGCCACCTCTTCACAAAAGTCAACCCACTGAAATACAACACCGCCTGAGCTCTGCGAGTGCAGCATTTTTCCAAATGAAGCAGAGAGTATTTGAGGACCGGGACATCTGTAGGGATACCAAGGTGCTTGTTTATAAAGCTACTGTCCTCCCAACCCTGCTATACGACTGCGAAGCGTGGACTGTCTAAAGACATCATATGCAACTCCTAGAATGATTCTATCAGCTCTGCCTCTGGAAAATCCTGCAAATCTCTTGGGAAGGCAAGTGGACAAATGTCAGCATGCTGGAAGAAGCAAAGACCACCAGCATTGAAGCAATGGTCCTCCGCCATCAACTCCACTGGACTGGCCACGTTGTCTGAATGCCCGACCACCATCTCCCAAAGCTGTTGCTCTACTCTGAACTCAAGAACGGGAAATGGAATGTTGGAGGACAGGAAAAAAGATTTAAAGATGGGCTCAAAGTCAACCTTAAAAACTCTGACATAGACATCGAGAATTGGGAAGCCCTGGCCCTTGAGCGCCCCAG
The DNA here is from genome assembly GCF_037176765.1 of Anolis sagrei. Lineage (NCBI taxonomy): Eukaryota > Metazoa > Chordata > Lepidosauria > Squamata > Anolidae > Anolis > Anolis sagrei. The sequence continues at coordinate 81,426,629 of NC_090022.1, forward strand.
CTGGAGGTCAGCTATGACCAGCAGTGCTGTAGAATTTGAAGAGGCACGAACGGAGGGTGAAAGAGAGAAATGTACCAAGAGGGATGTGCGTCAAGCCAACCCTGACGAGACCACCTTCCACCTGGAAACCGATGTTTTCACTGTGGGAGAACATGCAGGCCAAGAATAGGGTTCCACCGTCACCTACGTACCCACTGCCAGTACACCGACCTTGGACAATCTTACTTGGACAACGAGGGATCGCCTAAGGAAGGGCTGAGTCTGTGGCCGCTCTGGGCCAGATGTACACCAGGTTAATCTTCCTAATGTAGATGACCTCCAAGTCTCATGAAGTACTGGGCTTTCCTTTCTTGTTTTTCCTCTTCCCATTGTGCCCTAGCATCATTATTTGGTTTCTGGTCTCTTTAAACCAAAGCTCCTGTTACATGAAAAACAAGGCTGGTTTATCATCAGCTTACTGATCAGGATTTTGACATGTCCTCCCTTTGCTTTATCTTGAGATAGTTCAAGGAAGAGGGAGGCATAAGTAATGTTTTGGTGGCTATAGTATGCTGACTTAAAGCCTTAGCAAAATGAAAGACTTATAGGTAGAATAAGGGAATTAAAGACAGGGGTGCCAAAGGGAATTAATCCATGACTGGGAACCTTGTCAGGAGAGCAGAATATGCATTATTTTTTCTTTCTTTGAGGTGCTGTAGAGTTTCCTCCAAGGCAAACTACTGTTATGTACCATGTCTAAAAGACGTAGTCCAGAGCAGGCTCTGTTCACCCAGATAGAATCCTAATGCAATCTATACTCCTACATTATTTATTTCCCTGCTGGTTCACACTGGTTGCTATTTTTCTCCCTATTCTGTCTCATCCTTAGTTATGTGGTGGAAACAGCACATTTTAAGTCAACTCAAGCTCCTTCCTTTCTTAGAAAACAATAATTACTATCCTGAAGTTTTAATGGTTTTCAAAGCAGTTTCTGATGGTACTGTTGCTAGACTAATTCTCTCACATTGTGCCATTAATGGATCTTAAATCTGTGCTTTTAAAGCTGCTGGTATAAAACTAAGAAGCGGTTCTGCTTAGTAGGAACATAACAAACAAAGATGATTCATCTCTTTCAGAAAGCTCTGTGTTACTTTTCTTTTAGAACTGCTGCACATCTTCCCCAGAGCAACCTGGCCTCATTCTGCAAGCATAGTGCAATGTGATAGGATGCCTAGCATAAAAGGAGAAACAGTAGTAGATGTTTGTTTCCAGAGTTTTGTGGCATGCTAGTATGACACCTACTCAGATTGACCACCTCCTTCCTGTCCTTTAGAAGGAAACTCAAGACTTGGTTGTGGGACCAAGCATTTGATCATTGAATAGCGGCAAGTGAGAAGAAGACATGAGCAATCTGAAGTGACAATGAACTGACCTGGACTTTGGTTTTAACTGGTGTGTTTTTAACAACTGTTTATTTAATTTTTGTTTTAATGAATTTGTTGAGTCCCCCCTCACGGGTGAGAAGGGCCAAGTACAAGTGTATGAAATACATAAAATAAATAAATTAACATTTAGTTATATTTAGAAACAGGCCTTGAAAAAACATGGGAAGTGATTGCAGACCCCATACCTTGCAGTTCATTATCGGTGAGGATAATGAGGAAACATGCCATTTTGATATAAAGTATGATAACACTATCCACACAGCTTCATGTCTCAACTCCCTTTGCAACTACATATGGAATGAAGCTTTACACCAGTGGTTCTCAATCTGTGTGTCCCCAGGTGTTTTGGACTACAACATCCAGAAATCCCAGCCAGTTTACCAGCTGTTTGGATTTCTGGGAATTGAAAGCCAAAACATCGGGTGACCCATAGGTTGAGAACCAGTGCTTTACATATTACTCTCAGATCTCATCGAAGGTCCCTTCTACACTGCCTTAAAATCCAGATTATCTGCTTTAAACGGGATTATATGACAGTGTACACTCATAAAATCCAGTTCAAATCATAATGTGGATTATGTGGCAGTGTAGAAGGGGCCTAAATGAGCTAAACGACATGCTGCTCCAAAACATTTGGAGGTCAGATGTTAACTCCTCTGCTAACAGAGTGCAAATAGCTATTGGCACAAATGAATTCTTCAATATTGCTTAGAACCCTCTTAAAAGTAAGGGTTTAAGATGCAGATTTAGGTCCCTTCTACATTGCCATATAATCCAGATTATCAAATTATCTGCTTTGTACTAGATTATATGAGTCTACATTGGCATATATGGAAGTGTAGAAGGGGTGAGAGACACCTGTTTATGGCTGTCATAATGCCAGGGCTCTGCCAGTACGCAGGCAGAGGGGAACCAAAACAAACACCCATCTTGTGTCAAACTGTTAAATAAAAGCAGCACTTACTGTCTGACTGTTTTCATAGTCTAAATATAGAAATTGGATATATGGCCTGAATTATTCTGACTTTGGTATTTAATGATATATTTTTACATTTGTCCAGTTCCTTCATAGCTAGTCTTCCATGTCCAAGCCAAGAAATACAAAAAATTAACTATGTCTTCATCTGTAGTCATTATCTTTATTTTCTTAATAGTCAGTTGAATCTCTTAGATTCCACTTATCGCCTTGGCGTTCTTCAATAGTTCTTTTAAAACATTTCTGTTTTCTGCTGGTAATGTGGTATCAAAGAGAGGCAATGTGGTGGTTTGTGTGTTGGACTACCACTCTAGTTGCCCATAGAAACCCACTGGATCACTTTGAGTAAGGCACACTCTCTCAGCCTCAAAGGAAGGCAACAGCAAACCTTCTCTAACAAATTCCTTTAAACATAACCCTATGATATATTTACTTACAGGATTGCCATAAATTGGAAAAATGTGAAAGTGCACAACAACAGGGAATTTACCCAGATTGTGATGGAATGTAGCTCTTAAGTTCTCCCACCATCAGATGTGCTGATGAGGATGATGAAAGTTGCACTCCAAGAACATCTGGAAGGCTAATTGAGCAGACCCATAAAGTATTCTGAAGTTGTGTGCATTCCTTGAGGAGGCCTTTGCTTCATCTAGTTCACCTGTTTCTTTCTACCTTCTGCATTCCATCTGTTTCTTCCCTGAGGTTACTCAGGCTGTAAACAGGAGAAAATAGAATCAGCTGGTGAGCTGAAACGTAGTACAAGTGAAAAGGTCAGGAGAAACTTCTTTTTATCTCTCAAAGGACACACAGAGAGAAAGAGAGAGCAAACACATGCATTTAAATTCTGACATTCTTATCCACAATAGGATCCAAGAAACAGTATACCATGCATTCATTCCTGGAAACAAAATTTTGACAAGGAACGGATGGGTTTACAATTCTGTTTTCAAGCAACTCGTATACATCTACCATTATCTTCTTTGTTATTGGGTTTTGGGAGGATGATTATGGGGGAAATGATATATTTTAATTCATTCCAACTATAGTCCAAAATCTGAGGATATAAACTATCTGGCAATACATATAAATGAGACTTGAAGTTCCAGATTCATAGTTGAGCTGATCTGTGAATGGAAAGCACAACTCTGGTGGTTCCTTGTAGGCACTCCTTACTTCTTCCATGATACTGTTGTCATCCAACCAGTGGCCACTGATGGTTTCCATGTCAGACTGAATCCCACTCTGTTTTTAGTCTGAACTTTAAAGGTGCTATCCAAGATGTCAAAAACTTTCTATTTGATGTTTATGTTTCAGCACCTTGGAAAAAGTTCAGGCTAAAATTTGGGACAGATCGACCATACAACTGTCATAAAAACCACCACTTCATCCAACTGGCAAAATGAGATTGGAATGTTTCCAGAGCAAACACCAAGCTTTCTATTAGAGCTTTTTTTCCAGAGTAGTTATGGGGAAAATTTAAACAGGATCGGATTTGGGTTCCTACTTTGGGGCCTGCATTGACTGAGTGGAGGCCCTGTAACAATAGCAACAAACATACTTCTTTTCATCCTGAAAATGATGACATGCAAATAAATAAAGAGGTTTCCAGAGGTTATTCTGAATTTGAAAAAAAAGTAAATAAGCAATGTGAATTATTCATCTGCTGATAGTAGTCAAAGTGGCAAACAACACTGAGATAAATGGACAAGCAATCCAGAGATTGGGAAAGTTTCCCTTTTGAATACAATTCCACAAATCTCTCAAACTGAAGTGGCCAAAGACCACTGTGGAATTCTGGAAATTGTAGCTTTTTAAGAGGGAGTGTTTTCCAAATGCTAAAATAATCGTATCCATTAGTGAGTTCCTAATGTTACAATTTCTTTGTGAAATGGTGCCTATTATTTTAATTTAGAAGGAGAAAATTGAAACTATCAGGAATCTGGGAAGCAGAACCCTGATCAAAATCAATGACTAAGCCCTCGGATGTAAAAGCTTTGTAATTTTTTCATTCATGCCACTTAATTCTTTCAGCGGTGCTCTAATATTCAAGTATCACTTCCTAAAGTGTCTGCCAGATTCTAGGATCACTTTGGGAAGGAACCATCATTAACTATCTGAATTAGAAAGCAGCCATAACTTCTTGACAGCCACATTCTCAGGAGACCACTTTGATTTCTTTGCTGCTTCCTTATTCATTCCTCATTTATTAAAAACTGTATAAAATACTTAGTACACGGGCTTCAAGTTCAAAGCTGAAAGATGATGTATTTTTAGCTAATAACCTCTCTCTCTCTCTCTCTCTCTCTCTCTCTCTCTCTCTCTGAACTAGGAAAAGAAGAGGAGGTGGTAGCATTTAAACAGCAGATAATTTAGTAATTAGCATAAATCAGGTGGGACTTGAAAAATGGCATAGCTTATCAGGAAGAATTTTTTTTGAAGAAAACATAATGAAATCAGGAGACAATGCAAAACGGAAGCCATAGGAACTACAGAGAGTGGAAAAGGAATGAACACATTGTAGATGGGATACATGGATAACCAAGAAAAGCACATTATTCAACAATGAGAAAGATTTAAATCAGGAGATTTGTAAGAAGGGGATTGAAACAAGAAGAAGAAGAAGAAGAAGAAGAAGAAGAAGAAGAAGAAGAAGAAGAAGTTGAAGAAGAAGAAGAACTTTATTTTTCAACCCCACCATCTCCCTGAAGGGACTCAGGGCAGCTTACATGGGGCCCAAGCCCAAGTAAGTCAATAGGCACAGATGTTTTGTGAACACGGGAAAGGTACTGAAAGCTATGAAAGCTATAAATGCATACCCCACCAATATGCATACTACAGATTAGAAAAAATACCACTAAGCCTAAGAACATACCAGAAAAATTAAGAAGTAATATCAGGAAAGATTGAGATTTTGCTCAGCACTCACTTTATCTGAATCTGACACATATCTCCAGTAAAAAGCAAACCACTATTTGTAAAGAGGTTTTTATGCTACCTTACTCATCCATTTATAGAATTCATCACTTGGCTTGCAAGTCTTTTTTTTTTCAATTGGGACCCTGTTGAACATCTCAACAAAATGAAAAAAAAACAAAAAATAATAACGGAAAACTGGAGCTCTAGTGGTTCTCATTTGTTATTTGTACTTTCCCAGATGTGCTATTGTTACTTTTTATTTTCAACATGAGTTCAAAGCAGTGCTGTTGGAATAATTCAGATCCTTGAGTCTAACAGTCCCTGAAGCAAGCCTGTTTTTGGACTCACTCCTTCTGCTGCCTAGCAGAGAGATGTTATTTTTGTTTTTGTTTTGCATCAGCTGTTAGAGCTCCTACTCAGTACATCCTTAGTTTTCTAGGCTAATGAAAACCACGAGCACAACAAAAATACAATAAAGGTGCATATTTCGCACTTCTTCCCTATCCTATATCTCCCCCTCTATACCTCCACAGGAAAGAAGAACTGCAAATAGACCTGTCCTTCCTGATCAAGTTATTCAGCATACACAAAAGCTGGAGGATTTAAAAGGTGGAAGATAAATGATCAAACCATATGTAGAAATATTCAGTCTGTTTACACAGCTGTGAATTTCCATGATACTCACAGATGTCTCTTGCTCTTAGCTGTTTGAATTTTTTTTTGTCTCTGCAGTCCTAGCCACTGGACACATTTAATTGAAAAGTTCACGCTCAGTCACTGATATCACCCCCTATGGATTTCCTTTCTTTTAAAGATAAATATTGAATTGAGGAGAGAGGCAAGATGAGAAATGTATGCAAAAACAGGATCAAGGAATTGTTATAGCTGAGGATGTATTTTTCCCTGTCTTCTTCCTTTCCCTTCAACAATTTTTTGAAGTAGAAAGCACAGACATATTTCTTTAAAATGCCTGCAAGTAAATTTTCTTAAAATATGGCATTCTTCATCGAGTAATTATGAATAAATGTTGCAATTACCTTTCTCAAAGCAACTAAGTGGCAGGTGGGAGGGGGGATTAAATGCACTTAGGTGAAACAGGTTCAGAAGTGCTGCAAATGAACTAAAATTGCACCAGAAACCTTTAATAACAGCCCAGAATCAAAATTATTGTAAAATGTCCCTGTCTTTCTTGTCTCTTTCCCAAACAGAAAAAAATCAAACCAGCAGCATAATCCTTGTTCTTTAAAATAAAACAGGTTTTCATTTGGGGTCCATAGAAGTTGTGACAGCTGATGACTTCTAAGCCAATGAGAGAATGAATCCATGCTGAGTTTGGAAAGAGCTGTCCAAAGTGCTGAACCTAGTTTAGTGATACAGCTTAGCATATTAGGTGGCTCCTGTACAGTTTGAAGTAAAACCTGGGGCACTTTCACCGCTTTACTGACATGGAAACCACCAGCTTCCACGTGGTAGAACAGACCATGGCAAGGATAGCTGTGCATAGAGTTTGCAAGTTAGTTCCTCATTGATGCAGCTGGTTGAACTCTTGATAGTCACATATTAGTCCCAGGGCAAATATCTTAAAAATGCTAAGTGTATGTTTCACTTGTATGAGATTTGCTAGGATTTTTGTTGTTGAATTGAACCACCAAAATTATGTATTTTGAAGTAAATAGATTAGAAAAAAATAGACAAAATAACAGGAATAGGTATGGGTAAAAAAAAAATACTTGGGAGTGATAATACAAAAAAAAAACCAGAAACGATGATGAAAAGTAACTATAATGAGGCATGGAAGAAAGTCCTTTAGATCATGAAAGAATGGGAGGAAAATAATTTAAGTATTCTCAGTAAAATAAAAGCTGCTAAAATGTTCTTAATCCTAAAAATGAATGTACTTGTTTCAAGTCCTCTCATTAGAAATCAATCAAAGACAAATTAAAACCTGGATCAGGACTATTAGAGAGTGGATCTTGAGTGAAAAGAAATCTAGAATCTCAAAGCATACTATATGCACCAGGAAGAACTAGGGTAGGAGATACCAAACTTGGAATTATATTACAAAGCTATCCAATTAAAGCCACTACTAGAAAGCAGGTTAGGGAAAAAGAAAAATGGTCTATAATAGAAGATGCAGTAAACAACAATTGATTCCTATAGGTAGGATAATAGAAAAAGTGGGAAACAAAAATTGGATAAAGGTATTAGGTTTATACAATAAACTTAAATGGAAAATGTGGAGAATTTTTAGACAAAGAAAGAAAATTGGCAAGTATACTAACAAAAGGACAGAAAGTAAAGAAAGGATTAGTAGGAGAAATGTACAATATGATAATAAAAGATGATGAATATACAGTAAGAACACTACAAAATAAATGGCAGAAGGAAGGGCCCCTCACAAAACAAACTATAGAGGAAATAAAGAAGTGGATTAAGAAAATTAAATTGGAAAAATACAAAGAGGTAGAAAGAAAATTGATATGGAAATGGTATAGGACACCAGCCCAGCTATCAAACATGGGAACATGGCTAAGCCCAATATGTTGGCATTGTAAAGCAAAGAAAGGTTGGCATGTACATATTTGGTGAGAATATCTAAATGTAACAACTTTTTGGGAAAAGATAATAAAAATATGGAGAAATTATTCAAAATAACAATTGTAAACATGAAATTTAAGTTCATGGTAATGAACAAAATGTTAATGAATAAAAGCATGGGTGCAATGAATCAAGATTTATTCAAAGCAATGGTCCTACCAATGCTCCTATCATTCTGGTCCTGCCAGAAAAGGAGGTAATAACCTGGGGATGGAGAGAGGGAAAAATGGAATTTGGAAAACTGGAATAACTATTTATTTGAGCAAATACAATTGGACATTATAGCTTGTGTAATTAGGGAAGGGACACACGAGATCATGCAGAAGAAATTTAAGAGAAATTGGAGATTTAAATGAATTATAATGAGAACAATCAATTTTGTAAAGAAGTTGAATAGATAATATAGAAATACTGTAATATCTAGAATGTATGCATGCAACAGTTGTTAATTATCCACTCACAGATTGTGTTACTATATACTCAATAAAATTATTTAATAAATAAATAAGCCTCCACACTTGGCTGTCATGGCATTCTTGGCTAACCATCAGGGAGTCTAGAATGGGTCTAACAGGATTACTCCCACCTGGTGGGGGGTGCTGCTGGAGGATCACATAACTCCCAGGAAGTAAAGAAACCACATAACGATTGAGCCTATATGGATTCTATATTGCCTCCTCTAAGGTTGGACCTAAGAAGCAAGTCTGGTAGGTGCTATGTTCACAAGAACAATAGGCTGCTCTAGACCTGTATTTGTAGCTAGATTAAGCCAAAAACAACTGTTAATAAGAAAGATGTAGCCTTATTCAGACCAAATTGGGTTTATTGTTTCCAGTTTTTTCTTTTTGCCACCACTTATGACAACCTCGCAAATGTATTTTTTAAAAAACTGGGGGAAGGAGGAAGAGAATCCACCAGTTCTGCATTGATTCATGCCACTCTAGTTTATGTCACTTTTCCTACATTGGTCTACAGAGATGGAAGAGTTATCAAATGCACAAGGGCAAGGAAATTGATTGTATTTGTCAGATTTATGGCTAGACCTTTCAAAGCAAGAATGTTTATCTTTCTTGAATGTATGGATGATTAGCAACTTCACTGAAAATAGTGCTGATGGTGGCAGTGCATCTTTGAAGACTTGTCTGTTAATGAGGAATAAAGAATTCCAGTTTCTTCCAGTGCTTGTTCTTCCCATACACCACATGTCTCTTTTTTTTTAAATCAAAAATCTCCACATACTAAGGCAAAGATCAATCACCAGCTGAAATCTCATTTTGGAAGGAACAGGAAGGCAATACAACAATACCAAGACACCTCAAATGAAAGATTCTAGAATGACTTAGTATTTACTACTACTACTACTACTTTTAAAAAGGCAGATGCACCACTGATGCACTGTTGATGCTTAATGTTCACAGGCTTCTTTCCCTGATTTTGTCAAAATTGCATGGACTCAGCACACAGGCTATGGACAATGTGTGGAGCTTCAGAATTGTTAGATTATACTATTGATCATCCTGGCTGAGGCTGATGAGATTTATATTCCATCAATAAATGGATAATCATACTTTATGTATTTTTATTTAATTCTGCTCTATATGCATCTTAGAGAGCTGACCATTAATCATGACCAAACAAACAATAGGGACTGAATTCAACCCTACTTTTAAAATATAGATGTTTGATGCCCTTCTACATAAATGACTACAGTAATGAGAATAATGTCATACATCTACAGTTACGGGTTTCCCATGCTTATGATAAACAACTATTATAACAAAAACCATTCTAGTGTGTAGTTTCTGAAGTACTGCTTATATCTTTACAAGCAGTTTCATCCATGCTCACATACCTGGAATCTTGATTCATTTATTTTTATTTTCCATACAGAAAATTCTGTCCACTTCAGCTTAAAGACCTTGTTACCAGTTGTTATATAATTAACATTTACTACCTGTTAAAATTGTTGAAAGAGGTAAGGGCTGTGGCTAATCATCCAATTACTGTCTGAGATCCTTAACTCTATCCTAGTAGTCCTCTGGCCCTTGTGGTTTCCACCAACTCAATGGTGTTATAATTCTAATTACAACAGGTGACACTCTCCCTAAAATATATATCTTCACAGTCTAAGAAAAATATAGTGTTGCAGAGATGCAGAGTGTTGGGGAATAACATATGTAGCATTTCCCAAGTCATGGAGGGCATTGAGAAAAGGCTGCTTGTTAGATCCTTCAAGGTCCTGCCACAACAGCTTATCTCAAAGCATCCCAAGATTGGAAGCATGTTGCAGATATCATTTCCCAGGACTCTGCTTTGTAGTGCTTCAGAAATCCTTCAGTCATGTTGCTGCAAATCTGCAAAGATTGGTTTTGGGTACCATTCACTGTTCATGGCTGTGAACTTGAATCGCCAGCAGACAGGATTTTGCAAGTTTAGAATATCATATGAGTAGGATATGAATAGGATACCAGCCATTATTCCTAACCAAAATAGATCTACTTAATAGGATTGTGCAATTCAGATTAACAATTATCTGTTTTCGGTATCTGAATTTCGACAGACACACGGATTCATTTTTGTGAGCCTCTTGAAAATGGCCAGCATTTGAAAACCATTTTCAGGTCCGCAGCCAAAAAATGCAGGAAAATCCAGCCATTAGTAGCAATGGGGAGACTTCCTGGGCTGGTACTATTCTTATCAATAATCTTTTGAAAATATTTTATTCTAGGCAAAGCTTCAATAAAAGTCAAGCTTAATATATTTTTAAGCACCAGCCAAATGAAATGGAATGAAATGAAATAAATAGAAGAAATGAAGAGCAAAGAGAGAAATATTTTAATTAAATTAAACAACAAAGAGTACTTGACGAGATTGCAAAGGAAAGAAATTAGGTATTGGTATTAATAGGTAGGTAAGTACAGGTAGCAGTTATTGGTTTTTCTGAGACTGAGGCTTTGCTGTTTGCTGGAATTCTTATTAACAATAATATGTTTAAGTATTTTCTGAAGAAGGGGAGAGAGGAGAAAAAATATATAAGGAGAGAAGAGAACCTAAAGAGGTTGAGAGGTCAAAGAAAAAAACTCACCCACCCAAGAGATGCACTTTCTCCCAAGTCCCCAAATGCTCACCCACCCACCCATCTGCACTTCCCAACTCTCAGTCCCACTAAATAATAAAAAAATTAAAGGAAATAAAGGAAAATTAAATAATTAAATAAAATAATTAAAAGAAATAGATTTGCTGCTGCTAATGCTATTTGTTTTGGAGCCAAAATGCTATTAGAAGGCCAAGCCAAGCCAAAAGTGAGCAGTAATCGGACTAAAGCAATCGGACGGAAAAAAGATGGCAGTGGAGCCCTTGCAGTTATGGGCAATCGAATCAGTCAAACCAGCTGAAGACTGTTTTTTAAACCCTACTCTTAATCAATGGGCTTTGTTAAATTAGAACTCATATAAGTACCATTTAATCAGTCTGGCTGCTATACCTGGGACTAGAATTCAATTTAGCTTATGGCATCCCATGATAAATATGTAAACAAAATTTCAGGGTAAGTATCTGTTTGGAAAAGTTACTTTTTGGATTATAGTTTCTAGAGCAGTTACTGTAATCATAATGTTTTGGTTTATGGTCCAAAGAAGTAACCTTTCCAAAGCTCTGCTAGGTTGCAAGGGGCAGGACACTAATGTGCATGCACATGTGAACATGTGTGCTTTTATTTTCATAGGAGGAAAGAAAAGAATCCATAAGTGTACATTTTGTTAGTTTTGTTATGTTTCCACTACAACACAATACAGAAGAATAATTTATGTATACTTACATTCTTTCAATTACAAAACATTCTTGGGTTGCATTCCTAAGCATCAAAAATCCCCTTTGAAACTTGGAATAATGAACTTTTGAAATCTGTCCTTTGTCATGAACAAATGAGACTATCTCCCAATTCCTTTATTAATGCTTCATAACACTCATCCCACATCATAATTACATGAATGTTATTATTATTCCAGGGCTCAAATAATAATTAGAAAAAAAGATCAAATGGCCCTAATGATCCAGATGAAACAGTGCTTATTGAGTTTGCTTCTTGAAAGGGCAGATGGGATCTAATAAGTAGACAATAATATCTACCGTTCAAATGGGTGGGTACAGGGGCAGCAACCTAATAATGTGTGGACTTTATTTACTCCAGTTAGTGGAAGCCTGCCATTCCTTAGCCTCAAAACAGATTGTTTACGTCTCAAAATAACAAAAAGCAGATAAAGTAAATAAGTGTTCATAGAAGTTATAAAAAATTAGGTCAGGAAATGGCCCTTTAAATCCATTTTCTGTGCCTGGTCTCTTTATTTCTTGATGGGATTTTTAAAAAAATGAAAGCATTACCCAATTTGCATTTACTTCATTTAGATAGTGATGTAATTAATCTTTTCTAGATTTGACACTGAACTTAAAAAAAACTATCCAAAGAGCTGAACCTACTATGCGGATATGGTTCAATGAAATTGATAACTTATCTAGTTATCTGCTAGGTTGCAAGGCTCAGGACACTAATGTGAATGCTTTTATCTTCATAGGAGCAGGTTGGCGAAGTCTTCTGATAACTTAGCCAACCTGCTGACATGAAAAGCACAATCCACCGCTGGTATAGATGGCAGTCTCTTTTCAAAAATAAATTCTGTAAATGTTAAAAAATATATCCTCTTTAAAATATGTTCTGTAATGAAAAAGGCAAACCTCTGTTAATAATGTAAATTTATGTATGTATGTATGTATTTATTTATTTATTTATTTATTTATTTGGGGTATTTCTACCCTGCCTTTCTCTGCAACGTGGACCCAAGGCACCTTACAGCATACCGACATTTAAAAAATCCATCAAACAGAAATACATAAAAAGATAAAACCATAATAAACCATCAATCAATAAAATTGATTGGAGAGCCCTATGGCTGTCATGGAGGCCATTAGGTCCTGAGCTGCTCCTAAGAGAGTTGTCTCAGCTTGGATGTTGATGTCCCCAAAACCATAGGGTTAGGGGAGTCCAACATCAATTCTGTGATCAACTCCAACAGCTCAGGTAGGGAGGTTGTTGGGCAACAAGGTGATCAGTACACCAACAAAACCTCTAGTCTGTCCCATTCTCTCACTCTAATGAAGAGACTCTCAAAACCATCCAAAGAGGGCAAGGGGGTCCAGGTAAGGGGAATGTTATTCCGATAGATCACTGCCACCCGGCCTTTAACCCTTGGTCCCCCCCTGCTGCTGGGCAATGAAACCAGGTCTCTGTGATGAACACCAGGTCGGTCTGGCCATCATGAATAAGACCCTGGGTGATTGCAGGTTTTCCATTGACTGATCTGGCATTCATGAACAACAGGCATAGGTTGGGGTGCAGCTTCCAGGATCATCCAGATTCTCTGGAGAATTGTGTCTTAGGGACACTGTAAGAAAATTCAGGCAGGGAACTCATTTAGTTTTTGGGCCCACTTCTTCACTCTAGCTGTTTCCCTTCCCTCCAATACTGTCCCCCGAGAAAGTTCTATTGACTGATCCAATGAATTTGGGGGTGGAGGATTGATAATTAGAGCCTGGCTACGTGGTCCACACCCTTTTCTGAGTAGAGTGGTGAAAGGCAAGAACAAAGTCCATCCCAGGAGAACCTTTAAAAAGTACCAACCCCATCAACTGCAGGAGGGAAGTGTCAAAGAGCTGCTACTTTTGTGATTTTGGTACCCAGATTAATGCTGTACTTTACATTGACCAATGGAATAATTAGCCCAGGTTTGGGTGACAGGTTAGTTGCCTATAACCTTTCTACTTATGCACAGTAATACTCAAAGGGAAGATCACCATGGTTCTTGTTTGGAATCTTGCAGGGCCACTGCCTGAATTGGCAATACTGGAGTTGGAGAACCACAGCACTGACCCATTATGAGACATCATTCTCTATTCTCTGAGAAACTTTCATAGAATATATCCCTACTTTCCACACAGGAAGCAGCATCTTCTGTGCACATCATGCATGTAGACGGGGGGGGGGGGGGGGGGTTGGGGGGTCTTCAACCCCCCCCCCCCCCAAATTCTCATGGTGGTCCACGAGAAGGCCTTACTGGTACATTATTTAAACTGTTATGTTTATTCATATCATGATCTGATCACCATGCTCAATATATCCCATATGCATGGGGGTATTGGGGTAACGATACAAAAGGTTTGCTAGGGCAGACCCTCTTTCACTCAGACTCAGCCCCCCTGAACCAAACTCGCCCCCCCCCCCCGAAATAAAATCCTGGCTACAGGCCTGGTGCACATGCAAATTTAGTAAAAGATCCTGACCTTCAAAGACAGTGCAGAATTCTTCTTTTTTTTTAAATAGTCTTTATTAATTTTCCATTGTAAAAAAAAACATGTTTAAACATACATACATAAACATCCTATACATCGACTATACAAATACCTCTTAAAAAGTTGCTTTCTACTCCCCCCCCAGAACTACTCTCCCCCCCTCCCCCCCCCCCTCCCCCCTATCTGCAGACAAAAGTACAAGACACATACCAACGACTAACACACAATTCATACTGACTTCCAGGGACGTCTGCGCGTACATTGTCCAGTTTTTACTGGCTAATTGTAAGGGTTTATCTTTTATTTTTAATTTCTCTAATCTTAGTGATTCTAGAGGTCTTTCATTAACCTAGTTTGTGGATCCCTCGTAGGTGGGTTTTACTTTGTGTTCTACTAGTACTTTATGTTGTTTTTTTTTAAGAAAGTTATAAATTTACTCCAATCCGTTTTATTATTTGTTATTTCACTTTTCCTTAATAGCTGGGTTAGCTGATCCATATTCATAATCTCTGTGGCTTTGATGATCCATGCGTCAAGCGTTGCTGTTTCTTTGCCTTTCCATGTTTTAGCTATACAGATTCTGGCCGCGGTGGTCAGGTAAAAAAGGATCTTCTCGTCGTTTCTATTCATGTCATGGGTGTTCATTCCTAGTAGAAATAGTTCAGGTCTAAATTCTATTTCAATTTCTAGTATGTCTTGGATTTTTTGGTGTATCAGCCTCCAGAGTTTCTTGATCATCTTGCACTCCCACCACATGTGACTAAAGGTTCCTTTTTTCCTCCGGCATCTCCAGCAGTTCTTATCCGATTTACCTTTACTGTATTTAGCTATTTTCTCCGGGGTCTGGTACCAAAAATAAAACATTTTGATCCAGTTCTCTTTGATTTCGGTGGCGTATGCATATTTAAGTTTTTTATTCCAAATTTTCTCCCACTCAGACATGGTAATTGTACGCCCGATCATCTTAGCCCATTTCACCATAACTTCCTTGACCTGTTTTTCTTCGGTAGCCCATACTAGTAGTTGTTGGTAGAGATTTTTGATCGTCTTTCTCTCCGTTCTTAATATCTTGTCCCAAACTTTGTCTTTTGTTTCGAACCCTATTCTTTTGTCTTCTTTGAAGTTTTCGCTAACTTGCCAATATTGGAACCATGAATTCTTCTTGTCATGATTTGGGAAACGTTTTCTGATCATTTTCTAATTAAAAAGAATTATTTCCATTTTAAATACAAAATCTCTTGTGTTGGGGGACCAGTGGAAAAACAAACTTTGTATGCCTTCTTTTACATCCCTTACCGCCCTCTAATTGGGACTAACAGCAGATTTTACTCCCTAAGATATTGTTTCTTCATGTGAAGAATCTGGTTTTAGGCAGTCTAGTCATATTGCAAAAAAATAACCACATTTGTTTAATACCTTTCAAAAACAGAATTATGTGTCGTACAAAAAAAAATCTGGGTTGCTTTCAGCAGTCAGATTCTTCTGATATGATAAACTGAGGTCAACTATTGCAAGAATAATTTGACTTCCCATGGCCTTTTGAGAGAGAGAAGAAATAGCACCATAACACAGATGCCAAAAGTTTGATAATGAGCAAGTGCCTGCTTTTAAGCAGGGATTGAAACTTAACCATGTAGTATCAAATCCTAGGGCAAACTCAAACAGTCAATGGATTTGTAGAAAGAAAATCTTTTCAGTCTCTTAGATCAGAAGATCCACTCTTCTGCTTTACTCTGATTTGAGGATGTTCCAACTGCAGCAGAAAATGGCAACTGGGAATGGATTAAGCACAGCTGGGGCTTTATTCTTAAACCTGGAGCATTAACTTCTCAACATGCCAAGGTTTTCTGTTTGAACTGCTTGTAAGTCCATTCTTTTGATAAACTGCCTATTTAAACTATTGGTAACAAGTACAAAAATTCACTCAGACCAAAATAAGATGACAAAGAAAATGAGACATATTTTACACGATGGACCCACAAAAGTTTTATATGCAGAGTTGGGTAATTGCATTGGGATTTTTTTGGGGGGAGGGGGGATAATGGGGACCTTGGAACACACCATAGACAGCATATGTATAGACAACAGTATCTAGAAGAGGGTTTTTCAAAGTTAAATAGTACAGGGACCCTGCAACCAATTTAATCAGTGAACCGTTGTGTCCTAGAGCCTTTTAGGCATAGTTATTTGCTTTTTGGGGTGGATGGTGGTCAGAGAAACGGATCAATCAGGGAGCGTGTATAATGTGAAGAACTACAAAAATGTTTATCATAAAGTCAAATCATTACATTCCAAATACTACTTGAGGTATTTTAAAATGTTACCTTTCTCATATTGAAACTATATTCCTTAAGTAAAAAATTCACGTCTCTCTATAGTAGGTCATATATCATCATAGTACCCAATGCCTTGCTATTTTCTTTCAAAAAGGTGATTTTGGATGATGTTTAAAAGCACATAATCTGCATCACAACAGGAAAATAATTTCACTTTGTCCCAGGTACTGGAAGCAGTTAACATTCCTAAGTATAGATGTGATCTGCTCACCCATGAGAACTTATGCCAGTTGTTCTGCCCCCATGCTATCTTAACTACTTGGAAGGTGAACTGGCTGTGGAGGGAACAGATCAGAGACTATATAGTTGACTCAAACAAGAGTTTATTAACTGACTTTTTTTTTACTTTATCTCCTCCTGAGTAACACTACAAAGTCTTTATGAGGAGAGGTAAAGTCTTGATGAGATAGACACAATCCTGGCTGAATGGAGGCTCTTGAATCTTTATTTCTTCTTATTGTCTCTCTTCACCTTCTAGTCATGAAAACACTGACTCTTCCAAGAACTAGAAGTGCCTTGCCTGAGGCTCTGTCCCTGAGGGGATTCTTAAAGGGGCAGGGTGACAGGGGTTTCAAATTCAGAGGTTGCCTAGACTGACCCCCGCCCCCGAAACTGTACATAGAATCATAGAATCATAGAGTTGGAAGAGACCTCATGGACCATCCAGTCCAACCCCCTGCCAAAAAGCAGGAATATTCCATTCAAAGCACCCCTGACAGATGGCCATCTGGCCTCTGTTTAAAAACCTCCAAAGAAGGAGCCTCCACCACACTCTGGGGCAGAGAGTTCCACTGCTGAATGGCTCTCAAAGTCAGGAAGTTATTAGCATAAAATACTAATCCCTCTAACTAAAAAGGGGGGCTGAAATAGGAGTAAACAATGAGCATTCTTGTGGAGGCACAACACCAGTGGTAATCAAACAAGCTGCTTCTTCCTTATTCATTTAAACTCTTAAACCAATGTGAAAATTGTGGATGGGAATACTTAACTGTTAACCTCAAGGTAAGTTATGTGATAAAATTCAAGGGATTCCAAAATTTTATACGGAAATCCAGTTTGGGAAAATAATTAAGTTGAATCAGGGGCCTTTCACAATAAATCCTCAATGTAAATATGCCCTTCGTCTAGGCAGAGACAGGAAAGACAAATCATGTTCATTATTCTCTGTTGCGTTGCTGTAAGTTAAAAAAATGTCTCAGAACAACCCCATTCCAATACTACTTTTCTAAACTACACACCCTCCCAATTCAGCATAGCCAATTCCATGTCAGTAGGAAATGGGGAGAGCAACTAAACCCATCAAGCTATTTTTCTCTTACAGTGGGTGCATTTCTGCTGCTCCCACTGGTCTCCACAAGCACAGAATTCTTGAAGGGGCAGCCTAGTTGAAAAGATGGTTTTGGGCCAATTTGGACTAGCAAAGCAAAATTTATTGATTAGTCCACTGACCGTTTCAACATTAAAAACAAAAACAGAAACATACACAAATAAACAATAATCACTATCCTAAGACTCCCATAATAGTGAACTAACATACATTCAAACTTGATTAAGTTAAAAGATAATTAAAAATATCATCACTAAAATGCCAAGGTAAAATTTCAAACCACAAAAATTAAAAACGAAGGTTAAAACAAAGGTTAAAATAGACCAGCTATTTCACAATCCCAAGCCACTTCAGATATCTGCATCACCCCTACAGTTTACTCCAATCTCCTCCAGATATGCAGTTCTCAGCTGCGTTGCTTTATGAAGGAAAAGGGCTGTTTGGAGTGTTATCTTAGCATTCTGGCCAGCCATTAAGAATGTAGTTTTGGTATGGGGATCCCAGTGAGTCTTCTGTATAATGAATGGTCCGAGGTATTGATTTCTCTCTTTGTTGTACAAAATACAACTAAACAGTACATGTGTAATATCCTCTACCTCTGTTGCCCCACATTCATTATACGGAACTTGGTTAAAGCTTCCATGTTCCATTGTATCTGTCTGTTCAAAATTGGTTCTAGTGAATGCCCTCCTTAGATGTTTAGACATTTCTGTCTTTAGGTGTTCGGCTGTTTGAAAAGTATGTTCGAAGCGAGTTAACCATTTCAGTGAGCCGGCTTTACTAAGGATGTTAATAGGGGTTTTAAACACCCGAGGCATATGTACCTCTATGTCCTTCAACTGTTCAGGTAGGTCATTTACATATAAGCTAAATAACAGTGGTGCTAATATGCAGCCTTGTCTGACCCCTTTATGTGCCTCAACACTGTTTGTCATGGCTCCTTGCATCCCAAATCTCACTTTCAGGTGGGTGTTTGTGTAAAGTGCTTTGATCAGTGCCAGCAATCTGGGTTCTATATTGAGATCAATTTTTGAACTAGCATAAGATCAAAACAGAGTTCTGATTTCCTCAATAACCAAAAAAGGGGGGATTATGGTGGTGTATGTTAGATGTAGGTGATGTACCTCACTAATGGGAAGCCAGGTGAGTTGATAAAACATGAGCAAAGGCAACATCAAAATACTCATTCATCCAGGTCTAGAGCTTTCAGTGTTTCAGTCTTCAGTCTTTGGGTTTGAATCACTCTGCATTCAGCCACATTGGCATGGAATTGTTGTTCCAAATCCCGAGAATCATTTCTGCATGCCAAGTCCAATGGTTCCCTATCAAGACATGCAGAGATGAAGACGCAATAAAAGGTTGAATTTATGCCTTCATTGATCAAGGAAGGGTGCCAAGAGAGAGAAGATGCCAGATATGTCATGCCTTCCATTTGTGGCTATCAGTATGTTATAGTCTTTCAAGCATAGTGGACTTTGTTCTAATAGCCCCAGAGTTTCGTCTAATTGCTTTAATTACAGTAATATCCATAGAAATCATCAAACAGGGATTTTTTTAAAGATCTGAAAGGATTTCCATCATCCTCATTGAATATTCTCTTATGATTATTTTGGGATATTATAAAATGAGGCACTAGCAGCTTTAAAGTGCTCCTTAAGTGAACTGGACTTCATGTTGTAAGTAACAGAAAGGAACAGAATATACTCCTCTTCAACATGTATTTGATTTTACAGGTTATCAAATCAAGGCCTGCAGTATGGTTTTGTTCCATAAATTGAACTGAACATTTTCATTCAAGCAAGTACCAGTTCCTCAGATTACATTTTATGGTGCAACCATGTAAGTAAAAATGCCAACTCCTTAGATTTATTATGATGTATCATTCAGCATCATTGTTAAATATATAGTAAGCCTTCTATATCCAAAGATTCTGTATCCACAGATTCAACTATACCTAGCTAGAAAAGTAGAATGAGTTTATTCATCTGTTCCCAAAATAAAGGCCAAGATCCTGCATTAGAGGTATGCCTGTGGTATCATAGCTGTACTCCATGTACTGATCCAACCTTTGAAACCCACCTTAAAAGCTGGTAAACCATAACATATGATGGAGTTCTGCAATAATAAGAATGTATCTGGGACCCCTTCCACACAGCTGAATAAAATCCCACATTTTCTGCTTTGAACTGGAATATATAGCAATGTGGATTCAGATAACTCCATTCAAAGCAGATATTCTGGGATTTTCTGCCAAGATACTCTGGGTTATATGGTCATGTGGAAGGGCCCTGGATGGTGTGACCAACCCCCCTCTGCCGGTGAGTAATGATTACAAGAACCAGAAGCAGGGACACCTGCAAAGTCCTGCTGTTTCACATTTCATTACTGCACCACAGTTCAATGATGGAAGGGAGCCGGTCACACCATCCTGTAGCACCCCAGTCAGAAGGTGAAAACTCAATTTAAATACCTCATCATCTCTAAGAAGCTGCTAACCATGAAATATGCAGTGGCATCCACAATACGACATTGGATTATGTGATTTTAATAATTGATGTAACTGTTTTATGTGTTTTAATTTTCTGTTTTAATGTAGATGTTTTTAACAATTGTATGTTTTTAATTCATTGAATTGTTGCCGATATGTGAAGCCTCTCTGAGTCCCCTCAGGGTTGAGAAGGGAGGGGTACAAATATGGTAAATAAATAAATTGTCACAATCTAATCTGAACTATTTCGAGGAACACATCTGAAATCAGTAGATGTTAAGATCTGCTCCAATAATGCTTCAAGTCTTAAAAGAGAAGCTCATGACCAGATTCTTGAGTTATGCCAGCTGAATGCTGGAAAAATCATTGTAGCCAGAGAGTTGTTATTTCAACTTTCCTTGAAATAACAGAAAATTGCTACAGTTTGTTAGTTAAGTACATTAAACTAATTAAAATGAATAAATTGCTGAAATAATAATAATAATAATAATAATAATAATAATAATAATAATAATAATAGAATTTCTTACATGCCTCTCCTCATGGCTCTAGGCAGGTTGCAATATTGCTAAAAATACACAATCGTCTAAAAACATTCCACAAAACACATATTAATACATATTTCTACAAAATACAAATTAAAATACACAGGACTTAGTAAATAATTGTAGGACTTAGATAAACAGCCAGTGTGGTATAATGGTTTGAGGTTTCAAATCATTGCTCAGCCATGGCAACACACTAAGTGAACTTGGCCAACTCATATTCTCTAATTTCTTAGGGAAATGTAAAATCTGAGCAATTCTCAGCAAGAAAACCCCATGACAGATTCAACGGATGGTTGCCCTAAATCAGAAACAACCCAAAGCCACACAACAAACACTTAGGTTAATCTCAGTGGTATTTGAAAAGAATATGAAAGTAACCAAGTAATTTACAACATTAACTCACATTATCCTAATTAGAAAAAAAGCCATACACCTTGCTGTTTAAAAAAGAGAATTCTGAGGAAATATAAAAGATTAAGATACACGAGAGCCATGAAACTAATAGATGCCATGCTTTCAAAAGGTTGCTAAGGGTAGGGGCCTCTCAGCCAAAGACTCCATTGCTTCCCAGGTCCAATTTATAGGAGGTATACCCATACATTTCAGAGCCGTCTTTCTAGATGGGGAGGCATTATACCAGTCAACATATTTCACAGTTCATGAGCAGAGAAAGATTAAAGTGATTAACAAGGACGGCAGGGCAAGCTTGCAGCCTTGGATAGTGAGAAATTACTGTGATTAGCTATTCAGGATGATTGAAAGTTCATGGGGTGAATTGAGATCCATGGACACAAGAAAACAATGATTAAGTGGGCTGTGTCCACTCTATGGGCAGTGGGGAGGACACTGATCCATGGATTGCAAGATGGTTATTAACATAGCTACATCAATAGTTATTAACCTGCTTGCATCAATATTGTTCACAGAATGAACTTTGCTTCATGGAGAGTTGGAAAAAATGATTAACACAGGAATTTAGCAGTGATCCCAGGGCAAATTAAGATCTATGAAGAGTGCCTAGAATTAATGCAAATATATCAGCACTGAAGTCTGGTGAACAGGTTCATGGACGGAAGACTTTCATTAGCACAATTCTGCCAAATCAGCTCCTCCTCCTCCTTACTGATGTGCATATGAAGGTTCTTTTCTCCATAACCGAAGGTTAAATTATCAGATTCAATACCATTGGGAGAAGCTAGGCTCCCTGTGGGATTTGCCATTCAGAGATTGGTGCAGGTTTCAAGCAAGAAGGAGCCTATTATGGGCATCTCATAATATGTGTGTATCGAAGTGTAGCTGCACATTCATACCATGAAATAATAGCACTATGTACCTCATCCCCACATTGCCAACATCGCCACTTACCCATCCCATGGGGGAAAGCATTGCTACCTGGCTTCCAGCAAAGCTTACCCCATTCTTCTCAATGTAAACATGGGAAGCCTCACATGTTCTCTTTTCAGCATCCTAGCATTCTTGCAGGATGCTGGAAGCATGGAACCCTGTCTGAAATAGCCCTACATCATCTGATGGGATCTAGCAAGTTCCATGTTTCTAGTATCCTGCAAGCATCCCAGGACGCTGAAAATTGTCACTGTAGTGAGGTCTGCTTTAGCCACTTTAACAGCTGTGGCTAAATTCTATGGAATTCTGAGATCTGACATTTAGGGAGGGACACTAAGAATTCTAAGCAAACTACATGTCCCAGAATGCCATTGGATAAAGCCATGACAATTTACAGCATGCTTTGTTGTTTTGTGTCAAAGTGACCCAGGATGTGGAGAAGGCTTTGAAAATACTAGATGCTCTCTGATTTATGAGGTCATTAATATTGGGGCCTGCTCATATGTGCCTGGTTGTAGGGCATCATACCCCAAAGAGCATGTAATATTGATAAGCGATGCTTGCATTTCAAAAAGGTTAGACTAGGTGTGAAATCTAATCTAATCGTGCAGACATTTAGGTTCAAAAGTTTCATCGTCATTAAAATTTAAATCTTGGAGGGAGGGGGAGGGGAAAAAGGGGGCAAAATGTAATGGTTTATGGATGTATATAAAGTAAGTTTATTTCAATTGATTAGATGGATACCATTGCAATAAAAACATTTAAAAAATAAAATTTAAATCTGTGGTTTAGCCTCCTCCAGTCAGATATGAAATATATATATCATTGAGGCTGTGTGGAGACCCCCTTTTCAATTACAATTGCCTGTTCATACACACATGTCTATATACACACACACACATATGAGTGAAAGCCAGCACTGCAAGAGTGAAAGTCCACTTCCATAATGAGGTTTTGTCCTCCACTTTCCCCTACAAATCCTGTCAGCTGTCCTCCCCTATCTCTCAGGAACAATTTAGATGGCATTAGAGGGAGAGAAAGATGTTACAGGGGGAAGAGGTAACATACACCACTGGTTCCACTAAGAGAAGTAGTTTCATTACAAGAAAATTGTCGTTGGATTTCACTGTGTGTATAGGGTGTTGTGGGAAGGAAGAGAGAGAAATCGAGAGACTGTACTATAAAGAAAGATTTCTTTGGGGGATTCTTTGTCAAATTCAATTCAGATAACTGCTGTTCTACATCGATTTCTTTTCCAGTGAAGGCCTGAGAGATTTTGCTTTCGTTATTAATAGAGTACACTTTCTGTCAATTATATTGTTAGTTAACCTCTGTACAAACTATTCTGGATACTTGTAAGATCTGTGCTTCGGATAGACTTGAAAGGTCATCTATGAGTCCATTATGTCTCTTAAACCAACCTGTTTGCAGCTGAACTGTTTCTTGTCTTTATTGGTTTAAACTTATTTTAAAGGCTTCTAGATGTTGTGCTCATTATGCCTCTACAACTTTGAAACATTGAGACTTCCCCTAGGCTGAGTATAGTTTAAGTTTTTTATTGACTTCCATAAACATGGTAATTACCTCTGTCTAATTGACAACCGTACCAAACAGAAGAACAAAAACTGTAGCCTAGATATAATATTCATAAGTGGTTTCTGAATCAGATGATGTACGAAACCTGTTATTATTCTTGTGCTCAGGTCCGTTTCAACCATTTTCCTTCCACCAATCTGGCTTCTTTGGCTTGGTTGGATGCTGTAACGGCGAGAGCCTGGCCGTCAAGGTTTCCTGTCTGTAACAGGACCATGTGGCAGCTGATCACAGCTTCTCCTCTTTTTGGGAGCATGCAGAGTGCAAAGAGGCTACCACCACATGCTACTCCTCAAATGAGGTTTCCCTGTGAGCCCTGCCTGTTGGGCCAATTGGAGTAAAAGAATGCAATGGCATGTCTTACCCAAGCTGTTTAATAGGGTGACTGCCTCCATTGCTCTCAGTTGCAGCCTCATGCTTCAGTCCTATTGCCTTGCCTTGCTACCACTCAGCTTGATTTTTTGGCTTGGCTTGGTCCCTCTCTGGAATATTTTTGATTTTCCTTTATTTTCTTGATTCTTTTTATTTGGTGCATGCGTTTGGGGACTTGGGAGAAAGAAAGAGCCTCTCTCTTTCATCTTGTGATGTGCTTTTCTTTAGAAATATTTGGGTGGCTCTTAGAGCCTTTAGCTGTCCACTCCTTCAGAAAATACTTCTAAAAGATAATAATTATCTATACACATAATAAAAGTGAAAATGTGTGTATGTGGCAGAGCTGTCCACTTACACAGACAGCCTCCGGCCTTCACAAACAGCTATAACCCACAACCACCAAAAGCACTCCCTCCAAGGACATTGCAGGTTATAGTGGATGCCATGAACATGTCTCCCAACCCCTACCAATGTTCTCCCCAAACATCACACTGCCCACCACCCAAGCGAAGGCTTTCATTTGGGGACAATTTCATCCTAGATGTTCTGTTTCTTCTCCAGAATGGACATCTCAGGGTTCCTGTCTCTCTGTGAATTTGTGTGCAATTTGCATGACCCCACCCACTGCCTTTCCCTTAACCCTTTCCTACCCTTTCTTATGGCACAAAGCAAACAGAAATTAATCAGCAACTGAAGAAGAGGTTTGGGGAAAACTGACCTTGATTTAGAGAAGTTGTAGTTCGGCAACATCCAGAGAGCAGTGTGAATCCAACCAACAATGGATCTGGACCACACTTGCCATGGATGATGAGTATTGCAGTACCTCCACTCACTTCCTGAAACCACTGTGATCCCCATGAATGATGGATCTGGACCAAACTTGCCACGCAGACCCTCATGACCCACTTGATGTCTTGGTGCAGGTTGGTGGAGGATGGACCACAAATGATGGGATTTGCATACCTTCATCCACATCCAGAGACTATTGCAACCCTCACAAATGACTGACCTGGTCCAAACTTGCCACACAGATTCTCCACAACGTACCTTACATCCTGGTGAGTTTTGGGAGAGATGGGCCAGGGATGATGGGAATTGCAGTATCCTCACTCACTTCCAGAAACCACTGTGATATGAATGATGCACCTGGACTAAATTTGGCACACGGCTCCCCATGACTCACTTTTTCTCCTGGTGAGGGTTGGGGGAGGATGCAGCACAGACCACTGGCAAGGTCAGAACCTCTGGCCTGGTGGCATACATAACATCCATCTAGCTAAAGTTAAGCAGATTTAGATCTGTGATATGTCTGGGTGAAAAACTGCTTGTGAACCCCCATCTATGCTATTTTGAGTTCCATGCTGGAACAAAAGTAGGGTATAAACATTAGTTAAAATAAAACAATAAGTTTCTGGAATCACATTAAAATGGCTAAGTAATATCAGATCAACTAGAACTGACGAGCCTTGATTTTAATTGTTTGATCTCAAGGGGCTTTATGTTCATTCATTTGTGTTCAACATTGTCTTTTGGACTTACTTGCATGAAAATTAAGAATGCAAATCCATGTGACTCACATAACAATCCTATCAGAAGAAGAAAAAACCAATGAGTTCAGAGAGACTTACTCCGAGGAAAGCATTTACAGGATTAACCTCTTAACTCATAGGTCCTGTTCTGAATATTACCAGAATCGTATCACGTGCTATTTCAGGGAGCTCCCACCATACCCAAATGGTTACAGCATTTCATTTATCATGGATTTTAATAAATAATCTGCAAAATGCTGTTTTAATTTTCTGCCATGTACAGGTTCTAATGATAATATTTTATTATTATTTGTGATTATGGTAGCCGATTTCCTCTTTTTGTCTCTTAACTGCTTCAGTTTTGTTTGTCAGTTTTATGATTACAGTAATAGTTACTAGGGGTATTTTGAGATTTAATGTTCTTAAAAGAATAGTATTGATTTACTTGTTATGAGCTTACTGCAGATTGTAAAGTGGAAAGTGTCATGTAAACATATAAATTAAATAAATATGTGCATGTTTAATTCTTAAGAGCCTAATATTAGTGTTGTATAATTAAATGAAGCTGAAGTTCAGCCTTTGAATTATTGTTCAATATTTAGAAATCTGCCTTGGCCAGTCAATCTGAGTTTCCTAGGAAACAACATGTCTAGAAGGAAGGCACTCTTGTAGGATCTATGCAAGTCTCTTTTAAAGTAAGTCCATATTCTCCAGTAAGACCTACTTTATGGTAAGTGTGGACAGAAATATGGCTTTAATATCTTAACATGCTTGCTTTTTCTGACAGTGTACCTCACTACAGCACTACACTTCGGCTCCAGCAGCTCATCTGCAAGGCAGTCATCCAGTAAGCAATGAGAAAGGGCTCCAACTGCAGAAATAAATACATAAATAAAAATTGATACACATGTCCTATACAAACACCAAAGGAAAACCAAGTGAGAAGAATGAGAAATGATGGAGAAAGTGGCTCATTACAGGGTAAGAGCAGTGCATGTATGTTTGTGTGTACAATGCCTAGCTAATTATTTCTCCTCCTACTCTCCTATCAGCAATTTCTGACCTGATTAAAATCATAAATCACACAGTAGCTCCCTTTCATACTGGAACAACCCAAATCTGTAAGTCTATGCATGCTAATTAGGACTGCACTGAGCACTTTAAAGTGCAATATGACCCCCATACCCACGGAACCAATATACATGATTTTACTTTTCATTATTTCTCTTACAAGCTACACCCTTTTCTTGGTCCCACATCATTCGTCCCATTGAAAACAATAGGGTTCTCTATTATTAGCATTTTCAAGTACCCATGGAAAGTTTGGGAATGTATCTCACACATATACTTTCCATTTGCAGTAGAAAGAAAAAGATTGTGGAACTCAACATACAACCAAGGACAGCTAGTAAGAGCTTGCTTTTTAATGTACAGGGCGTTGTATTCCAGGTCTGCTTGCTTCAAAGTCATATCTTCCCCTCTGGGAAATACTGTATCTGATGAGTTATGGTATGTTACTACCTGAATCCTACTTATCTACAAATATGCTATTTTAAAATCATAATCCTCATGATCAGGAGCACATATGCAAGGTTGTAGGTAAAGTGGTCCTCTTTGGGAGAACAAATCTTCAGGTCAGCCCCAAGGAGATATTCCTTGGCCACCACTTTAGGTGCTAGCCCTTCCCTTTACCAATATCATATATTCCCCCACCCTGCTACTGGTTATAGATAATAAACATGAGCCTGCTTTATCCTTTCCCCCATCAGGTCAGTCAACACATCCCTCACTCCCTTTTTGCAAATCCCACAGGAACAACATGTCACCCTCTTCTGACAGATGGGTTTCAGTCTTGTCAGCTCTGGACATCAGAAAATAATAGTAGGCTGTGGAAGAAATTGGTCCAACCACTTATTCAGGGCTTTCTCGTCTTCTCTATTTAGTCTTCTATGGGTAAAGGCAAGGTACTATCGCTGAGCATACCAGGATTACCTCTGACTATGTATTCTTATGACTAAAACATGGGGAGAGTGGCCATTGTACTCTTCAGACAAAAGCACTATTTGGCAATGACAGCTAAAGAACTACAACTCCCAGCAGGCCCGTAGCCAGGATTTTGATTCCGGGGGGGGGGGGGGGGACTGAGTTTGGTTCGGGGGGGGGCTGAGTCTGAGTGAAAGAGCGTCTACCCTAGCAAACTGCCGAGTCCCACCTAGGCCGCCCTGAGTCCCCCCCTAGGGGGTTGAGAAGGGCAGGGTAGAAGCACTCCAAATAAATAAAATAATAAATAAACCTTTTGTATCGTTACCCCAATACCCCCATGCATATGGGATATATTGAGTATGGATATCAGATCATGATATGAATAAACATAACAGTTTAAATAATGTACCAGTAAGGCCTTCTCACGGACCACCATGAGAATTTCGGGGGGGGGGGGGCTGAAGCTCCTCAAGGCCCCCCTTGGCTACATGCTTGACTCCCAGGATCCCATAGCATTGAGCCCTGGTAGTAAAAGTGGTGTCAAATAGCATTCATTCTGCAGTGTAAAGGTATCTCCAGCCCCATTGCAAACATTGTAGAAGCAGTTCCAATGCTAAATAGGTATCAAATTTAACTCCATGCACGACCAAGCTCTGCATAGCTTTTATCCAGGTAATATTAACCAGTAAACAGTGGCAGGGTTTCAACATTTTTGGAAATGCTTCTCTCCCTGAAATCCAAGTAGTTCTGTATTTGACGAAAGCAAATATGAAAAAAGGAATAAAATGTAGTTGAGCCAGCTTTCACTTTGAAAGTCAGGCAAATATTGACAGATTTTGTTCTTACTGCTTGCCCTGCTCTCAAAATGAAGTAATGTCTATAGGACCTACCCAGCAAAGTCCTGGAAATATCCCTCATTATAAGGAAGCAAGTAGTCAGGGACTTGGTAAAATAAATAAGGAAAAGTTAGCAGGCAAGACTTTGTAAAGTATAGCATTACGTATACATACTATTGTGGAATATTTTTTCACAATGCAAAAGAAATAGGAAGCATGAGAATATCATGCAGCAGGCATGGCTGCTTTTTTGAGAAATGCTATAGGATGGTCATATCATGCAAAGATTCATGGTATACATTTGTGCAAACCGATCATGATTATTTCAGGAGTTCAAAAAGTTTGAAATTCCCTATTTCACAGCAGAAGGGGTTCTTCACTGTTAGGGAGCAAAATACCTGCTTGCTACGAAGTGGTCTCCTCTGGAACATAAACAACACAGACCCACAGCGGTTCTTTCCAAATGGAAGGCTTTTTTTCTTTGGTTGCAGCAAAAGTACAAAGAGTACAAATACCAGCACAGCATTTATAGTATGTACAACAAAATCCCTCCCTCTCTCAATCTCAATCTTAAACTCAATCTATCTCTTCTCTCTTCATCAAACTCCAACCCTCATTAAACTAACACAGGGTTACTGCAACCTATATACAATAGTCTCAGCACTGGCCACCACACCCCAATCTCAGTCTCAATCTCAGTCTCAATCTCTCTATTCTCTCTTCATCAAACTTCAACCCTCATTAAACTCTCACAGGGTTACTACAACCTATATACAATAGTCTATAACACTATTGTATATAGGTTGTACAAGCACTGGCCACCACACCCCAATTACAGTGACACCTGTGGTTAGACCCAAGACACTGTTCTCACTTGCAGAAATGTTGAGTATCTTACATCTCCTGACATATTAAAATGTATTTCTATAAAAGATATGTATTAAACATATTTCTATGAAATAAATATTAAAATACACAAAATAGAGATGAAACAAAGGACATAAGTTTTAAAAATCATGTTTAAAAACTGCTGGAACAGATGAGTCTTTACATGGTTTTAAAATTCTGACAGCTGATCTAGCTGTCAGAGCTCTTCCAGTGGGTCATTCCACAGTCTTGGGGTGGCTGATGAAAAGGTCCTCTGGGTGACAGTCACCAGTCGGGTTCTGGCTGGTTAGAGTAACTGCGCCCCAGAAGGCCTTAGTGTTTCAGGCGGATTTTACGGGAGAAGGTTATCCTGCAGGTAACCAGGACCCAAACCGTGCAGGACTGTAAAGATCAACACCTTATACTTTGCCAGGAAACTGATTGGCAGCCAGTGAAATGAGTTCAGGATAGGTGTAATATGTTTAAGGGAGACACACTATCCTTAGTTGAAGATGTTTTTGAAAGCATGGAGAAATATATTTGAGTCTCATCAGCATACTGAAAACACCCTGTCCCATGCCTACAGGTGATCTCTGCCAGCAGCTATTTTCTTGTGCACTCTCTTTCGGAAGCAAGGTCAGAAGTCTTTAGTACTAGCAGACCTGGAGGAATAGAAGAAAAAGCTTTTAAATTGTGTAAGGAGTGACTTAGGAGTGTTCCCCAGACACTTTGTCAGTGTTGGGCCTATTCCATTTAGTTTTATGGTCCTTTAAAGTCAGAGGTTGCTCTATGTTCTTCCAAGATATGTTAAAAAATGATGTCAGATGAAAAATCCTTGTATAGTGCAATACAGTCATTTAAAGTGTTTTTCTGTTGGCTCATAGAATCATAGAATTGGAAGAGACCTCATGGACCATCCAGTCCAACCCCCTGCCAAGAAGCAAGAAAATTGCATTCAAAGCACCCCCAACAGATGGCCATCCAGCCTCTGTTTAAAAGCCTCCAAAGAAGGAGCCTCCACCACACTCTGGGGCAGAAAGTTCCACTGCTGAACAGTTCTCTCAGTTAAAATGTTCTTCCTCGTGTTCAGGTAGAAACACCTTTCCTGCATTCTAGTCTCCAGGGCAGCAGAAAACAAGCTTCCTCACTCCTCCCTATGACTTCCCCTCACATATTTATACATGGCAATCACGTCTCCTCTCAGCCTTCTCTTCTTGAGGCTAAACATGGCCAGCTCTTTAAGCTGCTCCTCATAGGGCTTGTTCTCCAGACCCTTGACCATTTTAGTTGTCCTCTGCTGGACACATTCCAGCTTGTCAACATCTCCCTTCAATTATGGTGCCCAGAATTTGACACAATATTGCAGGAGTGTTCTGTTCAAGGAAGAATAAAGTAGTAGCATGACTTCCCTGGATCTAGACACTATACTCCTATTGGTGCAGGCCAAAATCCCATTGGCTTTTTTTGCCGCTTCATGACCTTGTTGGTTCATGTTTAACTTGTTGTCCATGAGGACTCCAAGATCTTTTTCACATGTACTGCTCTCGAGCCAAGCATCCCCCATTCTGTATCTTTGCATTTCATTTTTTTTTTTGCCTAAGTGGAGTATCTTGCATTTATCCCTGTTGAATTTCATTTTGTTATTTTTAGCCCATCTCTCTAATTTGTTCAGATTGTTTTTAATTCTGCTCCTGTCTTCTGGAGTATTGGCTATCCCTCCCATTTTGTGTCATCTGCAAACTTGATGATCATGCCTTCTAGCCCTTCTTCTAAGTCATTAGTAAAGTTGTTGAATAAGACTGGTCCCAGGATGGAACCCTGTGGCACTCCACTCATCACTTCTTTCCAGGATGAAGGGGAAGCATTGGTGAGCACCCTCTGGATTCGTTTGCTTAACCAATTACATATCCACCTAACTGTAGTTTTGCCTAGCCCACATTTGACTAGTTTGTTTGCCAGAAGGTCATAGGGGACCTTGTTGAAGGCCTTACTGAAAACCAGATATGCTATATCCACAGCATTCCCTGCATCTACCTAGCTTGTAACTCTTTTGGAAAAAGAAATCAGATCAGTATGACATTACTTGTTTTTGATAAATCCATGTTGACTATCAGTAATGAACACTTTCATTTTAAGTGTTTGCAGACCCTTTCCTTAATTATATTCTCCAGAATCTTGCCTGGTATTGATGTGAGGCTGACCAGACAGGAATTGTTTGGGTTGTTGTTTTTTTTCACTTCTTGAAGATAGGGGCCACATTAGCTTTCCTCCAATCTGCTGGGACTTATCCTGTTCTCCAAGAACTCTCAAAGATGATTGCCAATAGTTCTGAAATGACTTCCACTAGTTCCTTCAACACTCTCGGATGTAGTTGATCTGGCCCTGGGGACTTGGATTCATTTACAGTGGCCAGATATTCCTTGACAACTTGTTTTCCTATTTGGGGTTGGATATCCCCTAATCCTTCATTCACTCCATATTGCTGAGGTTGAGGACATCTTTCTACGTGTGAGTAAACTGAGGCAAAGAAGGCATTAAGTTATTCTGCCTTTTCCCTATCTCCTGTCAGGATTTTCCCCATTTCCTCCTCACAAAGGCCCTATAGCCTCCTTGTTCTTCCTTTATCTACCAATGTAAGCAAAGAAGCCCTTTTAATAGGATATGCAGAGACTTGCAAACATGTGAGGGGAAAATTCATATATAAAAAGAATCTATCTATCTATCTATCTATCTATCTATCTATCTATCTATCTATACAGGTACATGGAAATCTCTGTCTATATGTATATAGGATTTGCAAAGACCTGCAAACATATGAGGGGAAAAATCATATATAAAATTAACGTATATAGATATATACAGATATATAGGTACAACATAGGCAAAGGCTTGCAGTGGGAACTGCTTATATATCTGTAGGAGAGATTAACAATATTTCAGAACAAAATGTTTTTATAAGATTAATTGATATTTCTGACTTGCAAGGGCTTCTCTCCCTCTCAAGTGAGCAAGAGAGGATTTGGAAAAACACTGTTAAAGGAGGGGAAGAGGAGGAAAAAAATATTATTTTGCAAGCAATGGCCTCCAGGTTTTACTGCCCAGCTTGACTCCACTATAAGCTGAGGGAGGCTTTTTCAGCTCCCAAAAAGTGCTAAAAAACTTGTCTTATCTTCGAGTAAATGGCCAAACTAAATGTGATAGAGTCATGTTTACTCCATTCAGTGGAAATGGGTACTGGGATGTTGCAGAGAAAGCAAAATGTGGGGTAGATATGTAAAGATTCCTCTTTCTCATTACTCACTTCCTGTCTACCTAAAACACTTTACCACTCTTGAAATTTTGCTGTTTTCTTAACAAGGGTCACCTTGTTCTGTAGTTTGATATTGATATTATCAGAAAAAAAATTCCTCTGCCCACATTGGGCGGAAAAAAATTCTTTCTTTTAAAAAAAATCCCACACAGGTAGTAACTCTACTGTTGTTATTCAAAATCCTCTGCACCTGGTCAGTCGTATCTACTGCACCTCTTGACTGAAATTCGGCACTTGTGCAAAGACCCCTGGGATTATTGATGATTTTATGTTCAATATGAGCCAATATTGAGATGATGCTGCAAAGGAGGCAAATACTACTTTAGCATGAATTAAAAAAAATAGTTTCCAAATCAATATGAGTAATAGTCCCACTGAAATATGTGTTGGTCAGGTCTTCTCTGAAGTACTGGGGTGTCTCATTTTAAGAATATAGATACATTGGAAAGCTTCAGGGAAGGACAATAAGGATAGTAAGAGAAATTGAAAACAAAACTTATGAGGAAAGGTTGAAGGACGTGGGCATGTTCAACTTGGAGAATAGACAACTGAAGAGTGGCATGAGAGGGAGACCTGTTCTCTGCTGTCTTGAACAGCCTAATGGTTTGAAGTTACAGCAGGGAGATTTGAAGTTAACATTAGAAGGAAATCCTTGATGATAAGAGTGGTTCAGCAATGAAATCAATTGTCTACAGAGGTGGTGGGAATCTCTTTCTTTGTACATCTTCATAAAGACAGCTACCTGCTGGGGATGCTCTAACTGGAGGTCCTACATCAAGGAGGTGACTGGACCTGATGGTCCACAAAGCTCTTTCTAAATCTATGAGTCTATGGTTATATAGGTAGAGTCCAATAAAGATTTGATTCTGAGAGGAAAAAAAGTTACAGCCGCTTCTTAATATTTAAAGTTAGGCAACAGGATATGATACAGCATTAGTATTCAAACTCAGACTTCCAGCCTAAGTCAAATAAGGCAGTCTGTAAACTGATCCAAGTTGAATGTTATGTGTATGTGTATTCTGTTTAGTTGTGTGACTATCCATTTCTTTGTACAATAAAGGAAATTTATTTTATCACTGTGATATTGATTTCACAAATTTGTTTTTAATTTTGATGTTTTCTTTCTATGCTTCCAATTGTTTTGCCATTGCCAAATAACCAGATAAAGCACAGACGTAAACTTCAGAAAGGTGACTGTTGTAATGATTCAAGAAGCTAAAATCTCAGTTCAAGTCCTCATTCTTTGTATTCACCAAGCTAATTAATTTTAATTTTCAGGCACATTTTCAAAGAATTCTAGTTTCCTTTCATGAGTAACACCGGCAGTTCAGAAAGAGAATGGCAACCTATGGAGAAATGTAACAAGCCAGTCTTGTCTACAATTATTTTGTCTCCATGTATTCATTTGAAACAGATGGGGGAGAACGGGGGCTATGTCTTTGTTATCCAAAAACTGTATAAATTGGAAGAAACTCACTAAGCACCTGAACACTTCCCTGTATCTCACCAGGTTGCTTTAGTAGGTTTTTTAAAAATACTTCACATGGCATAGAAATAGAAGAGGTGTTCCTTCACAAAAGATGATTTACAAGTATTATTTCTGTGATGCAAAGTATTTGGGAGTCTTCAACATACTGCACCATGCAACTGCTTTTGACCATAGTAAACAGACATACTTTAACAGTAAATATAAGTAGTAGCATAGAAAGTTGCCTTACTGTAGTCAGTCCAACTTATCTAACCCAGTATTCTTGGCTTTGGGTTCATACAAAAGATCTGTTTTTACCCATATATTTCCAGGTTTATATCCAAACCCCTCCTTCACACAATCACTTGTGTTCTCCCACCTCACTGTTCATGTGTGATATCTAGACTCATTTAACATTTCAGAAATAGATTTTCACAAATTTCCACTGAGCCTTCTTTCTTATTATTCAGATGTTATTTTCAAATTTCAGCAATATCACACTAATAAATTATTAGGATCATTTTGTGATGCTCTTTCCTTCACTTGATCTCTTTTGAATCTGTGTCCTGTGCTTACAGATGTTGTTCATCTTGGGTAGTTCTGGGATAACACAAACAAAGAGAAACATTTCATTTTGGAAACTATTTATTATTATTTATTTATTTATTTCTTGCATTTATTGACCGCCCCTCTCAGCCCGAGGGCGACTCGGGGCGGTGAACAGCAACAAAGAAAGACAGTGTACAGTGAATCACGACAATACAAACCAGACACATACAACACAACATATACTTATACTAAAAATCCGCTTCGTCAAGTCCTGGGGTCATAGCCGAAATTCGTAGTCCTAGTTCATTCCAGTGTCATTCCAAGATACACTCAGTTGAAGGCCTGCTCGAAGAGCCATGTTTTCAGGCCCCTACGAAAGGCCATCAAGGAGGGCGCCTGTCTAACTTCAGCAGGGAGGGTGTTCCACAGCCGGGGGGCCACCACCGAGAAGGCCCGCTCCCTCGTCCCCGCCAGACGTGCCTGTGAGGCAGGCGGGACCGAGAGAAGGGCCTCCCCGGATGATCTCAAGGCCCTCGTGGGCTCGTAGGCCCACTACTGCAGTAATTTAAATTGACCTTTGAAGTGGGAATAAAAAGCCAAGGGTTTCCAGGAAATACTTCAAGATGAAGAAAAAGTCATATGGATCTCCAAAATAAATTCAGTTTGTGCAGAAACAAAACCTGGGGATGTAGGGGCTCAGTGATTGGCAGCATGACAGATAACATTTCTGGAACATTCAAATTGTGTCCTGTCATTCAACTATGAGAAATCATTCCTAGGATCTTTTTAAAAGCAGCCAATATCTCAGTTATGTTAGATACAAGTGATAACAAAAGACATAGGCAACCTGACATCTTAATTTCCTTGATGCCAAATAAAGTTTCAATTGACAATGTACCCGCCAGCTTTTCTTGTTTCCTTTTGCAGCAGGAAACAGTAAGATCCACATACATTTTGTGCACAACATGCTCTGATGTGGTAATTTCTAACTGATGAAGATAGTTTATCATAGTGGGAAGGATATTAATCCTTCAATTGGATAAAACTTTTGTTTACTTCTAGACTAAATTTCAGACACTTCTGAAAGAGCTGCCTTCATTCTTTTATGGTTACTGTACTGTGAGTAGTATTGTGTTCCCCTTTCTTTCGGATCCCACATGCTGTTTATTGCTGGACGTTCTTTGAAAGACTGATTACTGCATTAAAAGCCAGGACATAAAAGCTATCAGTGGTCCCTATACAAGCACACAGCTGGAAAAAAATTAATCTATTTCTGCTTATTCTGGAAGGAAACCAATACCTATGCTGTGACAATAAACACAGCGAATGCCGCAAAGGATAGCACTAGCCTTTGCAATTGTTTTGTTCACATTATACTTGTAGGGATTGATGCAAAATCCATATGTGTCACTTTAGTTCTGTAGCAAGAAATAGGTAAAAAGTAGCTGAACTCAGTTTTTGTTTTTTAATAGATAAAAGTTTTAGATTCTTCAGGGTAAAAAGTGCAGGAAAAAATGGATTGATTTAGTGGTTGATCTTTGTGGTGAGCAAAGAGAGGCTTGTGCAAGCTGTCTATCTATCGTCTGTCAGATCCTATTTTAGCTTCCTCTCCTAAAATCCCATCCCTCTGTGTCTGATGTCAAGACACTTCTTTCTCCTGTCAAAACTGACAGCCTCTTTCCCTCTCTCAACCGACTCCTCCCCTAATTGCTCCACCCAATCAGGAGTCGGCTTGACTCCTCCTCCTGCTTCTGCCTGTCCTTCAAGACGACAGCTACTGATATTCAGGCTTTGGCCTGTTCGCCTAAAAGGTAGATTTCACTACAAGATGGCAAATGTTATTAATAAGGAAGGGAAGGGAAGCTAGGAGGGGTTGCAACAGTTTGTTTATGCCTGAGCATTCTTGAAAAGGCAGTATTCTGACCCCCTTCCCCCAACATTGGGTTAATTGAACTAGAAATGTGTTTGCAATTTGAACTTGGTTTGCAGCAACTTAATAAGCTGGTGGCAAAAGAGGGAAGTGGAAGAAGGGGAGATAAACTGGAACATTGGCAAAGCGCTTGAAAAATGAGATGGCAGAGGGTTAATCAGGATGGTCACTGCCAAATCAGGACAGTTGATGGGTATGTGTCATCAAGGCTCATCACAGTTAACAGTATTGCGTCATATGCTTTCTGTGTTGGCTTTAAAAAATGATTATTTATTCCTAATTTTGGAATTAAATATATATTGTGGCAAGATGACAATCCATTCAGTCTAGGGTCTAGGTCTTCCTTAGCTTTTTAGACAGGTCCTTAATGCCATGAGAAACTAAGAATCCAAGCAATTGTAATGCAACCCTAACATCATTCTTCAGTTGGCCTCATTTATCATAGCATTTACTCAGATATTGGACTGGGTAACCTTCTCATGGTTATCATGTAGACCACTAACTCATCAATTGATCCAGTGTTAGCTTAGACAATACATTCACTGAAGACAACACTGCAGTGTAGTGAACTGAACAATACCTCATTTGGTAGGCTTGGTGAAGAGTAATTAGTTTTATTTTAACCCACCTACATACAAAAGAATAAAATGAAGTTTGTTTGGTTATAGAATTTATATCCCACTTTTTTCTCACGGTGAGTTAAAAGCAGGGAGATTTGAAGCAACCTCGCACCCTGTTTTGTTTTGGTTTTTTTAACATATATACACCTTTTAGTTCTAAAAGTAAGAATAAAAGATGTCCACTGCCATTGGAAGAACAGAAAGGAAAGGGGCATTCTAGGGAGTTACAGGGTCTAGGGGCAGCCATATCTCTCCTCTGTCCTCAACAGGCAAACCAGTGAGGGCTGGAAGAAGGGCCTCTTGGGTCTTATATTCAAAACACACAATACAAAAGCAATTTGATGTACAGTACAACAGAAAACTCATTAATGTTCATACAGCACTATTAGTGGCAGCACTACATTTTTGTAATTCAGAGAAATGTGAGAATAATTATCTTAAATGACTTCAATAATATGAAGAGCAATGGATATATTATGTAAGATTGTTATTTAGTGTCA
Organism: Anolis sagrei; assembly: GCF_037176765.1. Lineage (NCBI taxonomy): Eukaryota > Metazoa > Chordata > Lepidosauria > Squamata > Anolidae > Anolis > Anolis sagrei. Next base: position 81,464,485 of record NC_090022.1, read on the forward strand.
GCAAACTGTCCCTGGTAACATTATCAAGCAGTATTTGAGTTTGAGAGCTGGACTATGTCAGCAAATATTACATATTCTCTACAGGTTTGGTCTTGAAGCAAGAAGAAAAGTAAAACAAGGCAAATAAACCCTCCGCTTACAAGCCTGTATTTAGTAACCACAACAGCAGTAAGGAATAAACTGAGCGGTGCTCTGGGAGTTGCTGTTCAAAGCTCTCTTTTTATTTAGATTCGCTAAAGATAACAATTGTTTAGGCAAATGACTTGGATCCCCCAAAGTAACTAAAATAAATACCATGTGTGCCGAATAATAACATTATCCACTGAAAATGACAAGATTGTCCTTTGTGGGAATAACCAGCCCTGTATTGCAGCCTTGAAAGGAAACATTGGTTCAGTTTAATGCCTGATTTTCTACAACTACAGCATGGGGTCCAAGAGATATTTGTGAGCATTTTAGAAAAGGCATTAAGAGTAAAGCAAAACAAGAAATGATTCCTGCTCTTACAATTTAATGTGGATTTAAAGTTAGAGCTGGAGGTTTCATTCACAGCTTTATAAATTATATACTTTATTTTATCTTTCCAGGTCTCTTGAACAATTAAAGGGTTATGAAAGTGAGTGGATCTAGCACTCTTTGCAGTAACTTAGCACATGCAGTCATAAAATGAAGGCAGAGGAAAATCAGGCAAGCAACTGATGCCAAATAAATGGCCATTTGAGTCAAGTGTTGTTATTCTTATTAGATTATAACTTACACTATAAAATCTTTTTTATTATCATGGTATTATTGTAAATGAACTTGTGTCAAGCCTGAACTTCCAAGCTTTTAGCTGGAAAACCTGCTTTTAAAAGTGATGGAGTATATCTTTAAAGACCCATGGTGGAGGAAGAAGCACCTTCCCACGCTTTCTCTCCACTTCAGGAGGAATGTGAGTGGGGCCTGCCAAGCATCATCGAATGGTGCTTGGAAGTCCCCATCCAGGCTGCAAAGAAAAGTGGCAAAATGGGACTATTTAGCCCCATGTGAAGAGGTCCTTAATGGACCTTCCAGAGCAATCTTGATCCCTAGAATCCCTGCTCAGCCATGAAAATCTGCCAAGTAAGCCTGGGCAAGGCACATTCCCTGGCCTTAAGAGGACAGCAATGATGAACCTCTTGTGAATTAATCTTGCCAGGACAAGCCAGGGATAGAGTGATCATAAATTGAAGAAAATCTGAAGGCACATAACAACTCTAGAGGTAAAATTCATGCACTGAGTTATGTTCCCAAACAAGGCATTTTTAGAAAGTTGAAAAGCTTTGGATTTACTAAATTTGAAACTTTTCCAGTCCCTCAAACCTAAAACTCAGGAGTAAATATTCAATAATACCAGCTCAAAGTTTGTATAGATGCTTTCTTCCTCTTGCATTGATTCAGAGCCCTTCTATACATGGCCAAAAACCCAACTTTTAGCCAACATGCAATCAAGTTAACACTTGAAAAGCATGTGTTGAAAAGGTGCACTCAAAACCCAATTCTGCCTTAAAAATGTGCACCTTTGCATAACTGTATATCCCCGTAGTCATGCAAAACATGTGCTTCCTTCTCTTCACCCTGTGTGGATTGCTCCAGTGCACATGTGCTTTTTAAAAACCCAAAACAGCTGATCAGCTGATCGGCTGTCAAAATACAGAGCCACAGATACACAGGTGGCACAAAGGAAGCAGAATAGGAAAGCAGTTAGAACTCTCTGAAACTTTTTCTTTTAAACTTTATAATATTAAAGAGAGCATGAATTAATTATTGGGTAAAAAGAGAGATCTGACTGAAATTGGTTTTTTTTTTTATTCACTTTGTTATACACTGGACCTGATATGCACACATGCAAATCTGCTTGTGTTTATATCAAGAACATGTGCGCATATGAGGTTCAGCACATAATGAAGTGCATTCTAAAAAACCTTCTTCCAGTGAGGGACCATTTCCCGGGACTGAGAGGTCTGTGTGTGGACCTGTTGTCAGGTCACAGGATATTTTGCCTTAGCTATAAAAACATCATTTTAGACATGGACAGAAGGCTTTATTTCCCACCCAGACTATCAACCTCATCATATGGCTAAAAATAAGCATCCTAGAATGCTTAGAGCCAGCTTAGCAAACGGAGCCCCACAGCAGCCATCAGATGATGTTGCCTGTGGCTCTGCCCCCAACCAGGGTAAAAACATTACCAGTTGCTTTCCCTGCAACACAGGAGGCTTCCGTGTTCTATTGGCTCTTATGGAGTCAGCACAAGGCCTCCCTATGATGGCAACACTTTCACCATGTGATGGGAAAAGCATTGTGAGAGGGAGCTGTGCATGGGTTGACAGATTCGCCTTGCTGCTCCCTCTTTCCTCACTTGGCTTTTATGATAAGATGATATGGGATTCTTCGATTAAAAATTGGATAGAAGGAACAAATAAAAATCGTATTCCCAAATCAGTATTTTATTCCTTAGAAGAGAATGGAGGATGGGGTGCCCCTAATTTACAGAATTATTTCGACGCCTGCCAATTAATAAGACTGATAGAACTAGATTTTGATGATTCAAGAAGATGGACTAGAATTGAAAAAGCAATAAATGGATGGAACTACTGTTTATGTTTAAAAGGACGGGTTGATAAAAAAATCTTAACAGAAACTAAAGGGGGACCATTGATCTCATCTTTGGAATGTTGGAAAAAATGGCAAAACAAACTACAAATTAATAGGGTAGATATACTCCCAATAGGGTTTCTAGACAATAGAAAAGAACAGACATTTGGTAAGGTTATAACAAAGTTGAAACAGAATGGAATGAATCTGATAAAAGACCTCTTGAACTCAGATGGGACAATTAAGGATTGGGAGACAATAAAGGGTAAATGCGGTCAAGGTAATTGGCTTCTTTGGAATGGATTAAAACAAAGGATCATTAAAGAGAAGAAAAAAGAAGGCCCTGAAACAGACCTAGACCAAATCCTAAAATGGAAAATAGAAAAGGAGAAAGGGCTGATGGGGTTTATTTATAAGAAATTAATTGGAATACAATATAACTTGAAACAAGCCTTGATAGAAATATGGAAAGAAGATTTAAATAATAAAGTTTTAGAAATAGAAAATTGGATTGACTCAATTAAAAGTCTTAAGCATATAAAGATCAGAGAAACGCAAAGGAAATTATTGACTAGATGGTACAGAACCCCAATTAAAATAGCCCAGATGACAAAAAACACCACAAAACTTTGTTGGCATGGATGTGGGAAAATTGGCTCTTATTCCCACATGTGGTGGGAATGTGATAGAGTACAAGAGTTCTATAGCAAGGTAATGAATGAAATGGAAGATATAATAGGTTATAAACTGGCCTTGAATAAAATAGAACTTTTTACAAAGAAATTAGACAAAAAAGATAATTGCAAAGACTGGGAGGAAATTATAAAATACATGATATTAGCTGCCCAAGCAACTGTAGCGTTGGGGTGGAAAGATTATAGAAAATGGGAGGTTAAAAAATGGTATGAGTATTTAGCAGAATATATGCTCCACGAGTACATCTACGAAAAAAGAAGCAAATACTCAACAAGCCGACTTAAGAAAACTTGGATGCAGAAATGGGAAAGACTGATAGAAAAAGTGGAAGGAAATGAAAGATACAAGGTGCTAAACCATTCTCTCTATACAATTGTTCACTTAAATTAAGTTCTGAATTAAGGTATTTACTGTTCCCTGAAGGGTGGGGGAGGGGGGAGGAGGGGTGTAAAATCGTAAGACACAAGGGTAAGGTGAAGGGGAGACAGACAAGAGCACTAGGTAATTATAATGTGATATGTGTTATATGGTATGTGATATGTTTCCAGAATGTAATTTAGTAACTGAATTTCTAACAATGAGCGGATGTGATGGTATTATATTTGTGTCGGAAAATTCTAATAAATAAAATTAATTATAACATCAAAAAAAAAAAGATGATATGTGTTGTTCTTTGGTTTTTTTAAAAATTAATCTATATATGTGTGTGTGTGTGGTTATCCTAACATATGGGATAAAAATTGGTTGAATAAATGAACAGTTCAACAAACTGACTGGCATCACAGAAAAAAATAGCAACATAATTCATAGGGTTGTATCAAAATTTACAATTACCACTCCTCTTCCTGTGGCATTGTTTTTGGTCCTTAAAACATTACATGATGGGCTGGAGGACCTTGAGCAGAGATGGAGGGATGGCATGGATAATCTCCAGAAGTCTGGTGAAGGCCTTTTGGTAAAGTCACCCTTGTGTTCATAGAAGGAGGATCCTCAATTCACGCTACAACATTTTAACAAGCCTCTCTAAAATGCTTGAAGAAAAAGAAGGCAAAGAAAGGAGGGGGGAGAGAGAGTGAGAGAATGAGTGAATGACAGGGTCTTTTTGAGATGCAGTATTGTATAGTAGATACCAAAAGATCTACTTTACATTGTCACATCTTTCACCACAGGCATGTTGTTGATTCCATTTGCCCTAAACACAGAATAAATGAATGCTTAATTTGGAAGTTTTAGCAGTAATGAGACTGTGAAAATGCAGCACCAACGTAATGATCCAAAAATAGCCCACGAATGGTATAGCTCCAGTGATTATTTCATTAAGATTTCTCTACGTCACATCCCACCTACCTCATACTTAGAGAGCCAGTCGATGTACTTCAAAACATTTCCCTTGTTTCTCTTATCAGGCTCTAACACAAGTTTAGAAAATTGTCCTTGAGTCTCCCTGTCCAAAATCCTGCACTTTAAAAATTACTCTATCATGGTTATCTCAGATTAGTGGTTACTGATCTACTATCAAGCCTGAAATGTAGTGGTAGAAAGAAAATTGAACAATTAATGTCTTAAATATGCATAATTAGAATGCAAAAATGATTATATATAATTATAATAATTTGCAAACTAATCAGATTTGTTGTTGTTGCTATTATGTGCTTTTAATTATACCACATTAGGTGCCTAGATTTGATAGAGTAGATTTTTGCAAATATATTATATTTATACATTTGTAAGTGACTTGAATGCACACACACTCTGCTCCACTTGAAGGCTACTTCATACTCTTCTGCTGGAATATATTCTAGATTGCTTAGAGTAAGAATGAATAATGGATTACGAGGATTATAAATGCCTAGTTGGAACAGGGACAAATACCATCTAGCCTAAAAAGGCAATAGTAAGACCAATTTTGAAGAAGGTGTCCCTAGATTCCTCTGTACTCAATAACTACTCATCAATATCTAATCTTCCGTTCTTGGGCAAGGTTCTGGAATGAATGGTGGCTTCTCAGCACCAGCATTTCTTGGCTGAAACTGATTATCTTGATCCATTGCAGTCTGGTTTTAGGTCACGGTACAAAGACAGCTTTGGTAGCCTTGATGGATGACCTCTGCAGAGAAGTAAACAAGGGGAATGTGTCCTTGTTGGTTCTCTTGGATATTTCAGCAGCTTTCAATACCATCAACCATGGCATCTTTGTCTGGCGACTTTCTGAAATGGGTCTTGGGGGCATTTCTTTGTAGTGGCTCCGCTCCTTCCTGGAGTATCACACCCAGTTGATGAAGCTGGGGAACACCTGATCTGACCCCTGGCCATTGACTGTGAGGTCCCGCAAGGTTCTATTCTATTTCCCATGCTTTTAAACATCTACATGAAACTGCTGGGTGAGGTCATTCAGAGTTTTGGAGTTCGATGCCATCTGTATGCACATAAGACTCAACTCTATTACTCCTTTCCACCTAATTCCAAGGCAGCTCCCTGGATCCTGAACCAGTGTCTGGCAGTCATGATGGACTGGATAAGGGCTAACAAGCTGAAACTTAATTCAGACAAAACAGAGGTCCCCCTGGTCAATCGCAAGGCCAGTCAGGGTATAGGGTGGCAAGCTGTGCTTGATGAGATTACATTTCCCATAAGAACACAGGTCCGCTCCACAGCCTTGGGTTGTCCTGGACTCAGTGCTGATGCTTGATGCTCAGGTGTCGGTGGTGGCCAGGAGGGGCTTCATGCAGTTAAAACTTGTGTCCCAGCTGCAACCATACCTCAAGAAGCCTGATTTGGCCATGGTGGCCCATGCTGTAGTTACATCCAGATTGGACTACTGTAATGCACTCTACAATTTTTGCCTTTGAAGACAGCCCAGAAATTGCAATTGGTACAAAACTCGGCAGCCAGGCTTCTAACTGAAGCTTATTATAGGGAGCATGTGAAGCCTCTATTCAAGCAGCTCAACTGGCTGCCAATAAGTTTCCAGTCCCAATTCAAAGTGCAGGTTATGACCTATGAAGCCTTAAACAGTTTGGGTCCTCCTATCTTTGGGCCACATGTCCCCCTATCAACCCATGCAGGCTCTAAGATCTGCCGGGGAGGCCCTCCCCTTGCTCCCACCACCGTCACAGTTGGCGGGGATGAGGGAGGGGGCCTTCTTGGTGGTGGCCCCCATCTTGGAACTCCCCCCAAGGGAGATTAGGCAAGCCCCTACATTGTCCTCCTTTCGCAGGAATTTGAAAACCTGAATATTTCAGCTTGCATCTGAAATATTTCAGCTTGCGTCTAGTCTCTAGTTACAAATGCCCAGTCCCTAGTTCCTTAATAATATTTTGTTCTCTGCACTTCATCCATTACCGTGCCCTACAATACTCTCTTGCACTATCCCATGCTTGGCCCTTTTATAGCCTGGTCACGTCCATTGTACTACTGGCATTTTTTTAGTATTGTTTTGATTGAGTTTTAACGCTGCTGTTTTATGCTCTTGTGTTTTATTGAATTGTGCTTTTATTTGAATTGTTATATTTAACTATAATTTATTTTAATTGTGTTTTTGCTTGGATGGACTGCTTTGTATTTGTGTCTGTGGGCATTTTTGTTCCATTTATAAACTGCCCTGAGTTCCTTCGGGGAGATAGTGGCAGGGTATAAAAATAAAGTTATTGTTATATTATTATTATTATTATTATTATTATTATTATTACAAACATGACACATCAGCAAAACACACTACATCAATCTGCTTTTGAATTGCTAGTTTTCAAACCTGGATCCTTCTGAATCATATGTCCAATTTATTCTTCAAACTGCAGTCTTGATTATATCGAGTGCATGCTATCATGTTGTGCTGTCTCCACGATATCCTGACTCTGGAGTTCACTAGCTTCGGGTGGTGAACACACATCCCCTTTCCTTAGTGGCTGACCATTGGCCCTGCTGGCCATGAATAAGAAAAGATAGAGTTTGACAATATCTAGAAATAGAGCTTGACAATATCTTAATTAAAACAATCAGTGTTTTATGCCCAAGCTCTATTGATTTTAATGTTTTGCACCCTAGGGTTCACCTTCATTAAAAACAAAAATGATCATACTGGGCATGTGGGGTTTAATTTTGTTTGTGCTGAGTTATGCCTCAGAAGTGACTGATAGCAACACAAGAATCAAGTCACGTGTTGTCAACCACTGCACTTTCCTGCCTTCCTTAACAATCTCTGTTGTGAGTTATATAAGTCCATAATGAAGACCGTTTTACTTATTCTTTTGTTCAGGAACTGTTGTTAATGAACCAATTTTGTTCAATTCATGATTGGACATTGTAAACAAATGGCTTCACAGTTGGAACTCAAGCTAATACTTACCTAATTTCAACCAGCAATTTCAGTAATAATATTAGTCCAGGTACACTTGGAAAGCTGCTCTATAATGCCCCAATGTTATTTCAGTTTCCCCCTATACGTCCTCAAGACCAATTAATATTATTTTTATTATCTAAGCACCTAATCATATGTTCTTTTGGGGGATTAATTAAAAGTCAAAACCCCACTATCTCATGTGCTTGTGTTTACAAAAAAAATCTGCATATTTTTGTTTCTATAATATCCTGAGCCTCTGTGCCATTATATGTGGAAAACATAATTCAATCACTGGCAGCCAATCACAAGTTTTCAGCAACTTCAAGAATGTCCAGAACTCTTTATGGGCTATAAAAGGAAAGGCCTTTTTGACTTTGCTCTTTGTCTCATGTTCTCTCATGCAGAAACACTTCAATAGTTGTCTGTTCTTGGACTCAAAGGTCCAGCTTGGCATTTTAGCATTAGAGTTTATTATTTAAGGTTTCTAACATGAAATCAGCTTTAACTCCTGGTTTCTCAAAACAGCACACCTCCAAACAATGTAAGGCAGGTGGGAATTGAGACAGATATTTCTATATGGTCTTTTACTGCTCCCCCCAATATCATTGGTTTTGTACAGGAACATTTAAAACAGGCACTCTTCCTGTAGCTGAGGACAAGTTGCTATTTAATTGGCTATTTAGTGATTGTTTTCCAGCTCTTCTTGCTACCGGCCTAGCCTTAGGCCAGTAATTACAGACAGAGCAGGTCAACAGGCATGTTTCTCGCCATTCTCTCCTTCACGCTGTGATATGATGACAGACTCACAGATTTCTGGCAATGGGGAAAATGATTACTATTTTGTTTGTGTTTAAGGGTCCCAGCTTCACTGGAGTCATTCTCATTGTCAACAGAATTAAAATAGGAATTGCATTTTTTTGGGTTGAGGATTCAAGCCACTCGCAAGAACACATATTTATGTTCTTCTAATTATGTGTGTTGAAGTCCCCAAGTATACATGCGGTTAGATTTGGTGATAGGATAGGTGAGCTGATAGTTAAGATTTATTGGCATAGAATTTTTTAAAAATCCTTTCAACATTCACATTACAAGGGAAAGCATTTCAGGACCTAAATTTAGACATTCACATTTAAAATATTCACAGAACTAATATTCATGACTAGTTGTGGGTCAAAATACAAGGTTCAGTGGTGGAATTATTTATTTTTAAGAGGTTATGCAAGGAGACTTTTGAAACTTCCTTGCAGGAGTAGTGTTTCAAAGTTCATTACAACTCTCAGAAGCTGAGATTCCAACCGAATCATAGAATCATAGAGTTGGAAGACACAACAAGGGCTTGCCCTCTCCTCAATGTGACATCCTTTCAAATACTTAAACATGGCTATCATATCATCTCTTAATGTTCTCTTCTCCAGATTAAGGAATTCCTTAAGCCATTCCTCTTAGGGCTTGGCTTGTAGACCTTTTACTAGTTTGGTTGCTCTCTTATGGACACATTCCAGAGTGACCCAGATGGTGTGACATAAGCTCCTAGCTAGCTTTGTGGGAGTGGGATGCCATTATCAGTTGGTTTTACCAATGACACTGATGTTCTTGAAGTTGCTAGATGTCCTGGCCCATTCCCCCTTGTAAGCTTCAGACCCAGCATAAAGACACTGATGGGACTTCTCACTCCACCACGGTTGTACTGGATCTCAGCTATGAGATACTGCAGAAGTGTTCCATCTGCCAATTCCTCACATTGTTATCTTTCACTAGATTTCCTCTGTTTGTACCCCATAACTTAATAGAATCATGGAGCTGGAAAAGACCTCGTGGGCCATCCAGTCCAACCCCTTTCCAAGAAGCAGGAAAATCACATTCAAAGCACCCCCAACAGATGGCCATCTGGGCTCTGTTTAAAAGCCTCCAAAGAAGGAGGCTCCTTATTCTTAAACGCAGTATATTTTTCTCTAGCAGTCAAAAATAAAATTAGTTAAAGAAATATTCCTCTCAAATTTGTCCAGCCAAGAACTGAAATGGTTGCAGCAACAATAACAACTGGGAATCTAGATAATGCTTCCAGGGTACATGTGTCTTTTTTGTGTTTGGGGGCTTCTTAAGTTGTTGTTCATTGAAGATGAGAGTCAAATTGTTACCTTTATGTTTGAAAGAAGAAAAATTCAGCAGGTGCAAGAATTTTCCATCTTTGTATCTCTGTGACAGAAAAGATGTTTCTCTGATGAATTTCTGTATGTTAAGGAGCTGATGTAAACAGACTTTTCAGGAGGGGGGGACAAGCAATGTTGTACAGTGTGCAGTTACAGTCACAATGAGATCATTTAACTTTTAGTGGCCAAGTAAGAATGTGTTATTTATGCAATTACATAGATTCTCTGCTCAAACAAAAATGTTTAGCTATTTCACTATGAAGCAACAAGTCCAGTGTTTTATGCAGTCTATTTCTCATACTGAATGAAATGAGACTGAATCAATTTGGCTGATATATAAATTCACCAAGTTCTGAGGACTCTGATTATATTCTCCACAGCAGAGTAAACTCAAATTGTAGGATTAGTTTAATGATTACAGACAATATATCCTGTTGTCTTAATTTGTATTGCAAAGACACTTAGCAATGGAAAGCTGATGATAAACAAGCAATCCTGGAACATAACGGATAATTTGAACAAAGTAAAAAGACCATGAAACTCAGCATTCTGATGATAAGGGAAATAAATTAAGATTAGAGGAGAAGAACCATTCCTTCCTAGGAACAGCATTTCCCACTAAATTAGCTTACGTAAGTGATGCATAAATAAAATTACTGTGCATAACTATGTCATTCTTACATCTCATAATTGTCCAGTCTAGTGATGCTTAAAGAATATGGAATCTCCAGTTAATTCACTTGATGGAGGGAGCAATTTTACATGTACAAAGGATACATGAACAGGCTTCCTGAACCTTAATACTTACGTAAAAGAGGGATTTTATCAGATAAAACCTTTCCTACAGACTCTGCCAACTCAAAGTTCTTCTTTTACAAAAGTCGTACAGGAGTCATTGTACAGACATCCACGGAGGCTTCAGGGTTTAAAGAGTACTCTTGCCATCATACTTTTATAACATTATGGTTATAAACTTCTCCATGCTCACCTAGGTGTAAGTCCTACCAAATGTAGTGAGACTTTTTTCCAAAAAGACATACATTGGACTAGACTATAAGTGGGATTTATTTGTATTTTTCTAAAATTCTCCTCGGATGTAATAAGTGCAAATGAAGAGTGCATTCCTAAGGTTTGGGGTATTTAATTGATTGTGTTGAATGAAACTCATTCCTTTTTTGGCCTTGATAAAAGTGCTTCATGTTTCATACTCCTGAGAAGCTCACTCACACTTGGAAGTATGAACTATAGTTAGTCCCGATTAATTATTGCAATGTCACCACAGCTTCATGAAGTAATGTGTTGCAATCGTGGTGCCAAAAGGCAAATTAGCTTGTGCCTGTTGGTCTGTAGTTTGAGACAGGATGTGGAATCTGGTTCCTTGGATGTATTTTTTTTTCTTATTTAGGCCATTATTCCACCAGAAGCAAAAGAAAAATGGCCTCTCTTCCACATACACAGAGAAGTGTACTGAGAAGCAATGTACTGAGAAGTAGAATCTTATTTTAACTGTGATGGAACAACATCCTCCACCACACCTGAGAACATGATAGATTTGGGCGGGGGGAGCATAGCCACACTGTGGTTTATTCAAACTGTCATTGCCACCTCCTGCCACCTCCCATCTGTCACCTGAGGTGGCTGCCTTACTCTGTCTAATGGTAGGGCCAACCTGTTAGCTAGCACCACCAATATTGAACTAGTTGTGTGAATAGGCCACAGTCTTGCACACAGTTCTCACTGCAAGTATGATACTTTTCCATGTCATCACAAGTCAGAGGAGAAAATGTGAAGATGGCACTGGACCGTGAGTGCCAGTAGCTTTAGCCTATATATCCAGGAATAAAGTGTGCTGGGAAGTACAGTCCAACAACATCTGCATGGCCTCATGATTTTCACCTTTGTTTTAGGGCTAATCTTATTTGGTGGGTTGTTATCTTTTGTTTTAAGAGGAAATAAAAGGCAGGGATGACTATGTGAACTTATAAAACTCCATACAAGACAAAATTCTAGGCATTTCCCTGCTTACATTGGATGCTGATCATGTACAGAGAGGCGATCAGATTTATCTAGATGTTTGGTCTGACTGAGGGAGACTTTGGAGGTTCTTTGCCCTGTTATAATTTCGAATTCAACCCTTTTCTTCATTATATTGTTTAGAGAACTATTTCACCACATAGCGTAAGGAACTGAATGAGCTAAGAAGAGTGGGAAATGCTTCAAGAAATCAGTAAAATACAAAGGCAAATGATGTTCCCCAAACATATTGGCAGGACTTAAAGTGCTAATTACTATCACAAGGACACGAGAATAATGGCACTTTCAGAGCAAATGGCATGGTGCCTCTTGCTTTCATTATGATATTATTCCCAACTGTCCATAGAATTCAGTATCAGAAATGCAGCATCTAGAAAATCAAAGGGGTGCCAACTGATGTTTTCAGCTGTTTCTAATTCTATGTGAAAGTGTTAGCTCAAAATGTAGAATCTGGAAAACCTCCCAGAGGAGAACAATCATATTAGTGCATGAACACAAATCTAAGGGAACTAAATATGGGACATTAGTTTACTGACCAAAGAACAGTACTTTCTCCTAATGACAGTACTGATGTCATTAGGACAGTGTGGATCTACTCAAGGTTTTCATTTGACCATGAAAAAGGCATCCAAAGTGCTGAATCCTATCTCCAAAACACCTTCAGTAGTTTGGATACCTACTAGGGCTGGGTGGTTTCATTCGTTAATTTCGTAATTCGTTATTAATTCGTTATTTTTTTGATAACGAAGAGATATTGAACCATTCAGGAGCAACTAAAAAATGAAACGAATTTTTCCAATTCGTTTCGTAATTGTTTCGAAATTGTTTCGTAATTGTTTCGAAATTGTTTCGTTATTATTTCGTTATTATTTCCGTATGTCTGGTGCAAGTTTTATAGTCGTTGTTTGTTTTATCAGTGATAAAAAAAAATTATCACACCAACAGTCAACAACAGAGGGAGAGGGAAGCTTCAAAAGTTCCCCCTGTCCCATTTGGAGGGTTTTTTAGCGTATTGCGCAATCACGTCCGCCATTAACGAATCGATTCGTTATTGTTTCGAAATTGTTTCGTAATTTCCGAAATTTTGTAAATATCGAACTTTTTAAAAGAAAATTTTCGGAATTCTTTTAAATAACGAAACGCAAAAAACCCCTAAAAACGAATAGAGTTTAGAAACAAATTTTTCCGTGGTTGGACAGCCCTAATACCTACATATATACTCATGCATAATTCTAATAATTGTAGTCAAAAAAATTAATCTAAAAACCTGGATCACCTTATTCATGGGCAATATACCATAACTCCCATTTTAAAAGGAACCATTGCTTTCTCTTGAGTGGAGTCCTGGAAGAAACTAAATGAAACACTCACCCTTCTATTCCCTCTGCTATAGAACTGCTTCTGGCTTTTTTTAAAAAAAAAATAATTGGGCAAGGAAATGGTGGTGACCAAAAGTGGCTGATCCTCTGATGCATCATTGGTGCTTGCCTTGATATCTTTACAGGCCCCATAACTGCCTTCGGATTATACATGATGTCAATTTATACACAAGTGGATTCAGTAGTTCTTTTAAAGATGTGGTGAACACATGAAGCAGAACTACTTGAATGGTATAAAAGACACCAGGTTTAAAGCACTGCTTCCAAAAGACAAAGGACAAATAAATGAAGTCCATTGCCATTTAGCACAGTCTATCAATTGTCTTCCCCAAATAATAATAATAAACTTTATTTGTACCCCGCTCCATCTCCCCGATGGGGACTTACGTGAGGCCAAGCCCAAACCAACAATTACATGAAATAAAACAAAACCAAAGGCTTCCTTCCATAAAAAGGTTTCTATTTATTTTCTGAAGGACAACAGGGAAGGAGTCATTCTGATGTCCTTGGGGAGGGAGTCCCAGAGCCAAGGAGTCACCATCGACAAGGCCCTCTCTCTCGTTCGCGCCAATCACCTGAGACAGAGGTGGGACTTAGACTAGGGTCTCTCCTGCAGATCTTAGTGCTTGGGCAGGCTCATATCGGGAGATGTGGTCAGACAAATAGGTTGGGCCTGAACCGTTCAGGGCTTTAAAGATTAGAATGAACACCTTGAATTCTGCCCAGAAGCAAAGTGGTAGCTAGTGGAGCAGCCGCAACATGAGGGTTGACGGCTATCTATACGGTGTTCAAGTGAGCAGCCTGCTTACAGATCTTTGTACCAGCTGAAGCTTCTGGACAGTCTTCAAGTGTAGCGCTATGTAGTCACTTGGCACCTTGTGAATTGATGGCAGTGAGTTTTATCTACTGTTGTTTTAAAATTGTATTATTTTGATTTTATGCTACATGCGTTGACAGGGATTGTTGTTATAACTTTATGTGACTTGTTTTATATTTTTGCACTATGTTTACCTATTGCATGTTATATATGCACTCTGGAGCACCTTGTAAGCCACCCTGAGTCCCTTTGGGGAGATGATGGTGGGATATAGATAACGTTTTTTATTATTATCATTAGAGTGCATTACAGTAGTCTAGTCTGGATGTGACAAGGGTATGGACCACCATGGCCAGATCTGACTTCACAAGTTACGGGTGCAGTTGGCACACAAGTTTTAATTGTGCAAAGGCTATCCTAGTCACACTGACACCTGGACCTCTATGGTCAGTGATGAATCCAGGAGAACATCCAAACTGCTGACCTGCATCTTCAGGGGGAGTGTAACCCCATCTAATACAGGCTGTAACCCTATACCCTGATCAGCCTTCTGACTGACCAAGAGAACCTTTGTCTTATCAAGACTGAGTTTCAGTTTGTTCACCCTCACCCAGTCCATTACTGTGAATCAGGCACTGGTTCAGAATCAGGATGGCTTCCTTGGAATTGGGTGGAAACGAGTAGTAGAGTTCCATATCATCTGAGTAATAGTGGCACCACACTCCAAAACTCCAGATGATTTCACCTAGTGGCTTCATGTAGATGTTAAAAACCATGGGGGATAGAACAGACCCCTGTAGAACCCCATAGGACAAAGGCCAGGGGTTCAAACAGGACCCCCCCCCCCAGCACTACCTTCTGGGAGTGGCCCTCCAAGCAAAACTGGAGCCACTGCAAAACAGTGTCCCCAAGACCCATCTTAGTGAACCAGCCCAGAAGGATACCATGATCAATGGTATTAAAAGATGCTGAGATGTCAAAGAGAATCAACAGAGACACATTCCCCCTGTCGAGCTCTCTGCAAGGTCATCTACTAAGGTGACCAAAGCCATTTCCATTCCATAGCCAGGCCTGAGGTGGGATTGGTAGGGATCTAAATAATTCATTTCTTCCGAGAATCCCTGAAGTTGTGAGGCCACCACGCATTTTAGAACCTTGCACAGGAAAGGGAGGTTAGACACTGGCCGATAATTATTTGATTGGGTGGAATTCAGTGATGGCTTTTAAAATAGTGGCCTCATGACCACCTCTTTAAAACTTCTTGGAATTTTGCCTTCTTTTAATTCACCACCACTTTCACCCAATCCGCCAATCCCCCTCTGGTTCGTTTAATCAGCCAGGAAGGGCAAGGTTTCAGAACACATGTGGTAGGCCTCACTCTCTCAAGGATCTTGTCCATGTCTTCCAGCTGAACAAACTGAAAAGAATCCATCAAAATTGGCCAAGTAGGAGCCCGAGTTACATCCATAGAAACTGTATTCAAATTGGTGTCCAAGTTGGAGCAGATCTGAGAGACTTTCTCTACAAAGTACTGAGCAAAAGCTTCACAGTGAGCTGTCGACTGGTCAGGAATCCTAGTCAAAGAATTGGGATTCAAAAGTCCTCTGACCACCCCAAGCAGCTCAGCTGGACAGTTCTCTGCAGATGCAATGTTGGCAGCATTGTAGGACATTTTTGCTGCCTTCATTGCCGTGAGTAGGCTTTCGAATAAGCACTAACCCATGTTTGGTCATTCACTGGCAGTGCTTGAGTCCCCTCATCACATGCTTCATCGCCACCAGTTCCCAGTATGTCAAGAGCAGTGCAGAGGCTCTGTGTTGTGAAAGGGGACATTCAGGACCAAACATGTCCACCTGGGGAGGTTAGAAGTCACAGTAAGCCTAAAACTGACCAGGTAGTGATCGGTCCATGACAATGGAACTGTGGACAGTTCCCCAACACCATCATCACCTTCCACCCCAGATCTAAGGTATGACCAGCCACATGGGTTGGGCCAGAAACAACTTGGGACAGCCCCATAGTTGTCATGCTGGCCATGAAGTCCCGAGTCACTCCCAACAGGGTGATGTCTACATGGACACTGAAGTCCCTCAGTACTATTGGTAATTGGGACTCCAATGTCAGGCCCGAGATCACCCCAGCAATCTCAGGTGGAGATACTGTTGAGCAGCAGGGTGGACAGTACACCAACAGCATCCCTATTCTGTGTTGTACTCCAAGGCTTTTTATCCTTTTTAAACACATACACTCAGAGAGGGAGGGAGAGAGAGGGAAAGAATGAAGTGCCCTTTCTTTTCTTCACCCAAAATTCAGAATTCAGAATTTTCTGTGGCACAGTACAGGTTTTCGTTTTTTCTTTTTTTCTTTTTTGTTGTGTCAGAAGTCGCTTCTGGTGTGAGAGAATTGGCCGTTTGCAAGGACGTTGCCCAGGGGACGCCCGGATGATTTTGATGTTTATATCATCCTTGTGGGAGGCTTCTCTCATGTCCCCACATGAGGAGCTGGAGCTGATAGGAGCTCATCCGCCTCCCCCTCGATTCAAATCTGCGACCTGTTGGTCTTCAGTCCTGCCAGCACAGGGGTTTAACCCACTGTGCCACCGGGGGCTCCTACAGTACAGGTTAAGCAATAAGCATTCCTTATCCGGAACTCTAAAATCCGAAACACTCCAAAATCTGAAACTTTCCACATGGCTGACTGAGATATGAGCCCGTTGTTTTCTGATGGTTGAATGTACACAAACTTTGTTTCATGCAGAAAACTATTGAAATATTGTGCATAAAATGGCATTCAGGCAATGGGTATAGAATGCATAAAAAACACAAAATAATTTCATGGTCAGATTTGTGTCCTATCTCGGGGCGAGGGGAGAGATCTACAATACCAAATACTTATCCCACGAATTTTGAATAAAGCATACTCAACTTATATACACTTAATCAGCAATGCTCTTATTAACTATTCATAATTGAAAGGTCAGAGGAAAATGAGTAGATCTTGGTTGCCAAGACTGAATTCTTCTCCAGTTGTCTCTTCCAATCTGAGGAGGTAGATATGCTCTTGCTGAGTGAATTTGACAGAACTGCCGGCTTTGACCACCCGGCAAGCAACTATCTTGATGACATATTCTTGCTTTCACCTCAAGAAATGCTCAGAGTTCCCAGTGGTGGTAGCAGAAGTAGATTGCAGCTGACAATGGACTATAACATCGTATCGACTTGTGTAAAGATTTCCAATTCATAAGGAGTTTTGTCATGTGTCACTGCTTCTTATGTTAAGAGACCCATGAGGGATGTAGCGATCTGAAGAAAGGTCAGTTGTCACACTGACTGTAAGACGCGTCACCTTCATTTACAAGGATATGGCACCAAACTCTCAAACTAACTAGGGGGGCTGACACCAGTGTTTTATGCCCATTGGATATAATTGTGCTGGCACTTATGTTTTGCTCTAGTCAAGTGTGTTTTGTTTTCTTAAGGTTGATTTCTGTTGTACAAGCAGCAACAAGACAGATTTCACTCTCCATTTGAGGAAGAAGGGAGAAGTTCAAGAACAATCTTGAAACACTAGAGATTGAAGCTGCCAAATATCTCTCAACCTCTTAACATGATCATGAAAGGAGAACACAAGGGAACTATCAGCTAACTTAAACTGTATTAGATCCCAAGGGTAAATCTCAAGTTCTATATTCAGGCAATGCAAACTTTCCCCACCTCACCTGGCTGACAATTATGAGGAACTTTCTTAGTGTTGTAAATATCCTAGGAGTTTTATGCAATCAATCAGGCAATGTGGGTTTATTTCCTTAGTCAAGAATATATTTTTTTCATTTACCAACTTGAATAACTCCTACTAATCTGAAAGAAATTCAGACTGTATTTATACCTTAGAATTCATGCCATTTGATACTACTTTAACTGCCATGGCTAAGTATGGTGGAATCCTGGAATCGCTAGTTAGGTGAAGCACCAGCATGCTTTGGTGGAGAAGGTTGAAGACCTTGCAGAACTACAACTCCCAGGATCCCATAGCACTGAGCCATAGCAGTTAAAGTGGTATCAAACTATATTGATTCTATAGTGTAGATGCACCTCCATAGAAATAGTATAGTGTTTTACTCACTTGCTCATTTTACAAGAAATACAAAAATGTTTATGTTTGAAGCACACAAGAACTTCAGGATACTGCAAGTGTGAACAATATAGTGTAACATTTAACTTATTAAGGTTCCTGATTGAATCATACATATCCAAATGCTTGGTTGTAGTGACTTTTCATCAGGAGTTCATTGTTTCTTACAATACCACTAGCAGGCACACTAGAAATTAGGGCTGGGCGGTTTCGTTCGTTAATTTCGTAATTCGTTATTAATTTGTTATTTTTTTTGATAACGAAGCGATATTGAACCATTCAGGAGCAACTAAAAAACGAAACGAATTTTTCCAATTTGTTTCGTAATTGTTTCGTAATTGTTTCGAAATTGTTTCGTTATTGTTTCGTTATTATTTCGTTATTATTTCTGTATGTCTGGTGCAAGTTTTATAGTCGTTGTTTGTTTTATCAATGATAAAAAAAATTATCACACCAACAGTCAACAACAGAGGGAGAGGGAAGCTTCAGACGTTCCCCCTGTCCCATTTGGAGGGTCTTTTAGCGTATTGCGCAATCGTGTCCGCCATTAACGAATCGATTCGTTATTGTTTCGAAATTGTTTCATAATTTCCGAAATTTCGTAAATATCGAACTTTTTAAAAGAAAAATTTCGGAATTCTTTTAAATAACGAAACGCAAAAAAACCCTAAAAACGAATCGAGTTTAGAAACAATTTTTTCCGTGGTTGGACAGCGCTACTAGAAATGTTAGCTGAGAGTCTTTATTGTGTTTCCATAGTGTAAATATGGGGAGTTAAATGATAGTATCACTACATTACCCATCAGCTGAAGGCCAACACTGTGTAAGTAGTTTTAGGTTCTGAGAATGAGATGCCCATTTTTGCAATCCCTGTGAATCACATATTGCATTGAAGACACTAATGAGTAAGTTATACATAATTCAAGAATGTGCAATGGTATGTGAAAATACAACACTTTTAGAACTCTTATATAACTGTGATGGAATATAAAGGTTAAACAAATGGCCAAAAAAGTGAAACTGCAAACTCAAGGGAATTTAGGTGTGGATCAAATCCCAGCCATTACTCAGGATTTCATGCTCAATCCTTGGCTTCTTGGTCGCACACAGCATGTTGAGATTATTCTTTCCTGAAGATTGCACTGTACTTTCAACAACCAAAAGTCCCAAATTAGGAACAATCTATTCAAATGATTTTCACCTGTTAATCAGACCTTTCATAATAGCTCCTGGGAAAGAACGAGATACATGGCCCTTTTAAGACTGTCTGATATTTCTCAGTTTTCCCAGGCCTATTACTGTCAAACCATGGTATTCAGGACTAGAACTTCAGTCACATCAAGTGTCCCTGGTATCAAGACTGGTACTAAAACCACTATTGTCAAAGATTTTATTGGTAGTTAATGGATGCAGCAAGTTTTTCATAGCAAAGAAAGACTACAAATCTTTCATCTGATAGAGAGCCGGACTCCCCTCTGATACCTCATTGCATATTCAGATACTCTCAGCACATAGGATGTATCTCATAAGACAACAATGTTTCTCCAATCTGATGCATGTATTCCTCCTACAACAAGACTTGAGAGTCTGGTCTCAAAAGTTATCTGCTGTAATGCCAGGGATGAATACAACATTGAGACCTGTATGCTAACCCCATCCATATCCACTGACCAAAGGGCTATCCAACCCCAAAGGAATTTTACTTCTTGGATAGGCTGCATCCATATCCACTGCCTTGCTCTTTTGCAGTGTTATATATTCATCTGCTATTAGTAAATCCTAGCAATTTGTTCAGCTTATACATTGACAGAAGTCTCATAAAAGAGGATTTCTACTAATCCAAACAATCCACTCCTGCCCTATAATCTATATTCATTTTAATATCAAAGCTCTGAAGAAGTCATCATTATAACAAAATCATGCAAAGCTACATCAAACAAGAGGTTGCTCCTGGAATGATGAGTGAACTGTTTGAGGAACTGACTCAATGTCTTGATTCAATACTTTTCCTCTTAGTGTTATAGGTAGAAAATCAAAATGATTAGAGGTAGAGATAAGTCAATTCCTGATCTGAAATGTGGTTTGGGTTATTTACTAGGTGAATATGACTCTTCAAAACAGTGGGATATTCAATAGTTCACAATATGAGAAATATTAATTAAAATGCTATTCAGTTCTTGTGGGGGGTTTTCAGGCTATATGGCCATGTTCTAGAGGCATTTCTCCTGACGTTTCACCTGCATCTATGGCAAGCATCCTCAGAGGTGAGGTCTGACCTCTGAGGA
This sequence comes from Anolis sagrei, assembly GCF_037176765.1. NCBI lineage: Eukaryota > Metazoa > Chordata > Lepidosauria > Squamata > Anolidae > Anolis > Anolis sagrei. The sequence goes on from NC_090022.1 coordinate 81,484,932, forward strand.
TGCTTGCCATAGATGCAGGCGAAACGTCAGGAGAAATGCCTCTAGAACATGGCCATATAGCCCGAAAAAACCCACAAGAACTGAGTGATTCCAGCCATGAAAGCCTTCGACAATACATTGAAATGCTATTTTTTCCTATGGGCTATCTCAATGAAAAGTTATAACAGACAAAATATAATCCAATTCAAATTCCCCACACCTCACCTTCATCTCTCCCTAACCTTTTCCTACTCTCCACTCCCCCCTCTTTCCCCCACGACCCTTCCCCATGATGTGTTTCTATGTATGCTGTATCTACTATGTCTTTTATATATACTGAAATTTACAATAAAAATATTGAATATATATATATAATCCAATTCAAAAGTAACAAATTGTAAGAATATGAAGTTACAGCATTTTGATGCCACTTTGATTATATCCCATCCCAAAAAAATGGAAAGAACTTGCTGACTAACTTGCAGAACCATTTTTGAAAAATTTTGGAGACTAGATTAAGTGCAAGAGACTAGAGTAAACATTGTCCCTTTCTTCATAAAAGGCAAAAGGACTATCCAGGAAAGCTACAGGACATTCAGCCTGACCTCAATACCAGGAAGGATATTAGAACAGATTATACAGGTGTCTGTCAACGCAATTATAAGTAACATTCATCAATTTATTAAGAACATTAGAAGAAACCTCTTGACAGTGGAAAGGGTTGGGCAATGGAATCAATTCGCTCCTTCTCTGGGTGTCTTTAAAATGCGGCTGAGAATACTCTATCTGGAGATCCTGCAATGAGGCGGGGCTTGGACCTGATGACCCATGAGGCTCCTTCTAACTATATTAATTGTATAATGCATTTAACTGCTAGGGTTACATTCCATGGATTTAGTTCACCATAGAACTTAAAATTGTCTGCTATGATCTGGATCACTGCACTAAAGAATTCTAAGCACCCCACCAAACTACAAGTCCTACAAGACAATAGGGTTGAGTCATGGAAGTTAAAAGTTGTATCATGCTGATATAATAGTGCAGTCTTTTACAGAAGGATAGCAGCTTGAATAAAGCTACTTTACTGATTTCAAGCTGTGTTGGGAAAGTTCATGCCATCACATCACATCAGCTCCAGGGATGAGTCATGTGGCAAATAAATGTTCTCATGCCACAGCCATGAGCAGATCTGTAGAATTCCAGAAATAATGTTTAATAGATCACAGAATGGCAGACAGAAAAGATACATGGTAACAAAAGATACAGTCATAGCCATACTGCTGATACTTGGTGATGTACAGTTTCTCACAGAATTCAGCAGCGTGTTAGATTGGATGCAAACCAATGTACTCATGACACAGCCATGTGGAAGAACTTGCTGAAAATGTCACTATCCCTCTTTAGTGAAAAGGGTGGCTTTATTGTTAAGAATATGCACAGAAAACAAAATGCTATTATAGAAATTCCACATTCGAAATACTATACATACTTCTGGTTGCTCCATTTCAAATCCAAATTGACAAAATTTAGACCTGTATAATGAAAGTGGATAGAGAGAAATTATCCCCCATTTCTCAGAAAATACTGGCAGCAGAGGCAGGTCTGTAAAAAGAATTGATGAGAAGCAGGATCAAGACAAACAAAATGTAGGCTTTGTTTTGTATGTGCCAATCAATTAACATTGCCAAAATGTGGCAAACTACTAGATGGCTTTCAAAATGAATTTGATGAATTCCTGAAGGATAGGTGTTTCAATGGCAAATCGCCATGATAGACAAATAAAGTCTGTATGTTGATCAGCGGCAGGCATCATTACTAGATTCCAGGGGAATCAACAGGGATGGTTGTCTCCATCATGCCCTTTTGGTGTACTCCCCAGGGCAGCTGGCAGACCACTATGTTAGACAGAGAGCAGGAAAGGTAAAAACAGCCGGGGGACAAGAGGGATTTTCAAAGGGAAAGTTACTGGCAGCAGAAGGGTTTGGCATTCCCTTCCTTACTCTGAGAAAAAAAGCATTTCATACTAAGGTTTCTTTACAAATTGCTATTCAGGCTTTGTTTCATGCAGCAGAAGTGGATTATGTATTTTGTCCATCATTTCTAAGTAGGTCCAAAAATGATTGTAGCAATAAAATTCTTGTATTTCATTCCATAGTACATCCTTTAAAGTAACATGCAGAGATCTCCCACCTCAAGAGGAGAAGAATGATATTCTGCATCAGAATACACAGTAAAAAATTATTTATGAGAGACTTGAAGAACTGCCATGGGGGATTAACAAGTTCTGATATATCTATGATTGATCCAACAGAGAGGCACGGGGCTTGATCATACAGATTTTTAAAACTGGACTCACCTGATAGGGACTCTGATCTTGACACACAGCATCTCTGGCAATTCATCTGCAATACATTTCTTTGACCTTTGATCCATTTCAAAAACACTTGCCTTACAGAAAATCCATATTTTAGTTGTGGCCAGCCCTCCAGGCAGTATCAGCTCATGGTGCTGTGGTGGTGGGTAGAACTGGCTGGTGGGAGGTGAGCCTTCCCACTAGGAAGTGGTTCTTTCTCTGGTTGGTTTTTTTTAAAAGGAGAAGGTTTTCATGTGCAGACAAAAACAGTCCCCAGGTTATAAACAAGATAGTTTTCATAAGTTTGTTCTTAAGTTGAACTTGTATGTTAGTCAAAACACATTTTCAAAGTGCAACTCTGGCCAAATGCCCTTTCTTGAATGACAAGTCCTGGAATTATTCAACCAGGATCCCCACCAGTCTCATTCGCATCATGGAGAAGGGCATGTAGTTCAAAAAGATATCTGTTCTAAGCTGTGGTGACATATTATGGGGGTTTATACAAGGCCTTTTTCACATAATACATACAACCTAATCTAATGTTGCCATTGACTTCTCCAATTCTCCAGCTAATGGTAAATAGAGGTGTGCAATTCAGTTAAACCCCATGCCATTTTTGGTATAAAGATTTCAGTGTCCCCTTTAATCCATTTTTCAGGAGCATCCCAAATTCAAGCGGGCAAAATTCCATTTTTTGATTAAGAAACTGAAAGATCAGTTTTCGCTTTGGGATGGTCCAGCCCATTGGTAGCAGTAGGGGCTCCCCTTTCTGTCATTTTTAGGGCATCGGTCTTAAGAAACCACCTTTTCTGGGGTCATCTCCCCTAATATCCTTCAATTAGACCTGGGTTCAGGAATCAGACTTAGATCGCTTTTAATGGGGTCCTTTCCTCTAATATCCTTCAACTAGACCTGGGTTAAGGCATCAGATCTAAGAAACCACTTTTTCTGGGGTCCTTTTCCCCAGACCTGGGGAGGTATTACATTCTCCCCATGGGGACTCAAGGGAGTCAAGCTATCCCCTTCCTTCATTAAACCACCCCAGCATTTAAACAAAACCCCCAATGCCCTTTCACTGCCCCCTCACTTCCCTAGCAAAATAGTAAAAAAAAGAATTAATGGAGGATATTAAACTAAGAAAAATAAATGAAACTGCCAAAGAAAAGACTGGAATTGAGTCCAAAAGCAAGCAAAGTAAACCTAAGAGCAGCAAAGGCACTGAGACAGAACTTGGAACTAGCTAGCAATCTTCCTCTGATTGGTTCAGGCAGGCAGCAGGGCTCACAGTCTCATAGGGAAACCTGTGAAGGCATTCAGCTGCACTCCATGTGTAGCTGAAAGAAATGAAAAGCAGCCATTTTTGGTAGCCACATGGTCTGTTGCAGCTGAAAAAAAATGATGGCAGTGTCCGTGCTGTTATGGCTGGCTAAAAGAGCTGAAACTGCTAGAACACATTTTGAAAAATGGATCCATGCACAGCCCTAATGGTCAATAAAGGGAGATGACAAGGAGGGACTCATTATGTATTAAAGTGCCTCCACATTTGTAAAAGTTAGGATTTACAGTTTGTCCCCCAAAAGCAGAAAAGCTGCAAATATAAATAAAAATCAGAAATACTTTGATTTTGATTTTGTTTGGTTGGTTTTTTTTGTCCTGAGAGAACTCTTATCTAGCATTACTAAGTTGGAATTGATCATGGAATCACCCTGGAGGCCTAGAAATGCCTAGAGAGAACTACTACTGCTACTTCTTTTTTGGTTGCATATGGATCAGCAAAAGAGGTGGCAGCAAATTCAGTAATCTGCAAATAATCAAATCCACAAAGGTGGGGAGAGACAACTGTCACCATCATTATTGCTTTTTCTTCTTCTTAATACAGTACCATCCTGTGACCTAGGAGTAAACTACAGACTCCAAGTGGTCTGCACTGGCACCTCCAGCAACATGACAAAGACCTGGACTTTCTATGGTAAGTCCAGCGAGTGGTGGGTGTCCAAAGGTGTAATGGGTAAAATGTCCACTTGTGGAATGTCCAGCTGATAGTGAGTCTCCAGTAGCATAGTACAGTACCAGCATGTTCTTAAAGCATGCAGCTCAGAAGGTACCTGCGGCAGACACAGTAGCAAAGGTGTATATCCATTCCATTATACACCATGCCAATGACAGGTAGACAGGCAGTGTTTGCATGCTTATTTTATCACTAGCCTCAATCTGAAGCTTGTGCATGGAGGTTAAGTGTGCCTTGTGGTAAGGCAAGTCTTTCTTGTTCCACACTTTATGGAAGGAAATATCTAGTCTTCTGTTTGAAGTAATGAAAAAATATATCTTTTCAACTGATCTGAGATGAAAATTCAGATACGCTCAAGGGTAATGGAAGCAGAAAGCCACATTTCATTCTCAATTGATTTTTTTCTCCCAGTCAGAAGAATTGCTCATTTAATTGTTTTTTAGTATTTGACCTTTCTATTCCACTTGGTTAATCTCCATGATTATTAAATAGCATTCATAATATGCACAAAGATTAGCCGTTGGGGGCCTAGAATAAGAATGCTGATTTCCCAAGGATATCCTCTTCACACAATCAGATATATAGATGAAAAATCAAGGGTTGCGGGTTAGATAAGAGGCAACCCTCAGGGTGATAGAATTCGAATGGTCCTACCTAAGAAACTTTCCAATAAAAGGTTACGGATTCTGAAGCAGGGCAGAGAACATAACAGGGGTGTTGGCTGGTAAATCAGGAACATGCCACACAAAGTGAGCGGTGGTTGATTAGAAGCTTTTTGGGGGAGCAATTCTGGTCATGTTTCTGATCTCTGGGCCATCTTTTGTGCAGAAGAGCTGTAATCTGAAAAGTCATTTCATTAGCATAAGAATGTCACATTTTGTTTGCATGGAGCCAGAGCTCTGTTGCAATGGGAGTTGCTGAAACTATTAACACAAGCATAATCAAAAAGATTTTTTCCCTGGCAAGGGTTTAAACAAATCTATTAGGTTAAGCAAAGACTACCAATGATTTTCAGCACAATGTGATGGTGTTACTAATGTCTCTGAATGTAAGAGATGCCAAAATTGGGTCATTACTTAAAAAATGAATTTATTACCATTATATGAGTAGTTCAACAGTCTGCAAACGCTATACACACTGCAGATACAGTAGTCTCTCATTTATCCAACCTTCACTCATCCAATATTCTGTATTATCCAATGCAGTCTGCCTCCCTCCCGGATCCACAGCTGTTTCAATAAATTGAAATGTTTTAGTGCTAAATTCGTAAATACAGTAATTACTACATAACGTTACTGTGTATTTTTTTAAATTTATTTTTATTTGGTTTTGTGCAAACATATAACATATTACATATGATTGTGAAACAAACCAGGGGAGGCAAGAGAGATAGAGTATATGAAAAAAAAAAGATTGGGCTGGGGGGGGGGGGAGGGTAGAAGGGTTACCGTGTATTGATCTGCTTTTTCTTTTGATTTGCTGTAAAACATGATGTTTTGGAGCTTAATTTGTAAAATCATAATGTAATTTGATGTTTAATATGCTTTTACTTAATCCCTCCTTATTATCCAACATTTTCACTTATCCAGTGTTCTGCTGGCCCATTCATGTTGCACAATGATAATAATAATAATAATAATAATAATAACAATAATAATAACAATAATAATAACAATAATAATAATACTTTATTTATATCCCGCCACCATCTCCCCAAGGGGACTTGGGGTGGCTTACATGAGGCCACGCCTATCAATACAATATACACAATATAACACAAAAACACAACAAAACAAAAAAAACAAAATACAAAACCAATGTATATAAGCAATGCAACAATAAAAAGTCATAAACATTACAATAAGTGAGACTCTACTGTATAGTTAAAATTTTCAAAAATAATTCATTACTTTTCCATTTTTCAATTTTAACTATAATAGTTATTTTCTAATTGCTTTAAAAACTGAATGCTAGAAGCCACTGACTCATGATACAAAATATATGTTTCTTCCTTCACTTGTCAGCAGTCCCACAGAACCTGAGGCAGCCTTGCAGTATTTCTTCATGACCATTTAGGTCAAACCCTAAAATGATAACAGTCGCAAAACATTGCAGTTGTAGCACAAAAGAAGTGGCTGTTTCTCCAAAAGTTAGAGACACATGCCTATTGGATCACGGCCGTGGCATGCTTCCTATCTGATTTTTAGAGTTAGCTTGAAAACAACAGTAACAGGACCAGTGACTTAAAGAATAAGACTGAATGCACAGAAAGATTGTGAATGAACACTATTGTTTGTTGAGAGAGTCAGAGAACAAATAATATAAGCTAAGGAACTTGGGGCTTTAGATAGTCTCTTCTGATGTGTCACACAATAGAATGGAGGCGTTAATATGCTTTTCATATCTATTTGAAATGTCACCTCTATTGAAAACCATTTTATGTTGCTTGATTGGAGACTATTTGATGAGCATAGGTGTTTTTAACTTGACAAAGAAGGGAGAAAATAGCTGGGTTTATGAAACCAACATGGCATGCAGTTTCTAATGTCTGGAATTCATCAACAAAGATCTATGTAATGGAAGAAAATATGTGTACACCAAGAAAAGGAGAAGGTAAGTATTTTGCAAGAAAGCAGTCACATTCCTCTCAAAACACGATAAAGTTGGAAGAAACAGAGTACTGAGGCCCCTTCTACACTGCCATATAAAATTCAGGTTATCTGCTTTGAAATGGATTATATGGCAGTGTAGACACATATAATCCAGTTCAAAGCAGATAATGTGGATTACCTGCTTTGATAATCTAGATCAGGGGTCCTCAAACTAAGGCCCGGGGGCCGGATGTGGCCCTCCAAGGTCATTTACCTGGCCCTCGCTCAAGTCAACCTAAGTTTGAAATGACTTGAACAATCCATAACAACCACAATCCTATCTCATCAGCCAAAAGCAGGCCCACTCTTCCCACTGAAATACTAATAAGTTTAAATTTGTTAACATTGTTCCTCATTTTAATTATTGTATTGTTTTTAAGTGTTTTTACACTACAAATAAGATATGTGCAGTGTGCATAGGAATTCATTCTTTTTTTTTTCAAATTATAATCCGGCCCTCCAACAGTTTGAGGGACTGTGACCTGGCCCTCTGCTTAAAAAGTTTGTGGACCCCTGATCTAGATTATATGGCAGTGTAGAATGGGCCTTCATAACTAAAGTTAAGGTCCTGGAAAAGTCTCTGTAGTATTTTTAAAAAATACAGATAAACTTTAATATCATTACTTCTTAATACATTTTCATCACCTTATTTTCACTTATTAGTATTTATGCTTATTTTCATTTGGTACAAGTATACAATAATTTTATATGGCAGTATAGAAGGGGCCCATATTATTCATGTTTGTATCTTAATCTTTTATATAACCTGTATCTTATTTACATTTACTAATAGATTTTGAAAAGTCTCTCTAGTAGATATAGAGCAGTGGTTCCCAGCCTGGGGCTTGTGGACCACCAGTGGTCCACAAGAATGAAAATATGGTCCACAACCTCACTATTAATACACCGCCGCCTCAAAACCATGCAACAACTTAAGTGACTGGTCTCATAAAACCCTCTTATAGTGTTGAGGCAATAGGGATGTCAGGAGGGGAGAGGCTAACTACTCATAAAAGATTACTACTACCTCATCATCTCTAGATTATTAAATATGGTTTTCTGTTGATGAGCAGATGGTGGCTACTGGATGGCATATGATCTGTATCAGAAAAAAGAGCTGATGCGGTCTATCCAATGCAATTATCTGAATCAGCACCCCAAGTAACCAAACCGAATCTAAAGTTGACCACAAACTGATTTCATAGAATCATAGAATCATAGAATCATAGAGTTGGAAGAGACCTCATGGGCCATCCAGTCCAACCCCCTGCCAAGAAGCAGGAATATTGCATTCAAATCACCCCTGACAAATGGCCATCCAGCCTCTGCTTAAAAGCTTCCAAAGAAGGAGCCTCCACCACACTCCGGGGCAGAGAGTTCCACTGCTGAACGGCTCTCACAGTGAGGAAGTTCTTCCTAATGTTCAGATGGAATCTCCTCTCTTGTAGTTTGAAGCCATTGTTCCGCGTCCTAGTCTCCAAGGAAGCAGAAAACAAGCTTGCTTGTTTGTAACCCTTTTGGTGCTAATGTTGGAGAGTGGTCCCTAGTCAAGTGGTCCCTGGTCAAAAAAAAAAAGGTTGGGAACTACTGATATAGAGAATAGCTTATTCTTTTCCAAAAGAGGGTTTTCTAATTTTAGGTTCAATGGGAAGAGATTCAGCTGTGTCTTCATTCAAAAAAGGGTAAGATGAGACAGACGTTCCTAGAACTTCCCATTCTCTTGCCATAAGCCTCTGCAGCACTTATGAAGGGACTTCCAGTCCATTACAACATTTGCTATATAGTGCAAAGAAACCTCTATTACCAGAGGAGCTGATTTTAAAATAAAATCTGTTGATGCTAAAGCTAGAATTGTGCATGCATTTTCAAGTGTTATAATGATCACCCAGGAACCTTCTCCTATGCATATCTTCTTAATGTTTGCTTGCTTTAAATGTCAGTCTATACCACCCAGGTAGTTACTGTTACTTCCAGAGGCTGTGTCTTCCAGCCATAAATTCTAGGGTTTAGGAAACCTTTTGCCATGTTCCCAAATTCATCTTCCATCAAGATACTCTAGGGTCTTCTGGAGCTCTGCAGATGAGGTTCCCTGTCTGCTTCTGGTAATGCTCCCTTAATCAAATACCTCTCCAGTTTTCTCCACTCTCCTCTAGCAATGGAATGGCCATTGGGGCAACTATCACACTGACATGGTGACTCCTGTGATGTGTGGCAGCTTTGAAGAAAAAGGAAACAGGAATCTCTGCAACTACAACAACAAAACATACACAATAAGTCAACAAAAAATCTCAACCCTATACATGCAGTCCCACACCCTATACATGCAGTTCAGAGAGAGGAACCTACCCATAGGTGTAGCAGAACTTTGAACGGTTACCCTTTCTGGATTATGATACTCAGAATATCCCAATGATCTTGATGGCTAAAGGATTCTGGGGCTTATTGTCCAAAAAAGCAATATTGTCAAGCTCTGAGTAGGTTGCTAGGCAGTGAGCTGTCCCAAAAGTGGAAATACCACAAAGAAAGAAAGAAAGAAAGAAAGAAAGAAAGAAAGAGCTGGTGGGTGAGAAGGGGAGGGAGAAAATCTGGCAGCAGGAGCTGGTTCTTATTAGGAAATCGGGTCCAGCATGAAAAGACTACAATCTGTTCTACTGAAGAAGAAAAAAAACCCAAACCATGACCAGCTTTAATCAAAATGCTGATGAAAAGAGAAGGATAACCTTGGGGCAAGATGCTCTTTTCACTTAGTTCTCCGAGCACAAAATGTGAAACCAATTTAAAAACTAACAGAGTTTTTCCCTTAAAAAAGGAATGTTTGACGACATCACAAGAAAGCTCTCATCCACCATGGTAAGCTACCTAAGCCATAGTTCTGTAGAAGTCTGTATGAGTAAAAATGTTGGCCACTCAGGGGGCTTTTGAAGGTCATTGATGAGATCCCCCCACTTTTCAAACTGGCAGCACAACTTTACACACTGTGTGTAGCCCTAATAAAATGCACAGCCATTTGTAATATGATGTAGATGAGAAGTGGCTGACATTAATTTTTGCAGTAACTAAGTAATAGCAAATAGCATTATGATTGCAAATTAATGAGGGATAACATCATTTTGCAGTGGTAACTTTTAGTTACTTTTTAAGTAATGAGGTATGCTTTCACTAGATGGAACAGAAGGAATATCATATGATTCAAGTACTGGTCTGTGCTGTGCCTTCTTATGGCATAGAACCATTGCTTATATATGTGAGTCACCTTATATATGTGAGTCACATGGGGTCAGAAGGGCGGGGTATAAATATGGTAAATAAATATATAATACTCTGTTTTGGATTTTGAGCTGGGCAAGGTGGGTGTGAATTGATGGTGATTTGTATAACAGGTCAGAGCCATGTAGCATTCAAGCTTTTATTTGAGAAACAGGAACATAAAGAACCACTTTTAACAATTGCAACTACAGAAGTAACTATCGTGCACATAAAACTGTAACTAGTTACTATTTAAAGTAACTTTCCAAACCCTATTCTTCTACTCTGAGAGACAAGAAGAATGAAATTAAAGTTTCATGCCACCTGAGAATATCCAGAGAATATCCAATATGTGTATATGTGACCATGTGTACATATTGTATATGCACAGACAAACACATGACCATACTCTGTCCCTAGTTGTGTCCCTAAACACTGATGTTATTTTTTTCCTTTTAAGGACCATGTTTTAATATTGGTGGTGATTTATTAGAGCCAACATGGTATAGTGGTTTGAGTGTTGGACTAGGATTTGGAGAGACCTTAGTCCAAATTAAAACTCAAACACAGAAACCAGCTGGATGATCTTGGGAAACCCATACACTTTCAGCCTAATAGGTAGTCAATAACAATACCTGTTATGAATAAGCCTTAAAATCCTGTGATATAGTCACCATAATCAATATGTCATGGTCAATTTGAAGGCATATAATAGCAAGTGATGTACTAATAGACAGCTGAAACATCACAGTGAAGCATACCTTCACTATATTTTTTGCAGTGAATGTAATATCAATCAACTTTAAAAATAAAATATGCCTTAAAGAGCAGTAAAACATTTACTTGACTATTTTTAACAACAAAATACTCAAATTGTAAAATGTTATTTCAGTGACAGAATACTGAGTAGTACAGTATTTGCCTGCCCATCTCCGAAATAATGAGACAACGCATAATATTTTTGGGTTAAATTATGGGCAACTTTATTTAATCTTACCTATTTAATTTTTTTGCCTTAACTTAAACTAACATGTGTCATGAACTTGGATACAAAGCCACAAAGGTATCCCAGCCGGGTATACCCCTCTGCTAACTGGGACAAAAAAACCTAGGTTCCCTGGTAACCATACCCGGGCAACCTCTAAGGGAAATGTGAAAAGCTTGTTGAGACCAGACTCTCCCATTTCTGGGTCATCTGATTTCACCTCACCGAATAACTTAACATTCAGGTGAGTGTTTTAGCAAATGGCCCACACTCCTTGTGTGAACAGAAACTTTTGTGTTTCCCTAGATATTTTCCACTAAGGCCTATTTATATAAAAACCCACCATACTATCTAGCCCCCAAACAGTATACGGTAGGCAAAAACCCTCCCAGAACATGAGAGGGGAAAAAATTCCTACCCGGTCCCAAAAGGCAACCAATAATTATACTGTTAATGGGCAGGTGTGGCGGGTCAACGTCCAGGTCCTGAATGAGGACCACAAGGCAGGCCAGCCCTTTGGCTAGCCATGCCCCCATTCTCTCCTTTGGGGGGGAGGGGGAAGCAAATTGTTAGGGAGAGAAATTCCCATATCTCTACAGTGTTATGATGACATACATACCAACCTGCCTATCTACAGATAGGAAAGTAGACAAATAGTCAGATACAGGGAAAGTATCCTATATACCAGGTATGAGCAAACTTTGGCCCTCCAGGTGTTTTGTACTAAAACTCCTGCAATTTCTAACAGCTGATAGGCAGTTTGGAACTGTGGGAGTTGAAGTCCAAAACACCTGGAGGGCCAAAGTTTACCCATGCCTGCTATATACTCATGTGTAATTCTCAACATTTTAGTTAAAAATGAACTCCAAAAACCCGTGACTGCTTCAGATTTTTCTGAATGCCTGGGTGGGGAAATGGTATCAGAACTATAAATGCTACTCTTTCTTCAAAGGAGTCAAAGCTACTCTTCCTTCACTTTTACAAAACAAAGGTAGAGAGTAGCCACATCAGAAAAACCTGGCAGTGAAGTGCTTTTGGCATCAATGTGCAGGGGATTTTGTCGCACTTCATTAAAAACAAGAGCACATGTATCTCGCACCACTGTGCTATCTTCACACTGCATTAATTACCAGTTTTTCCTTCTTAACATTCCGAAAAAATATTATATTTCGAATAAACTTTACCCATCTCATTTGAATAAATAATAACAATCTTGGTTCACAGGAAAGCCACTTTGTAAATCAGAGTCTAGAAAGGGATTACATTTTTGTAGCAGATGACAGACTCAAAGGGAGAATTTTCGCATTTACTGAGACTCTTGAAAAAATGAGTACCTCACTTCAAGCATTCACATATTTGCAGGGTATTTACAAGAACTAAAGTATATGCAAAATTTTAAAATACAAGTGGTTGGTGAGTGCAAATAAAAAAGCAGATAAACATCTGTAACTGGGGAAAAGTTGTAGAATTAAATGAATTATGTAAATAAATGTACCAAATGAAGGTACACTGTAAAATCTGTATTTCACATAATGTAGGAAGGAAACACAAGATCTTATAACTTGATAAGAAACATGGACAAGAAAGAAACGGGGGAGAGGTTGGATAAAACTCAACAGAATGGGTTCTGAGAATTGTTTACATCTTTAAAGTGGCAGTTATATACAGTGATTTTAACATATCCATTTTCAATGTGCTTTGACTTTTACGTAAAATATTAAAATATAGTAAGGATTGTGTGATGTAAGAAAGATACAATTATACTAAGCCAGGGATGTGTCTTATTTGACATATGATAACCCTCTCTATTTGAAGAAGTCTTCTATTTGATTTTTTCTTTTTTTAATTTCATTTTTATTGCATAAGTTTTTGATAGAGATACATAAAAGTTCGGGATTAAGACAATAATGGGAGGGTAGGGGAGAGAGAGGGGGAAAGGAACAAACCAAAAACTAACCAAAACAAAAATACCATCCAAGAGAATAGATAGATAGATAGATAGATAGATAGATAGATAGATGAATAATGAACCAGATTAGGGGAAGGGGGTTATGGGATAGGGGGAGGGGGTCGGCTATCTTCCGGTCCATTCCACAGGGAGTTTTTACAACCACTGTTGTAAAAGCACTTTGGGGGCTAAGAAAGGTGAGATAGAAAATACCGTAAATACCCAACAAAGCATAATGCAAATGGCACATTTAAGACACAAGTTAAGACAGAGGGATTTTACATATTTTTGAATATGCTTAGGCACTGCTTAGACACCCTTCTCAATGTCCTCGATACTTTAAAAACTGAGTTGTCACTCTGAGTACTGTACCTGAAAGCAAGCTAATAGAAGGCAACAGGAGCAATGAATTGCCCTGGTCTTAGTTGTTGTGTAATCCCATCTGTATCTATCATCTCTCTATATAGCCCTGTTACTTAATCTATCTATATCTACCAGCTTGCTGTCTGTAATTTTCTATCTTTCTCAGCATATTTCTATCAGTGGGAAACGATGGGCTTTCATGTCAAAATACAAAATGACTTGATAGATGCTGTATATCACTTCTTGGCACATACTGAAACTTAGGGCCAACAGGTGATGTATTACTGTGTATAACTTTAACACAACATTCAAAGAACAAAATAAGCCACACGAATGTGCATCCATAATGGAAAACCTGCCAGGTTACACTTAATTCTCTTTTTTCAAATGCTCGATTCTACCTTTCAACCCCAAACTTCTATTTCCCTACGAAACAGGATTGCTAGATTGAAAACTGGATACAGCCCCTGTATCTTTAATGACTGTGCGGGGAAGGGGGTTTGTAGCTGTTAAGCAACAGCTAACAAGCAGCACCAGTTGATATTTTTCCTTCTCTTGTGGTTGAGTGCCTTCATGTCATTTCCGACCTGAAGGCAACCCTATCACAGGGCTTTATTGGCAGGATTTGTTCATAGGAAGTTTGTCTTTACTTTCCGCTGAAGCTGAGAGAACCAATATGCTCAATGTCACCCAGTGGGTTTCCATTACTGAGTGTGGATTTGAACCCTAATTTTGAATGTTGTAGTCCAACATTCAAATCACTGCACCACAGTGGCACTGTTTCCTCTTCTGCCCATTCATTAAAAATATGTAAGATCACCCCCGTATTCTCTCTGGCCATCCAACTCAGAATGATTTCTTTCTCACAAGGGGATATAAAGAAATTTAGGATAGATAATTACTGAATGAAAAAATAGACAAGAAGAGATTGCACAACTTTTTCCAATCCCCTGAGCTTCTATTTAAGATTGCAACCCCACATCTGCTTCTCAATGGGGGAAACACAAAATTGGTGTAAAGTTACAAGCAACCGTTCATTAAGTATAAGTTAGTGTTGCCAATGGTTTGACCGAGCGCTTGGACTATTTGCATGAGTGTTATCTTAAATCACTCTTGCCTCATTACCAATAAGGGCTTGAAACATTGCATCTGTTCTCAGACATAAAGCTACCATAATGCTACTGTGATATACGTTTGAGTCATCTGTTTATGTCTTAATGGAATGGTTTGTATCTTCAGGCAATTGTGTTATTCTCCCCAAGAGCTTGATTGTTGAATTAAGGAGCAAACCTCATTAACCTTTGAATACACAAATCAATAGTTTGCAATATATTTAGGCAAATTTGTTTGCAGTAAATCTCATGAATACATGGTTGGGCTTTAATATCACATGCTCTGGAGGTTTTGCAGAATGTTGGGATGTTGTGGAAAAAGAAACAGAAAAAACACTGCTAAGTCTTATGTGGGCTAAAATATTGGGTTGCATTATAAAACTTGCAGGAAAATTGCATGGTTGCAACTGCTGTTCCGTTTCCAAGAGTTGGCAAGCAGACTCCTCTCAAAAAATACAGTCTCTGGATAATTACTCATTTCTTTAGGTTTTGCTTTCAACTTTTTGACCCTTTCATACTCTGCCAATGAGCAATATGCATACCACTTCCACTGCTTAGAAGGTAATTTACAAATAAATTATTCTAGTTTCAGTGCTCATAAAAGTAACAAGCTATAATTACAACTGTAATGTTTTTGGGGTTTTTTAAAGGTACATTATGAGCCATTCCCCCTCGTTACCAACACCCACAACACAGCCTGAAAGAGTGTGACTTGCCTAGGATCACCTACAACCTTATCATAAAGGCAGCCAGAATAGCCACAAATCATGGCAAATCTAAGAGTACCCAGCAAGGGGCATGGGGAACCCATCATTTTATGCCATGCATAGAATAGATCATAGAATCAAAGAATCAAAGAGTTGGAAGAGACCTCATGGGTCATCCAGTCCAACCCCCTGCCAAGAAGCAGGAATATTGCATTCAAATCACCCCTGACAAATGGCCATCCAGCCTCTGCTTAAAAGCTTCCAAAGAAGGAGCCTCCACCACACTCCGGGGCAGAGAGTTCCACTGCTGAATGGCTCTCACAGTCAGGAAGTTCTTCCTAATGTTCAGATGGAATCTCCTTTCTTGTAGTTTGAAGCCATTGTTCCGCGTCCTAGTCTCCAAGGAAGCAGAAAACAAGCTTGCTCCCTCCTCCCTGTGGCTTCCTCTCACATATTTATACATGGCTATCATATCTCCTCTCAGCCTTCTCTTCTTCAGGCTAAACATGCCCAGCTCCTTAGCCGCTCTTCATAGGGCTTGTTCTCCAGACCCTTGATCATTTTAGTCGCCCTCCTCTGGACACATTCCAGCTTCACCCAACTCACTTGAGTTCTCATCCCACAGGGGAAGCATAGATCACCCAGCTTCCCCCATTGTTGCTGGTGTAACACTGGAAGCCTCCCATGTTGCTGCTGCGGTGGCTTATGCAGGTTCCACTATAGTTTACTCATGGAGCCCTGCAGGAAGTTCCTCTACATCATGGAGATGGGAGCCAGTGGGCTCCATGGATAAACTATAACTGAACTAGTGTGTGCTGCCGAAGTAAGCCCTGTCTAATGAGGTAGCTAGTGAGGTTTAATTGCCAAAGAGGGATTCAAGCTCTGTTCCCTGGAACCCTAGAACAGCTACTTTATTTCCAATATAAATACAGCCCAACTGTTTCACTGTATGTCTGCTGCCTTGTAAATCAGACCGGTCTTCACTCATTCGGCAGACAATGCTGATGTGATTTGATTTTTACCAGTGAGATTTCTCATATTGTATGTCTGAAGTGGACTGGAAAAATCCTGTTTGCTTGATCTCTCCTTATGCCACAACTGTAAAAGAACTGCTAGTCTACCATTTGAGCAAGTTCATTAATATAACACTCTTCACCAAAATGGCCTCATCCAATCATCTGTGGAGCCTAAAATGTATTTTATTGCATACACTGATCCTTTTGAGAACAGGCCTTCTTTTGTGCTATCTAGCTTAAGAATGGCGCTTAGAATGTTATTGTTATAAATTACTTTTTGCAACCTCATTACTTGTTAACTTTATTACTTAAAGACCTGCCCATTAATCATGAAAGCATTATTTTGAGTTGCATTAAAAATCCAGTTAAGATACAAAATACACCGCAAATCTACACCAAACAACAGTTTGGAAAAGCAACTTACCTGTTATGCTAAAAGAATGTAACAATCTCACCAGTGTTTATGATATTTCCACAAAATAAAATCACTGCACCTTTCTTATCTTCCAGTAAGATTGTTAATGTGAAATGAATTGCTTCCCAGCTTTGCATAAGGATTCCTTGTTTATGAATGCTGGGTTTAAGCTAACCATTATATGCAAAGTTCCTCGTTCAGCAAAACTCCAGATTTCATGTTTGTTTTCTTTGGAAGTTCACCTGTGGATATAACCCAATTGCACTTTGTGAGTCTGATGAAATGATCTCATGGCCAGGTTTGTTTTAGAACCTTCCAACTACAGTATTGATTTCTCTTTAACAGCATGCATTGAGGCTCCTAGGTTCGATAATGCATTGGGGTTTTAAACCATTTCCCTGTTGCCCAGTTTGCTCTTGCAGAATTCTGGGAAACATAGTTTATGGTGGTGTCATGGGAATTCTCAGCCAGAGAGGCCCTCAACTTCCCTAAACTACATTTCCCAGAATTCTGCAGGAACAAACCAGGCAATTGAGAAACACAGACCTGTGCTTTAGAACAAATGTGATATCATGACAGGACAATGCTTCAGTTATCCATTAGAAAGAGGAGAGCCACAGTATCATTATACAAGTCTTCTTCACAGGGACCAGGAAATCCTCTCTGCTCTTCAGCCACTGGCAAAAGAGATTATATGAGCATTGTGCTATGTTAAACTGCACTTCTGGAGAACAGAGTTCAATTCTACAATTGGCCATGCAGACCCACTGGGGGACATTGGGTGCATCAGATGCTCTCAGCCCCAGGAAACCCACCGATTCCCCTTAAAATTGCCATATTTGGAAAGACAGGAGGACACACAACAATGATTCTGAAGGCATCATCTTGATATGTTTCTAGCACCTCCTCACTCTGCACACTGCACATCTCCAACCCGCAAGTGGAGGATTCTTGAATTTGCGGGGCTTTAAATTTATCAATACTTCACCACACAGTCACCCTCCTCAAATGTCTTAACTAAAGTTGATAACACAGTCATTCTTAATACTGCTGAACATTTTACATGGCATTCAAATGAAGTAGGAAGTCCAGGGACATCAAGTCTTAAACATAAGAGAAATCATATTTATTGTAAAACTATACAAAAGACTCAAAAAGATGCAAAAGAACATATGTGTTCATTCCCCCTGATGCCAAAAATGAATTTGGGAGGCCCTGCCTAGGCAGAGACCAGCCAGATCCAAAAGGAGAATCCGGAACACCTGGCAAGATGGCAAGCGCCAAAAAGATTTTTCCCTAATTTTCCCAAATAAAGTCTCACCAACTAGAAGGAAAACCACCAAAGCATTTATTTCATTCCAGCTGAAAAGGATGACGATTCCAGTGATCTGCCAACAAATCGACATGTCTGTTAGGCAGGTAAATACAGAATATATAGCTTTCAGATTCAAAGGTGTCCATGCCCACCCTCATCAGCTGGCCTCATTGCAATTGGCTGTGACATCAGCAAGCCAGGAGGAGACCCAATGAGGGCTCTGGCCCTGCTTTGGTCGCTTAGCCAATGAGGTGGGAGGGAGGTGGGCAACAGGGAAACAATTAAGAAATGTCCAGGTAACTGGATTACAAATGACCGTGTTTGTCAAATGGCTGGGTGATAGCTTTAGGCTCTCAAGCCTAGCCTGAGTTATTGTTTGATTCCTTGAATTAACATTCTTGTCTACCCCTGAGAGGCCATGTCCTTTGTCTCACTGTCCTGCAATATAGAGTTCATTGATGAAGGGATACTGGTTTTGGGAGATCAGGATGTGGCACAGCAGGGAGGTGGTGACAAATCCCTGGTTCCTCGCAGATGGAGAGATGTCATTTGTGTTGGGTGATCCAAAATGTCCACAGACTCCATCATTCCGGATGGCCTGGATATTAGCCCTACAAGATCCAGGCAGATAGAGTCATTTATTTATTGTCCATGCAAATGGGTCTGGTGAAGTCCTTTGTTACAGGATTATTAGCTCAGGAAGTTTGGAAACTCCAAGAGTCATGAGTTGCTGGTTTATGAAAAGGCAGCTTTGCTTCATATTATATAGACATACATACATGAATACATATAGGGAATGGGGCATGGGAGCATACACTGAGTTCATAAGGAAGGGGGGGGGGATCATGCAGGGTTGAAGGGAATCTCATGTCAGCCCCCCCCCCCCCCCCCCGCAGTCCATTCATAAAAACAGGAGGAGAGACAGGAGATTATGGGATAATTCCAGCCTGATGTCCTTGGCAAAACTATGAATTCCCTGATTCTGAACTATCTTTTACAGAGCCCTGGGGAGGGAGGGGGTCACCTCCGATTACACCCCCTCCCAGAAGCTCCTGAAGAAAAATATTTGCATGCCTGTCATTTCCTTTCTAAACATATGGAGGAAAAGCAGACAAACATTTCCCTGCTGTGGAAGACTGGTAAAAAGAAATGATTCCTGTTGAAGTGCTGGATGTGTCTAATTACTCAACTAAATAATATTTTGGTTCATGACTCCTCTGACAAGGAGTAAACCCCCACCTGGCAGGCATGAATTCCAGTTGTATTAAAATTTTGCAGGGAGACTTCTTGTTTCAGTAGAAAACAACTCCAAACCAAAGGACTGCAGTTATATTAGGTGTAGTTCTGCATACTCATTTAAACAAAGGGAAAAGCTCCAGTACCTGCTTAGTGATGCTTTCGTTATCACCAGCTTGGGAAAATAAAGGTTTTATCCAAAGAGAAAGTAGAACACAGGCAAAGTAAAAGCAGAGAAAAGCTATTTTCTTATATCACAGTTCCCAGTGGCCAGGGTATCTGAGAATTTTTTATAACTGAATTCCAAAGAAGCAACTTTTCAAATAACACTTCCCACATACATTTCTACTATACACTTCTACTATCTGTCATCTAACTTTCTATAAAAGTATTGCAACATTTTTTGTGTTACGTATATTTTTTTACTTATTTGCATAACTATACCTTTTAATTTTGGCAAAACAAATGTAGAATAATCAACATAACGAGCTTACAGTTAATGAAATAAAAAATAAATGATCCACATGTTTTCCAGTCCCTTTTTAGGCTGAAAAAGCCCCCCCCCCCAGCTTATACTTGAGTTAAGGTTATTTATTATTTTACTCTTATTATTAAATTTACATTATTTTACTCTATTATTTTTATTATTACATTTATTATTTTACTCTATTATTATTGGAAGGATACATAAGCACATTTACATTGAAGAAGGTTAGAATAATGGTTTTATCAGAGTTGGACAGTCTTATCTTAAATTACAGTTTTATGTAAATCTTCAAAAACATTTAACCCACTGATACCTCAATTAATGTAATTTTATTGGTATCTATTTTTATTTTGAAATTTACTAGTAGCTGCTGCATTTCCCACCCACAGCTTATACTCGAATCAATACATTTTCCCAGTGTTTTTGTGGTAAAATTAGGTGCCTCAGCTTATATTCAGGTTGGCTTATACTCAAGTATATATGGTAAATTCAATTAAGAAGTCATATGCATTAAATAACCTCGCTTGTAATCCTTAAGGTCCAGTTTTCCACACATGCATTGTAATGCATACATTCCCTGCACCTTAAAGTTTTTGTATTTTGTGAATAATGGGTTTGAATACAATTTGAAGTAGAAAAGCATGACCAAAAAAATGTTAATGCATAAAGCTAGAACTTGTCTGAGCTCATGGGTTTTTCCTCATTAATGACTTCTGCCATCTAGACCAAAATCTGATCTTATATCTTTACCACTTTTTCATTTGTGAAATGTTGGAGGGGGTGTTCCACATGAATGAAAGTTCAAGTCACTTCAATGAGACTTGCTTTCTCTTTATATGGGATTACAGCCTTAAGAGGGATCATGCTTCAATGAACACAGTGAGATTTTATTTCTCTGATTAAACATGCAAAGTACAATGCTAAAACAGCACTATCCTATTCACATTCACTAGGAAGAAAATCCTACAATTTTCAATGATGCTTATTCTCTGGTTAGTGTGTTTATGGATATAGTCTGAAAATTACAGTTGGGCTTCTGTCACACTCTTTATGCTCTGTGCGACTTTTGAGATAGGAAGTAAAGAATATGGAGTAGAGTTGGCATGTGCATTGATCTTCATCAAATGTTCATTTCATATCCGTATTATATATGTATGTATGAAAAAGCAGATTCAAGCATCAATGCCCTTCAGTACATTTTACCTTAATCTTTCACTCAGTGCCTTGGCTTCTCCTTTAACAAGTTAGAATTTTATTAAAATCTGGATAGATATGCTGGAGAAAGGGAGAACAGGAATTGGTGATGGGGAGAGATAACAGTATCTCTCTTACAGAGTAGAGAAGCTGTTTCAGTTACAGAAGGCAGAACAACATGACATGATGCTGGAAAGGGATCCTAAAAAAAAGGAAGATAGGTCATTCTGGAAGAAAAAAAATCAGTGGGATTGCAAAGTGTGAGAGACTGAAATGAAGGCACTGGGTAACAAAAACGCAAAGCTAAGAATCATAATGGTCAATGGAGGCAATAAAATGGATGGATGCATAAATCCCATGTATCCCCAAGGAGAGAACAATAAAAACAACACATGGCTCCAAAGACAACAAAGAAGATGAAAAATTGGCATTCAATGAGACCAGGAAGTGCTGGTCAGAGATATAAGGAACAATCAAAGGGGGATGTTTTCAGGAGCAGCAGGATTTTATATCTGAAGAATGGGAAATCAGACATTTCTTTCTTTCTCTCGGCAGTCCTTGGGACAAATTCAAATACCACTGAAACCATCACATTGTTTGCTAGAGCCTAATTTGAATATCTGTAAATTCCTCCTCTCCAATTCACTTTACGACATTGACTTGAACAGCCAGTCAGCCTACTCTCTCTCTCCTGCAACCTGATTTTTGTAACATCTTTCCTGATGTGCATACATACACACATATTTCTTTATATATTCCAAAGAAAAGTCTGTGTACATTTTAAAAAGGAATTTTGTGGCACCTTTAAGATTTTTTTTGTCATGTCAGGAGCGACTTGAGAAACTGCAAGTCACTTCTGGTGTGAGAGAATTGGCCATCTGCAAGGATGTTGCCCAGGGGACGCCCGGATGATTTGATGTTTTTATCATCCTTGTGGGAGGCTTCTCTCATGTCCCCGCATTAGGAGCTGGAGCTGATAGAGGAACCTCATCCGCCTCTCCCCGGATTTAAACCTGCGACCTATCGGTCTTCAGTCCTGCTGGCACAGGGGTTTAACCCACTGCGCCACCGGGGGCTCCTACCTTTAAGATGAACAGATTTATTTCACCACAAGCCTTTGTGAATTATAGTCTTCTTCCTCCGATATTTGGGGTACAAGTTTGTACCCATATATATTACATACATACATACGACATATGGGCACTTATATGGTGATATTAGCACAAAAAGGGGTGCACGAATGTAATTTGAAAAGGGGTTTAAATCAACAAATGAGACTTTTCTTCCATAGTCTAATTGAACCATTATGGAAATTTATTAGTTTAGGTTCCAAACTGAACATTTAACTGGTGTTTCCCGAAGCACCGAGGTAAGTCCGAGGCTGAAGCTTTAGTGAGGGGAGCAGTACAGATAAACGGTTGCGGCCCAGCTTACTTCCTGAACGTTTCTCCCCCTATGAACCATCTCAGAGACTGAGATCATCTGGAGAAGCCCTGCTCTCAGTCCCACCTCCTTCACAGGCATGGTTGGTGGGGACAAGAGACAGGGTCTTTTCAGTGGTGGATCCTTGGCTATGGAACTCCCTCCCGAGTGATATTAGATTAGCCCCTTCCCTCCTGACTTTCAGAAAAAAGTTGAAAACATGGCTATGGACTCATCGCTGAGCCTGGAACCCCAGGTTTCGGCGGTGAACAGGGGAGCATTTGCACAGCTAAAGCTTGTGCGCCAGCTGTGCCCGTACCTTGGGAAGTCTGACTTGGCCACGGTAGTCCACGCTCTGGTTACATCCCGTTTAGACTACTGCAACGCTCTCTACGTCGGGTTGCCTTTGAAGACAGCTCGGAAGCTCCAACTAGTCCAACGCTCGGCAGCCATGATTTTAACAGTGGAGTTGGCGCAACAGGGGGGTTGTATGCTCCCTGAGCGGAGCGCAGGGAGCATGCAACCCCCCTGTTGCGCCAACTCCACTGGCTACCGATCTGCTACCGGGCTGAATTCAAAGTGCTGGCGTTGGCCTTTAAAGCCCTAAACGGTTCCGGCCCAAGCTACCTATCTGACCGCATCTCTGCCTATGAACCCACCAGGACTTTGAGATCTTCCGGGGAGACCCTGCTCTCGATCCTGCCTGCTTCTCAAGCTCGGCTGGCGGGGACGAGAGATAGGGCCTTCTAGGTGGTGGCTCCTCGGCTGTGGAACGCTCTTCCTACGGACATTAGACTAGCACCATCTCTAATGGTATTCCGCAAAAAGGTGAAGACCTGGATGTTTGTGCAGGCGTTTGAGTAATTTAGTGCAATCTGGTAATGGAACATAGGAATGGAACAATGGACGACGAACCTGGACTACGCTTGGATGATGAGAAGATTGGGTACGGTTGTTTTTTGTAATAATTGTACATTGTAATTGCTTATTGGTAATTTATGGATAATGTGTTAAGTCAATTGTTATATGTTGTATGGAACCACTGCTGTTTCTACTGTTTTTACTTTTTGTGAACCGCTGTGAGTCGCCTTCGGGCTTGAGATACAGCGGTATATAAGCAAAGTAAATAATAAATAAATAAATAAATAAATAAGGTCAGTTTCCTAGAAAGGACAATACAAATGTTTCCTGCTTCCTCTGATGGAAAGGATTTGTGTCATCACATTGGAATGCAGATACTTGATGTTACAGGGATTCAACTGAATATCAGCAATGGCTGCTAACTGTTCTGAAGAGGAGTTTGCCTTTCCCCACTTTGTGTTAGCTCCTTAAGAATTGGGCTGCTTCAGTCAGTGCAAGAAGATCTCAATGGAAGAAAGCAGTTTAGTTGGAGCGAGGAACAAGTTGAGACAAGATTAGTCTAGAAGTTCAGACAACTATGTGGAGGTCCACAATCATCATTTACATGCAACATCTGAACCCCAGAAACTAAATGGGAAAGCAGTGACTATTACAGGATGTATGCACTGAACCACTTTTTCTGCTCAATCCATTCATACACAGCAATATCACAAAATGCTACAAGACTTCAGAAACTACATTCTACTTCATCACATTGAGAGGGGAATGCATGTGTGACCGTCCCTTTAAAAGTAGAATCACTCCTCTTATATCATCAGCAGTCTCTTTTCAAGTTCTGCCTCCACATCACACTCACACATGGAAACTTAAAAGATTGCAGTATATTAATCTTACATTCATCACAAGGTCAGTATTACTTTTTTTTAATCAGGAGAAATAACAGTATCCAAAAACCAAGAGATCCCTTGCCCTACCCAAAGCCCCTTACATTAAAGGAGACTGACACAAGATTAAAGCAATTTATTTCCATGGGATCCAATGATTCTGCATCAAACCCCAGAGAATACAAGAGACAGTGATCCAGGTTTAAATAGTTTCTTTCCATGGGATCCTATTTTTCTGCATCAAACCCCATAGGATACAAGAGACTGCTGACAGTTGGGCAATGAAACAGAACGGAAAACTTTTTATGGTTCCCATCCTACCTGTTTTTCAGTTGTAAACATGGAAGTAAAATTCAATAAGAGATAGGAGCTCTGAACACGATTCCTGGCCCATGTTCAAAATTCCCTTTCAGGACATTTCTGCCTCTTTTCAACCCCATAACACATGATGAGCTTCATGCCTCTCCATTCTTGAAAAGACTGGGACATTTCTCAATGTGATAAGGTAGAGAGAGAGGAAAACAAAGCCTAGGTGAAGCTACAGCTTGGAAAAGAAACTTTTTTTGACTACAGATTCCAGAACCCTCTAGCAATTAGCCATACTGACTGGGAAGTCCAGACATTATAGTTCAGAACCACTTTCCCGGAGATATAGGTAATGACTTGCACAGTGAAAATCTCGGAGATTCAGCATGACATTGTGGTTTAGGTATTGAACTGGGACACAAGCACTCCAGGGTTTTAATCATTATGGCAAACAGAGTCTGTCTGTAATCTCATTGGTACTCCAGCTACATATATTAGATCTGTTGATTAAATGTTGACTAGTGAGCCAACACATGGGTAAATCCCGCTGATTTAATGGGTTTGCTTTAATCAGGACAAACTGCATTGGTTGGCCATAGTATGAAAGGGAGCTAATTCTGTTTTTCTCTGAAAAGTTCTGTTCCTTTCTTGTCCTTGTGGTTCCCATATCTGACACATGGGTATATTGTCACCTGATAGATGCTACATTCCTGCATGGGCTTTCAAGCACAGAATAGGCCATTACTTTGAATTGCAATGCATACTCTACCATTTCTCTAATTTATCATCTCAGTGCCTCACCATTTTCCAATTTGAAACAGAAGGGAGCTTATGTTAAAGAAGACTCTTTTTGCTACCGAAGGCTGCTAATGTAGTATACAAACCCACATAAGGGCAAATTAAATAACAGGTGTCATTTTCAAAAGAGGTCCTTGGTTATTATTATTATTTTGGCATTATTTCTCTCTCTCCACTTTCCTTTCCCTTTTATTGCAGAAATCGTGACCTCTTTCTGAATTACTTGGCTTTACAGCCACCATTGCATTATTATTACACTGCAGGTATTACCCATAAATGGTTTATAATATGAGAAGCAACTCATTTGTGCCTAGCTTGGCAATAGAAAATTATTTCCGAATGATAGATAAATCTTCTGTTTAGCAGCAAACAGCTTTGAATCTGGTAAGTGACTTGGAGTTTGTGACCATGGCCTTTTGTTTCAGAATTCAAAGGGAGGGAATAAAGTCAAACCAAGAAATGCTTCTATGTTTCTTGCAACATTTTCATCCAGATGAAAGGTTTCATTCAAACATCACCCCTTTTCCCCCTTTCAAGTCACTGGATTATAGTAAAAAAAAAGTCTTGGTGATTTTTTAAAATAATCTCACACTATCTAAACATACCAGTTCTTGAAAAAGATCTATTTAAGTGATTATATGATTTAGCATCTTCATATTTAAGTCTCCATACTTGAAACTACTAGCCCCAATTATCCATTAGCTAGCTAGCTAGCTAGCTAGCTAGCTAGAGTGCCAAAATATGTACATAATACTCAATATATACTGATAACAAAAGATAAATAAAATTCACGCTTGACTTCTGCAATTACAAGAGATGTTCAGCGTGGTTACCATCAGTGTCATGTGTACAATATCTATTCCTATTCAACTATTGCATAAAAACACAAAAATGAGGTGAAAATAGTTGTTATAGGTACACAGTCCATTCCAGAAAAGAAAGTGATAACATGCTGTGTTCTAGCATCATTAATTAGATCTAGTATTTTTGCCTGGAAATCCGTTCTTTAGAATTTTATTAATATTTTTTTTATATTTAGAACCAGGGCTTACAAAAGGTTTTAAGAAAATTACAAGGAAGGAAACAACAGAGAATGTAGAAGGGGATGGTGTATAGAAAATGAAATGATTTCAAAATCTCATCCTCCCCAAATTTTGCTAAGACCAAACTACAAAACCCAAGACAAAAAAGAAATAAGGATGCAATGGAGATATTTTTATAAGCACTAACACCATCAATTTAGAATCAGAAAATGCTTCCCTCAAACCGAATTACACTATATGCATGCATAAGATTAAAAATTTTAGTTAAAAAATCAACTCAAAAAACCTGGGTTAACTTATCCTCCAATCAATATGAGTACAGTACCTTAACTGATATCAGAAAAGAAACCATCCCTGCCTCTAAGTAGAGTGGCAAAAGGCACAGGCTTAATGCATTCCAGGAGATGCTAAGGAAGCTTTTACTCTCTCTGCTACAGCATTGCCTCTAGTCAGTTTAATTGCCTGGGTGGGAAAATGGTGGCAACACAGCTGTCCCAATGAGGCACAATTGCTGCTTTCCCCTCTCTGTGGAATGACCCTTGACCTATCCATGAGTCATATTGTGTAGTGAATATGATGTAGTGGTTTGAGCGATAAAGTAGAGTGCTGGATCCAAATCCCTGCCCTGGAAACTGACTGGGTGATCTTGAACCAGTCACTGTCTCCCAAGAAAACCCTCTGATAGGCTCACTTTATGGTCACCATAAGTCAGAAATGACTCAAAGACAACAACAACAATTATAACAACAGCAACAAGCAACAGCTTATTGTATGAACAGGTTCCAAGTCAGAGCCATCTAAACTAAAGACCTCATCATTTTGGCCACCAGAATCACCACGGATCATGGCAAATCTGCCGGTGCCTGTTGGGGGCAGGTGGGAAACTTGTCGCCCCAAGTTCCACATCACCTAATCTACCGGAAACCCCATCCTACAGGGCGAAGCATCCAATGCAACACAGGGAATCCTCCTGTGTTTCCTCCATGGTGGCATATGCCGGTTACACTTTAGTTTACAGATGATAGTGTGGCTGTTTCTGCTGCTCCCAATGGTGGCAGCTTGAAGAAACTACTATACAAAGGTGTCTTAATGTTTAGGTTTAAGTGGAATTGTACCAAAGCAAATTAAAACAAAGCACTCAGATCACTGCCTAATTTAACCAAACATTTTCCACTTAAAGCAAGTTATTCTCATAATGTCTAGGAAGGTATAAAACTGCCATATGCATTTTTTTCCAGGAGGTGGGGGGATTTTGCTTTTATATTACAGACGGAATTGCCCTGTATTTAGAAGGGAAGATTTCCATCTTCCACACATGCTAATTCAGGTTAAGAAACCTGTCAAAAATAATAGTTTTTTTCAAATAAAGCTCTAAATCATTATGGTAAATATATGCAAATGGTATTAATAAAGGTTGGTGGCAGCAGAGCTAACTTGTTTGCCTTGTATGTCATGCTGGGATCTGGGCTATTAAAAGAGTTTTTAATATATATATATTTTTTTGTGTCAGGAGCAACCTGAGAAACTGCAAGTCGCTTCTGGTGTGAGAGTATAATACATATACTATTACACTGGTTATTACACTGGTGAAAGTAGGCACATGTGCCCACAACCAACAGCACCAAGGCTTTATTCGTTTTCTTTTTATTTTGGTATAAAAAATATTGTGTTATATGAAGAAAAACAAAAAACAATTTTTTTCCAAATTTCATCAATCAAAATACGCACATTATTTCCGCAATCCCATCACCTCCCTCTTCCCTATGAACCCCCACCCATGACTTCCGACACCATACCCTATAGAACTAGTATCTAACAAAACTCTATCCTTATCATGACATTTATAAATTCCTCATGCAACTATTTCAAACTCTATTTTGTCTTCTGTTTTAAATACCCAAAGGCAAGACTCATTTTTTAAACAAACCATTTACTGGGACTGACAGGTCTGTGTTAGGAATTGTGGTCAGATCCCACGATTTTTTGTCCCATTTATTTTCCCACACTTTAATGCTGTCTGGAAGAGTCCTGCCTCTCACTACAGGCCTAAATTTCTTTAACTTAAATGTATTGCATACTCTTCAACATTCCTCAGATAAAAACTGGGACCCATGTGGCCATACAAATTCTCAAAAGTTGTTAATTAAAAATAACACACAAACTAGGAGAAATGCAGCATATTGCTTTTGTCTGAGTCTGCGGGAGGGCATGATTCTGTTGTCTCCTCTCATCTCCCCAGAAGCAGAATTAATTTTTGCACTTTGAACTCATTTTCCCAGAAATTGAAGTAAACAGAGAACAAAGGAAAGAATCAGAAGAGGAGAGAGAAACTGGAACATTTTAAAAGTAGCTGAAAATTGGAATGGCAGATTAATCAAGATTATCCTTGCCAAACTGTTGAAAGATATGGACATGCAAATCTTTCTCCCTTCAGTAACGTTTTGACAAAATGGAAGACAAAACAGAAATGGCAAAAAATGTATTTTGAAGGAGCCAATTACAAATAGGCACATGGGTCCAAATTCTTTTATCACACAATACTAAGATATATAAACCAGGCAAGAGTTATAGGAGGAGGTTGTAACTGTGGTTGGATCTACAATGCCGTATATCCCAGGATCTGAGCCCAGATTATCTTTTTATCCCAGATTATCTGGCATTGTGTACTCATATAATCCAGTTCAAAATGGATAATCTGGGATCAGATGCTAGGATATTGAGCAATGTAGTAAGCCTGCAATGGCCACGAAGGAAGTAAGGCATGTGGGAGGCTAACAAGGAAAGCTGCCTTTCCTCACGATTGCTGTGTGAACATGAAAAAGTGAAACTGTTAGAATAGTACAGCAACAGGATGTTTGCCACCTGTGACAATCAAACAGTATTTTCTGAAACTCAAAAACTAATGATTCAATTAATAAATTAATCTATGATGAGGTGAATAAATTAAATTCCACATCTTCAGTGCTAAAATCTGTTAATTCTTTCATTTCAACAATTAAGTTTAACAAAGTCACTTTTTAAAAACAACATCCCAAGTACTGCACCATATAATATGGAAATATATCCAGAGCAGAAACTGGATGTCCAGCTGGTGAGTACCTTTGAAAGATGGCAATTCTGATGGAGGTTACCATGCACAATTTGAACATAGTTCATTCAATGTGAAATCTGCTTCCAGGTTTATTCTGTGTCAAAACTAGGCCTTCCTGAGAGTTCTTTCAGTGTCAAACACTGACACGCGTTACCTCTATAGCATAAGCTTTACAGGTGATAAATGATGCAACAGATGGTCTTCAGCAGAGAGATTTGCTAGCCCTTTCACTCGTGGCATCCAAAATTATTGACTTAAATGTGGGAGATTTGGTGGATCTCTCTGAGCAGGGCTTTTAGAACATCAGCAAAAGTTTAGATCTCAAGCAATGTAAATAGGTAAACTTTACTTTGCTCGGTATTTAGCAGAAAGATTCAAACTCAGTCATCGTTTAAGGTATAAAATAAACGTTTACTCACAATGCAAGTAGATAATTAATACATTAGTTCATCTTCTTAAGAAAAGGTGAAGAAATAATAGAATCTTCCATTCTATCAGAAAGTTGGAGGTTCTCAGTCTAGAGACACTTTTCACACACACATCATGGAGGAAGAAGAATGGTAGCAAGCAAATGAGACCCCTAGAGAACCAAGCAAAGCCTACGTGACTCAGGAAGAGAGATGGTGGAACAAATAAACAAACAAACAGGTATCATAAAGATGTTTTATCTTATCTACAGAGGAAATGTAATGAATTCATACATGCAAAAGGTGCTATCTCCTACAAGCAGCCTTTCATAAATAATAGTAGAATTGGGTCCACAAAATAATTGACTTTTCAAGTGAGGATGGAATAAAATGAGCTTTCAAGGCTGATGTAGTGCAGATGTGAACAGTGAAAATTAAAATCATGATCTATCTGTTCCCCTAAGAAAAGTCTATTGTTGTAGTTTCACATTTTTGAGGGTTTTTTTTTAAATAAACAGGGTGGAAGCAAGGAGGTATCTGCTCCCAAAATCTCTTAAATTTTCCCTCTGACTGCAGAGGGAGACTGAACAAATCAAAAAAGTGTGGAAAGCAGAAGTAGAAAGTGATTAGTCTCCTGCGAGAGAGATAAAGTGGGGTAAAAAGAAGAAGAGGAGGAGGAGGAGGAGGAAGAAGAAGCTGGTGTCTTAACAACATAAATAAAACATTATTATCCCTTTGACACAGATTTGAATTCAAGAATTATTTGCTATCATGTCTATGGGGGAGGAGATTTGTCGGTCACCAATACACCAGGGAGAAGCGCAACAGAGTTCTTGCGACTCTGCAGAAGGTAGGATGTGGTAGACCCCATGAAAGGCCCCCTGGACTTAAGGTCCTTCTGGTAAATGCCAGATCCATCAATGGAAAGACTGCTGCCATCCAGGATCTGATCCTGGATGAGGGGGTGGACCTGGCTTGCATCACTGAGACCTGGTTGGATGAGCTGGGTGGGGTAAACCTTACCCAGTAGGGCTGGGCAACCATGGAAAATTTTGTTTCTAAAATCGATTCGTTTTTTGGGGGGTTTTGCATTTCGATTTTTAAAAGAATTCCAAAAATTTTCTTTTAAAAAGTTCGATATTTACGAAATTTTGTAAATTACAAAACAATTACGAAACAATTACGAAACAATTACAAATTGATTCGTTAATGGCGGACGCGACTGCGCAATACGCTAAAAAACCTCCAAATGGGACAGGGGGAACTTCTGAAGCTTCCCTCTCCCTCTGTTGTTGACTGTTGGTGTGATATTTATAATTTTTTTTCACTGATTAAACAAACAACAACTATAAAACTTGCCCCAGACATGTGGAAATAATAACGAAACGATTTCAAAACGATAACGAAACGAATACAAAACGAATACGAAGCAATTACGAAATGAATTTAAAAATTCGTTTCGTTTTTTAGATGCTCCTGAATGGTTTGTTATCGCTTCGTTATAAAAAAAAATAACGAATTTTTAACGAATTACGAAATTACGAAACGAAACCGCCCAGCCCTATTACCCAGTTATGCCCACCTGGTTTCGGGGTGCACCAGCAGGCTAGGCCTGGGGGGCAGGGAGGAGGGGTCGCAGTAGTCTTTCGGCAGTCCATCGCCGTGGTCAGATGCGCTGTACCACAATCTTATGGGTTTGAGTGTGTTCATCTGAAGGTGGGAAACTGTGATAGCTTGGGGATTCTTCTGGTGTACCCCCTACCCCGTGACTCAGCAGTTTGCCTGCCTGAGCTAACAGATGTGGTCTATAATTTGGCTTTGGTCTCCCAGCACCTGATTGTGCTGGGGGACTTTAACATTCATGCAGAGACCACTTTAACAGGAGCGGCTCAAGATTTCATGGTCACCACAAATTATATCACAAATTATATCTGGACCCACTCATCAGGCTGGATATACACTCAACCTGGTTTTTTTGCAGACAGCGGAACAGTCAGAGTAGAAGAGCAAAATATTCTTCCACTGTCATGGTCTGACCACCATCTGATCAGTCTTAGGCTTGCTGTGACCTCTAACCTCCGCAAGGGTGGAGGACCAATTAAGATGGTCTGCCCCAGGAGGCTGATGGATCCGGATGGATTCCTGAGGAATCTTGGGGCTCTTCCTGTCATGGAGCCTGGCAATCCTGTTGATGCCCTGGTCGATCGCTATAACAGCGAGATGGCCAGGGTGACTGTAAAGGAGATAAGCGACACACTGGACAGGAGGCCAGACTAATCTCAACCTCTGTCCACCAGTGTGAAGGAATAACGTTCAGCTGGACACTACTTTAACAAAGATAATTGACTAAGACGAGGGGGAAAGACTCTCTTATCCCACCTCAGTATTACTATCAAGTGACCAACTGTATTAACGTTGTTAATGACCGATGTATTTGGTAAATTCGCCGCCACCACCTCAATTAATGTCTGAGGAAAACATAAGTGTGAATGTGAAATTGGTAAAGAGTATTTAAGCCCTTTGTTCTTCTTCAATGGATGCTTCTTTCGCTGACTGGACTGAAGTTAAGTTGTCTTTAGGCTAGCTGAGTTTTGTTAAGTTACACAGACCGAGGCAGACACCAGTTTAAAGATGAAAAATAGAAACAGGTTTATTTAAACTTGGTGAACAAATCAACTCTTAATAAGAGTGGTACAAAAGCGTAATGTGGTTACTTGAGGCTTAGCTGTTTAGACAGGCAGTCTTTTCTTAAAACTTTAACTTTTGTTTCCTGTGAGTTCCTTGCTTCACACTGGCCCTTACACTGACACAGTGTGTCACTGAGAACAGCCCACTGACTGCCTCACAGAGCAAAATAGGCTTTCCTACACTGACCCTACTATGTACAGTGTTTCATGAACCTTTGCCTATCCTATGCTCTAATCTCAAGGCTCACTTCAAAAGTTTTCCCTCCCTGCCTAAAATCTTCTCAGCTCCCTCTTCCTCACTATCCTTCTACACTCTTCGATGTTTAAAGCTCTACTCTCCAACTAGTCAAAAAGACACAGCCTTTTTTCCCTCTAAAACCTAACTCCTCCCCTGACTGCTCTAGCCAATCAGGAGTTGGCTGACTCCTCCCTCTTGCCTCTTAGCTCTCCTGCCTATCTCTCAACATGTCAGCTACTGACTTTCCAGGCTTCGGCCTTCCTGGCAAAAGGTTAGATTCATGACAGTGACAGATACAATTGCTCCCGTACATCCCCTCTCGTTGTGCAGAGACACGCCATCTCCTTGGTTCACTGGGGAGTTGGCTGTGATGAAGTGCATGAGAAGGAGACTAGAGTGCATCTGGAGGAAATCTCGGGGCGTCTCTGACCGAACGCAAACTAGAGCCTCACATAGGGCCTATACTGCGGCTATATGGGTAGCCAGATAGACCTTCCAGACTGCCCGCATAGCGTCTGCATCTAAGATCCTCCCCTGGGGTGGAGGAGGCCCCTGACAACCCAACAACTCGGTGCTGTGAGTGCGCGCATCATTTTGCAGATAAAATCGCTCAGATATGCCTCGAGTTAGACACCAGCTTAAACACAGTGCCAGAGGAGGTGACCGAGGCATCTGCTTGTCCGATTTTATGGGATTCCTTCGGGCTTGTTCATCCTGAGGACATGGAGGGGATCCTTGGGGCTGTGAGGGCACCCACGTCGGCTCTGGACTCTTGTCCTTGTTGGCTAATTAAATCGGCCAGAGGTGGATTGATTGATTGGTTTGTGCTAATCATTAATGCATCGTTGGAGCAAGGGAATTTTCCATCTGGGCTGAAACAGGCTGTGGTTAGACCACTCCTGAAAAAGGCGTCCTTGACTCCATGGTCGTGAGTAACTACAGACCAATCTCCAACCTCCCGTTTTTCAGCAAGATGCTGGAGCAGGTGGTCGCCTCTCAGCTCCAGGGTTTCCTTGATGACATCAATTATCTGGACCAGTCAGTCTGGCTTCAGGCCCGGTCACTGTACTGAGATGGCTTTGGTTGCCTTGGTGGATGACCTCCACAGGGAGCTGGACATGGGGAGTGTGACCCTCCTGGTTCTCTTAGATATCTCAGTGGCTTTCGATACCATCCATCATGGTATCCTTCTGGGATTACTCTCCGGAATGGGCCTTGGAGGCATGGCTCTGTCATGGCTCCGGTCCTTCCTGGAGGCTTGTTCCCAGATGGTGCAGCTGGGAGACATCTGCTAAGACCCCTGACCTTTGACCTGTGGGGTCCTGCAAGGTTCCATTCTTTCCCCCATGCTTTTTAACATCTACATGAAACAGCTGGGAGAGGTCATGCAGAGTTTTGGAGTTAGGTGCCACCTCTATGCAGATGACACGCAACTGTACTACTCTTTTCCACCTAACTCCAAGGAAGCTCCTCAGGTGCTGGACGAGTGTCTGGCCGCTGTGGCTGTCTGGATGAGGAGGAACAAGCTGAAGATCAATCCTGACAAGACAGAGGTCCTCCTGGTCGATCGTAAGCCAGATCGGGGTATAGGGTGGCAACCTGTTCTGGACGGGGTTGCACTCCCCCTGAAGTCACAGGTCTGTAGTCTGGGTGTTCTCCTGGGTTCATCACTTACATTTGAAGTTCAGGCGTCGGCGGTGGCTGGGAGGGCTTTCACACAATTAAGACTCGTGCGCCAGCTGCAACCATACCTCGTGAAGTCGGATCTGACCAGGGTGGTCCATGCCTTAGTCACTTCCAGATTGGATTACTGTAATGCACTCTATGTGGGGCTGCCCTTGAAAATGGCCTGGAAATTTCAATTGGTACAATGGGTGGCAGCCAGATTACTAACTGGTGCTTCTTACAGAGAGCGGTCAACCATCCTGTTTAAGGAGCTCCACTGGCTGCCGTTCATTTTCCAATCCCAATTCAAGGTGCAGGTTCTTACCTACAAAGCACTGAATGGTTTGGGACCCGCCTATCTGCGTGACCGCATTTCTGTGAATGAACCCACACGATCTCTTTGATCATCTGCTCATGCTCCCACCTCCTTCGCAGGTGCGATTGGTGGGGATGAGGGAGAGGGCCTTCTCGGTGGTGGCCCCCCGACTCTGGAACTCACTTCCCAGGGACATCAGACATGCCCAAACTCTGGCAGTCTTTAGGAGGAGCCTGAAAACATGGTTGTCCCAGTGTGCCTTCCCAGAATAAGGAAAACTCTCAGCAATATGACTTCAAAATGCACTTTACCACTGATTTAGGACTGACTACGTTCCCTCATTTCTCTCTGAAAATCCTATCCCAGTTATATCCTACCTTGTTCACATCAGCATTGTTTTTTTTAATTTTAATCTATTACATTTGGCCCAGCCATTGGTTTTAAATGCTTGTATATTACTGTTGATTGTTTATTGCCTATTTTTTGTTTATGTGTTTTATATGAATTGTATTGTATTGATTGTTTTATTGATGTTTTGTTTATTGATGTATTGTGGGCTTGTATTGTGGGCCGCACCGAGTCCCTTGGGGAGATGGTAGCAGGGTACAAATAAAGTATTATTATTATTATTATTATTATTATTATTATTATCCTGCTAATCTGGATCAGTATGTCTCTCCTGCCCCAAAAGAAACAGGATTTCAGCATGTTAATAAATATCCTACTGACACAAAACTAGGGACCTTTTGTAGAAAGGTGAACATTCATTAACTATGCATATTAATACCTACCATTTAAAGTTGTTCAGGGAGGCCTAGCAAAAGAACAGTGCTCTTGTCTTGTTTTTGACACCACAGGGTGCACTATCAACATAATTAAAATGAAAGCATCTCAAGCTATTCTCCTACCTCCTTTTCATATTATCATCCAATGTTCAGAACGTCTGTTTGTTACAGCGACAAAGCAATTAAGCACAGCACGTTGTAACAATAGGGCTCATAAAGTCAGAGTTGGCTACATTAGGCACGCAAGCATCAGTGTAGGAAAACGTTAAAGAAATGATCATAATTGTAATTGAAAATAATTAGGTGACACGGCTCATTTGACCATGCTGACTTCCACCATGCACTTTGCTGCTCTCCTGAATGCACCAACAGCTATCTTTTAACCTGTACTCCAGCTACGCCTTTCTCTTGTTCCAAAACAAAACAAAAAAAGACAAACTCATCTAATCATTACACAGCTTAAAGGCCCCTAAGCACTGACTTGCAAAGGATCTGTAATTAAGTCCATGAACTACAAGGTGACATAAATAATCGTACTCCATTTATCAGCATCTGAAATACATTTTAAAGTACCTAGATTAAGGTCTCTTTCACATCACACAGTTATACACCATGGTTCTGCTTGGACTGCCATGTTGGAATCTTGGGATTTATAGTTTACTGAAGAACTAGAGGTCTTTGAAACGTATTAATATCCCATCTTAAACTGCCAGTCCAAGGATTCCATATGTTTTTTTTTCCATGACAGTTATAGTGGAATTGTAGCATTATAACCATGTAGTGTTCAAACACAAACTCTTGCTGTTTTTGTTAACTGCCATCAATCTGACTTCAATTTACAGCAATACCATGAATGAGATATCTCCAAGTCACCTTATCATCAACCCTGTTCAAGTCTTCAGACTTAGGCCTGCAGCTTGCTTGAGTCCATCCAACTGAAGTGTGATTTTGCTCTTTTCCTGTTGTCTTTTATTTTGCCCAACCTTTTTGTCTTTTCATGTCTTCTCGTCATATGTCCAAAGTATGTCAGTTTCAGATTAGTCATCTTGTATTCTAGAGAGAGATCAAACTTAATTTGTTCTATGACTAAATTTGCTTTTTGGAGTCTGCAGCATCTGTAGAATTCTTCTTCAGCACTATATTTTGAATGTGTTGATTTTTTTGGTCATTATCAAACATTGATAACTAAACATTAAAATTGAAATAAAAAGGCATAAACCATATCCAGTTATAAGTTTTACACTTCAGGATCTTGTCTAGTTCCTTCACGGTTGCCTTTCCAGGTCCCAGTTTTAAGATTTCTCTACTGCAATCTCCATTCTGATGAGCCAAGATATGGAAATCTTGAAATGTTTCAACGTCTTCACTGTCCACGTTAAAATTATGTAAATAATCTGCTGTCATAATTTTGGGGTTTTTTTTAATGTTCAGCAATAAATCTGCCTTTGTACTTTCTTCAGTAATTGTTCCAAGTCTTAGCTATTTTCTGCTAGTCGTATGGTGTTATCTGTGTATCTAAATTGTTGTTTCTTCTTTCAATGTTCATGCTTCCTTCCTATGTAATGTAATATATCTTACATGTATACTTCATGTAAGATACATTTGATGTGTAGATCAAACAGATAAGGTGATAAAATGCAACCTTGCTGCCATCCTTTCTAGTTGGAAACCATTTTTTCTCCCCATTCTGTCCAAACAGTATCCCTCTGTCCTGAGTACAAGTTACATATCATGACAATCAAATGTTGTGATATATAAATTTCTTTTAGAGTTTTTCACAATCAATACAATCAAAGGCTTTGTTATAATTTGGTCACATCCCGCCTCGACTACTGCAACGCTCTCTACGTGGGGCTGCCCTTGAAAACGGCCCGGAAGCTTCAGCTAGTCCAGCGCGCGGCAGCCATGTTGTTAACAGGAGCAGGGCGTAGGGAGCACACAACGCCCCTACTGTCCCAGCTCCACTGGCTGCCGATCTGCTACCGGGCCCAATTCAAGGTGCTGGTATTATCCTACAAAGCCCTAAACGGTTCCGGCCCAAAATACCTTGCAGACCGCATCTTGGCCTACGAGCCCACGAGGACCTTGAGATCATCCGGGGAGGCCCTTCTCTCGGTCCCGTCTGCCTCACAGGCACGCCTGGCGGGGACGAGGGAGCGGGCCTTCTCGGTGGTGGCCCCCCGGCTGTGGAACGCCCTCCCTGCCGAAGTCAGGCAGGCGCCCTCCCTTATGGCCTTTCGTAGGAGCCTGAAAACGTGGCTCTTCGAACTGGCCTTCAATTGAGTACTATATCCTTGGCAATGACGACCGGAATGGACCACGACTATGAAACTGACTATGACCCATGATACGACGAAGCGGATTTTTAGTATAAGTATATGTCAATTAGTAGTAGCATGTTATGTATTGTCCTGATTATTGTAAACTGTCATTTCTATGTTGTTGTTCACCGCCACGAGTCGCCCTTGGGCTGAGAGTGGTGGTAAATAAGTGCAAGTAATAAATAAATAAATAAATAAATAAATAATCTGTACCACACAGGCTGATTTCCTTTTGAAATTCTGGGCTATGCTCTATTATCCAGCATATGCTTGCAATGTAATCCCTGGTGGCTTGATTATGGTATTAGTTTCATGTGCCATCCATTGAAGTTCTTCTTTCCTTTTGGCTACAGATAGCATATTTTTGCATTCCTCCCTGAAAACTGACTCCTGGTCAATTGGACTTAGTAGAGCAAATCTATTTTATATTATTTTAAAAATGGATGGGAATATTCTTCAGATTGTATTTTGGAATTATGGTTTGTTTGGTATTTCTCTTTAGCTTTACTTGAATTATTAATATCAGAAGTTGATTGTCTGTGTTACAATCCCTTCCTGGTCCTGTTTTTGCAGAGAGAATGGAATTCCACCATCTTCTGCTCCCAATTATATATTTTTAATTGGCCACAATGATGTCCATGTATACAATCCTCTCTTATCATAGGCAAAATTTTCTTACAATGCTGATCCTGGTCTGATTCCTGTTTTTGGGTTCTAATCATCTATGATCAACAACAAATCCTGTTTTGATGTGTGATCAATTTCTCCTGGGCTACAGCATAGAATATTCATTTTATTGTTGTGCCTTTGTAGTTAAAGTATAAACTTGGATTATGTTTATATTGATAAGTTTCCTGAAGTGTTATTTGGGCTGTGGCTAGCACAGCGGGTTAAACCGTCAGCTACAGAAGATCTTGCTGACTGGAAGGTTGGCAGTTCAAGCCATAGGTTGGGACTTCTGCTTACCTGGCAGTTCAAAAACAGCAATGTGAGTAGATAAATAGGTGTCCACTTTGGCAGTGAGGTAAAAAGGCGCCCCTGAAGACATGTCAACAATTCAGTCAGGAAGGCGTCTATGGACAACAGGCTCCTCAGTGTAGAACAATGAAACAACAGCACCTTCTCATGGCCTCCAGATGCCGGAGATGAAAAAAGGTAAGCCTTGCCTTTGTTTATGTATTGTCTGTCTTTCTTGTCAATTGTATAACAGCATTAAATGT
This sequence comes from Anolis sagrei, assembly GCF_037176765.1. NCBI lineage: Eukaryota > Metazoa > Chordata > Lepidosauria > Squamata > Anolidae > Anolis > Anolis sagrei. The sequence continues at coordinate 81,523,991 of NC_090022.1, forward strand.
TCACCATATATGTACCCTGTAATCTGCTATGAGTCCCCTCAGGGAGATGGAGAAGGATATAAAGAAATTATATTATTATTGATATTATCTAAGAACTTTGCATTAAATCCTTTGACTGTTTTTGCTACATCTCTCCTTCCTAGCAATGCCACCCATTTCTCCTTATAATTTTAATTCCCCAAAAAAGAACACTGTGAAATTATCAGATTCAAAGTGTTCAATTCCTCTCCATTTTAACTCATTCACCCTGTGTATTGCTATGCTTATACATTCCAGTTCTTCATTTACTATGCCTTGCTCTTCCTAATTCAGGAATCTCATTTTCCATGTTTTTATACTATTTGTTGTGCAGATTTCAATTTTTGTTCCATCTCCGAGCACATAAGCAGTTGAATATCCTTTCAGTTTGAGTCCGGTTGCATCTTTAGCCGCAGTCCTACTTATAGTTATCCTCTGCTATATCCCAATAAAGCTCCAATTAGTCCAACGCTCGGCAGCCATGATACTAACTGGAGCGGAGCGCAGGGAGCATACAACTCCTCTGCTGCACCAGCTCCACTGGCTGCCGATCTGCTACCGGGCTCAATTCAAAGTGCTGGCATTGGCCTTTAAAGCCCTAAACGGTTCTGGCCCAACTTATCTATCCGAACGTATCTCGGCCTATCAGCCCACCAGGACCCTAAGATCTTCTGGGGGGGCCCTGCTCTCTATCCCGCCTGCTTCACAGGTGCGGCTGGCGGGGAGGAGAGACAGGGCCTTTTCTGTGGTGGCCCCGCGGCTATGGAACGCCCTCCCCATGGAGGTAAGATCAGCCCCCTCATTGATGGTATTCCGGAAAAGACTAAAAACCTGGATGTTCGAGCAGGTGTTCGGTTAACTCAGTGCAATAAGTGTAATGATTGAAGGACTGGCAATTTGGACAACGAAACTGGATCGCGATTTTAATCAAGAGATGAATTGGATTGTTTATTGATATATGTATTGTGGATTGTGTTTTATGCTTTTAAACTGTATACTGTTGTTTGTTATAAGTTGTTGTAAACCGCGTTGAGTCGCCGGCTAGGCTGAGAAACGGCGGTATACAAGTATAGCAAATAAATAAATAAATAAATAAATAAATAAATAAATAAATAAAGTTGTTGAGTGCCTTCCAACCTCAGAGTTTCATTTTCTAACACTATATTTTTGTTTTATTTTTAGTTGTCTTGTAATAGGGGATTAGTGGTAAAAGGCATTCAAAGGAGATTTACTGTGCCTCTTCCTGTGCAGCCCTAGCAACCCTGCTGTTTGTCTGAGATATCCTCCAACAATACCACTTTCCACTTCAGCTGCTACTCAAAACTATTTGGCACATTTAGTGTGGCTCCTCAGAAAATGCCTGTACAACATGGGAGACCATACTAGGAGCACTCCTGCCATTCCCAGTAAGACTACAGGCCATCTTTGGTATTGTTGTTTGTATTCAAGCCACTTCCAGTTTAGGGTGACACAAGACCAAGCCTATCACAGAGTTTTCTTGGTAAGATTTGTTGAGAGAAGGTTTGCCTTTGTCTTTGTCTTACTCTGAGACAGAAAGCTTGTGACTTTCTGTCTCAGTGACTTTCTGTTGCTCAGTGGGGTTCCATGGCTGAGTGGGATTTAAGGCCTGTTCCCTAAAAACATAATCAAACTTTCAAACCAATATACCATGCTGGCTCCCTACAGGCCGGTAATAGTGTAATACACAGCAATCTAGCTACACAGGGTCATAAAAAGTTAGAGGAGAGGAAATGTATAACTGCTGGATTGATAAAAACTGTCTCCTAGAGGCCATAGACCAATCACACCATAATAATCAACCCAGTCAAGCAAATTTGCCAGAATAAACAGTGATTCAATAATAAAGGAAAAGGTTTCCCCTTGACATTAAGTCTTCTTCTCTGCATGGTGGTGCTCATTTCCATTTCTAAGCTGAAGAGCTGGCGTTGTCCATAGATGACTCTAAGGTCATGTGGCCGGCATGACCGTTAGATTCCCTCCAAAGTGGTATCTATTGAGCTACTCACATTTGCATCTTTTTGAACTGCTAGGTTGGCAGAAGCTGGGAATAACAACGGGAGCTCACCCTGTCCTGCAGATTCAAACTTCCAACCTTTCGGTCAGCAAGTTCTGCAGTTTAGCAATTTAGCTCGCTGCACCATTGTGGGATTCAATGGAAGACCCTAAACAAGCACATTTGAAAACACATAACTTTTGCAGCCAAACAGCTCTCACTGATGTGATTCTGTTGTGTAAGATCCTTTGAAATCTGACATCTTTGGTGTAGGTTCTGACAGGGAATGCTGGACTCTCTTTTTTTGCATTACTATTTAATTTTGTTTCAGGAAGCTATTATACAATGCACCCAGATAGTGAAAGGCTACTATAATACTTAATTTGTTCATTTGACTGTGGAGTATTTGCAAATGACTTGGGCACCATTAGCAATTCAAACAGGCAGTGCTGTGGGGGTGTTTCACGCTAAGTTCTTTTGATTGTATCGACCGCAGGCTGAGCCTTGTTAAAATGAAATCTGTAGAGTGAATCTGTGCTAGAACAAATAAAAAAGCCACCTTAATTGTTAGTGTGCAACACAAACTGACAAACTGACAACAATAAAATCTAAAGCTGAAGATAACAAATCCTTTTTGCAGATCCTGTTGGCTTCCAAAGTAAAGGATGTCTTTTTTGTGATGTAGGATTACAGTAGGCCTCGATATCTGAGGTCTGACTTTTGTAGATTTCATTATTCATGGATTTCCATATCTTACAGTGTGATACTACAGATAACTTCTTCCAGACTTCTTCCACATTGTGTAACCTAGAGCTTTCTAGAGAGAACATCTTTCTAGGAATCTCTAATCAAACTCTGTAATTCTATGGTCACCTTCTTATTTACTTTACTTAGGCGATCCGTCATTGAACAAGTAAAATTGTCTTCCAAGTTCGGTGTACTGGCGGTGAGTACGTAGGTTACTGTGGAGCCCTATTCTTGACCTACATGTTCTTCCACAGTGAGGGCATCAGTTTCCAGGTGGGAGGCGGTCCCAGTCAGGGTTGGCTTGACGTGCCTTCCTCTGTATATGTGTTCATATAGGAAAGGGTGAAACCGATATAACTGTTATTTTTTGCAATCCTGCCTTCCTCTTCTGAGTCATTGTGGGAGTCAATGTATGGGGGGAAATTGTAGACATTCTTCTGTCAAACTGTTTTGCAAAAACAAGTCTGCCCCTACCTTTCAGATGCAAGTGTGGGGAGGGATGGAAGTGATAAACTGAAAGAGGCAAAGGACAGAGGCATTGTGAAAGCTAAAAAGTAAAAAGAGAGTGGATGAAGTGATATTGGGGATGCAGTAGCAGCGGAGAGTGAATGATGCAAGCATATTTGGAGGGCACAAGGTAAGACAAGAAGGAAGCAGTAGTGCAGAGTGAACGCAAGTGTAGAGCAAGGCGCAAGAAGCAAAGTAACACAAGGCAAGGTCATGAATTAGCTGGGATGGTAAATAGGAGTGATGCCAGAGTACAAGGAAGGAAGGAAAGAAGAAGAGTGAGAAGTGTGCTGCAAGCAGCGAGGTTGGGATGTATTGCCACGTTCAGCTTTGAACTTGGGTCTTGATATACCAAGTCCAGCACCTTAAATATTACTCAAGAGTAATTCTCTTTGATCAGTCATAACTGTAAAATCTTGTATGAAGATTGAAATATGGAGAGGGAATATACAACAATTAGCCTGCATATTTTATATAATTAGAATGCAAATTGGAATAATTTGTATAATCAATATAAATTGGCCATGGTAGTCCACGCTCTGGTTACATCCCGTCTAGACTACTGCAATGCTCTCTACGTGGGGTTGCCTTTGAAGATGGCTCGGAAGCTCCAGCGAGTCCAACACTCAGCAGCCATGATACTAACAGGAGCGGAGCACAGGGAGCATACAACTCCTCTGCTGCACCAGCTCCACTGGCTGCCGATTTGCTACCGGGCTCAATTCAAAGTGCTGGCATTGGCCTATAAAGCCCTAAACGGTTCTGGCCCAAGTTACCTATCCGAACGTATCTCTGCCTATCAGCCCGCCAGGACCCTAAGATCTTCTGGGGAGGCCCTGCTCTCTATCCCGCCTGCTTCACAGGTGCGGCTGGCGGGGACGAGAGACAGGGCCTTTTCTGTGGTGGCCCCCCGGCTGTGGAACGCCCTTCCTATGGAGGTAAGATCAGCCCCCTCGCTAATAGTGTTCCGAAGAAGATTAAAAACTTGGATGTTTGAACGGGCATTCAGTTAAACAGTGCAATGAATGTGATGATTACAGGAATGGAAATTTGGACGACGGATTGGATCACGACTCTAGTTATGAGATGCATTGTGTTGTCTATTGTTGTGTCAATATTGTATATTATGCTTTTATGGTTTTAAATTGTATATCGTTGATTGATTCTCATCCTTGTTGTAAACCGCGTTGAGTCGCCTGTTGGGCTGAGAAACTGCGGTATACAAGTAAAGTAAATAAATAATAAATAATTTGCACATTATACAAATAATTTGCATAAGGTGTGGATTAGATGCTTAGATTTGTTGGAGTGGAATATAACAATCCTATCATACACATTTCCTCTCTGTCTTAATACCTATGTTTTTATCCTTTGTAGATACGGAGGAATTACTCTTTTAGCTGTCCACTTACATCCAGGCTAGCAGATATGCCTCTCATATTTCATTTAAGAACTAAGATTTCTCTTCTTCTTCTCCCAATTGCCATTCCAGGCTTTACAGCTGCTTCTCTGTTCCTAGTAAGTTGGAGCAATGAAACAAACAAAAGACTGTTTGTCCAAAATGAAATATTCTGAACTCATACAGTTTTCCACTTTAAACTCACTTAAATCACAGCATCATCATGACTATGAGGAAAAAGAGGAGCTTACTGCTGCTGCTGCTACTGACATTTCCTTAAGAATAGGGAAATATGTATAATGGGTTTTAAAAGTAAAAAAAATAATATAGTGTAAGTAATACAGAAAACTGGCCAGCCAGCTCCTGTCTCTTAAATGTGGTAGCAAAAAGTACAGCTCCTGATAAATTTAGCATGTCCATGCCAGACCAGATGCTAACACCAAACTTGTTTGTCACCACATCCCTAATTTGCTAATATGGAGCCACTAGCTGTCCTATTGATTACTCCAGTGGGCAAAATTCAATCAGTCCATTAAGATTATATTTATTATTATTTATTTAAAACATTTCTATTCTGCCCTTCTCACCCTGAAGGGGACTCAGGGCAGAACACAGCATATATACGGCAAACATTCAATGCCGGGACAAGAATTCATATACGCATACATAAAACATTAAAAACATTTATCTCAATATTAAAATACACAATTTAAAACCGTCTTGGTCATCTGCATCTAATCTAATTGGTCTGGCAATCTTTCCTATTGCTGCTTTATTGCCCTGTCCTGAAAGCTTGGTTCCACAGCCAAGTTTTTGCCATCCTTCTGAAGGACAGAAGGGAGGGGACCAATCTGATCTCACCAGGAAGGGAGTTCCATAGCCAGGGGGCAATCACCAAGAAGGCCCTCTCTCTCTCATCCCCACCAATCGAGCCTGCAACAATAGTGGGACAGAGAGCAGGGCCTCCTAGGAGGATCTTAATCTCCACGATCATTCAGAGGAGGAGATATACCTTTAACCTGTACATATAAGATGGATCACACTGATGTAGATGAATAATCTGTTAGATATAAAGACACTCAAGTCTTATAAGACAATACAAAAAAAATCAAAGAGTAATTATTCCCCACAAAGATAGCCTCGACACACCAAGTGCACAGTAATAAATTGGTATTCCCAACTAGTAGAGACCTTTGGAAATAATTGAACTGCATGAGTGTTGACTCCATAAATTCCCATGGTCCTATTTTAGTTCAGACTGCAGTTGGAATTACTATATATGTTTGGAGCAATAGTGTCACTGGAGGGGATCAACCTTACCAGGTAACAGCTTCAGATGGGGTCATCTTCATGACATTTTTGTGTAGTGTTTCAGCAGAATATTTTTTTAAATATATATATTTTACTTAGTTATACATTCAAAATGTTTTTCATAAATCCAGTGTACATGTACTGCAGGCTAAAATGCTATGTTAATTTACTTTTCGAACCTTCCAGTGTGGATATGCCCTGGTCAGAACTGTCATTATACTATTATAATGATGCTTGAAATCTCTTGGTTTCATCCACACACACTACAAGCACATGCTATTGTTTTTGTTGTGGCTCTTTTTTTAAAATAATCACTTGCCAAATTTTCTGGTGTTTTAGCTACAATATTGTGGTGTGGTGTGGTTTGGGAGGAGGTCCATGGGGGTGACATCATGATTTAATGCACTGGGTGACACCAACCCTAGAAGCATGAAGAGAGATCATCATGATGGTTCCTGTCCCAGGCTGCACTGCAGATTGGAATTTCTATTGGCATAATCCTGTAGTGTACATGCAACCAGTGGAGAAAGATCTGCTTTTAAATAAAGTCTTACAAAGCAGCAGCCTGCTTGTAAGCTACTATGAATGACATGGTATTGGACTGGATGCCCCGGAACTTTTTTCCAACTCTGTTTCTGTGAGTCAATAAGGGAGGGGAAATGGCTGAAAATGAACACAACACATAAATAATCTAACATATAAATATACTGTAAAGAGAAGTCATTGTTATCCCCCAAAAATGTTTAAAATCTTGGCCCTTAAAGCCCCAATGAATACACAGAATAAGCAAGTGAAATCCCTGCCATACATGTACACAGAAGAAGAATTCAATATAAAAATCATAATAAAATCTAGGAATCTGTTTATTACCGACATTACCTCAGAACTATGCTTTCTTTCTTCACTATCCAGTTAATGCTGATCTGCAAGAAAAAAATAATCAATTTTGTCCATTACCCTAGATCTTAATAGTTATCCATTATTTGCCACTGTTTCAACCTCTCAGCTCTTCCAAGCGTATTATGTCACTTTTATGTCAACTGAACTGAGTGATTTCCAGTTTGTTTCCAGACTTGGTTGTGTTGATTTAAACCTTTATAGAAGACCTAAAATGATCTGGAACAAGACTCTCGGGTGTTAGCAGACTGAGGTGGAGCCACCCCTTGTTCAATAGGAAAAATTGGGCTTTGGCAGCAACACTTCCTCAGGTGGGATGAAAAAGTGTCTACTGATGGCAGGGGTGCCAGGATCACTCCACTGCCAACCCGCTGGCACAATGATTTGCCATGGAAGCTGGCTACTCATGCCGCTGGACCTTAACCATGTGATGAGGTCCTAGGTCTGCTGTTCAGGTGGTTGGCTGGGCATTGGCATTGGTGCTTTGTCTTCCTCTGGACTACCATTTTGCCAGGTGGAAATAGCTCCCTGGCAAAGCCTTGCTGGCCAAGTCATTTCTGGTGAGGTCACAAGAGGATGACCAGCCACATGATCACCAGAAGTGAACTCAAGATGGTTCTGCTGCTTCTGGCTAGAAAAAAAACCTCTGCTGCTTCTGGCCAAAAAGAAAAAAGATATGTGGGCACTGAATTGCTCCATATCCAGCCTGGTCCAGCTGTCTGCACATCAAAAACACTGGGACTGGAGTTTCCTGGAAAACCTGGAGTGCCCTAGGTTTCTTCTTGTGCTGAATTAACAGCTGGAAGCAGCACTTCTGATGAAGAACCAGTCACCCACCATGTGAACTGCTTGAAGCTGGTTCAAAATGAGTTCATTTTATTCATATTATTCATGGTCTTTGTTGCTCCCACCTTCAAAAACAGGTTTAGATACTGCACATACTTCTTATAATGGTCTATTTGATCCTCATACTGCTTACCTTTTATCAGGTACTACACACTATTTGGGGGCTTGGTGGAATAAATTAACTTCAAATGGTTTACCATAATTTTTGGTCATCCCTCACAAAGAGAAAATAAGCCAGCAATCAGGGCATTAAACTTCTGATATTAGAAGATTTTCAGGGATTCATAGGTGTCACAATTAATGAATCTGGTATTCTCTAGGTTGAAGGAGATTGCCCTATGCCACATAGGACCAAAAGGTCTTGAATTAGTCTAGAAATGGATCAGTAGGCAATTAGTTAGTACTTTCGTGGAACCAAATACTGCAAATGCTGACCTGGATTCAAAAATCCTCAAGCCTGTTTATTCTTCAAATGATTTCAGACATTATTGTTGTTTTATTACCTATATGCAATTTTTACCCTTTCCTTCTACAAATAGCTCAGGGAGTTGTGCCTGGACCTTTCTTATTTTATCCTCAACCTCTGTCAGGGAGGTTGAACTGATTGATAATTAATGAGAGATAGCTATACGTGGCATATATCATGACTAAACAGGGATTTGACTCCATGCCTCCTGAACTGTAAGCAATGGCTCTATATTAGTAGTGTAAAACAAGAATAACTTAAAACAAGACTCTGTGGGTAGAGTTGGCTGTAGTGCCAAATAAAGATACACACAATTGCTGCATAACTACCTAGTTGCAACCACATGCTGGCTCTAAAATGATCTTCTCCATACACTACCTTCAGGTGAAACAATACCTTAATGGAACATCAAGAGTAAAAACAAACTCTCATCAGAACAACTCTTAAGACCCAGAGCAAAAAATAACAAAATGCAATGAATCTATATTCATAAATCACAGAAGGCAATATCCTAAAACTGCATGTGCAGAAAAAGCAAAGCTGTGAGCAAAAGCAAACATTGCTTATGATCATACAGGAACTGGCACAGATAATCTATTTGTAATGAATTAAAAATAACAGTGATTTCAGTTCTAAAAGTGTGCAATTTTTGTTCATGTGAAATGAAAGTTGAAAAAGCTTTCCGCTGTAAGACAAACAGCTTTTACCTGTCATTGCTTCTTCTTGCTGTGCTATAGATGCCAGTTCTTCTAAGTTTTATATAGTTCCTGTATCCTCATGTTTTGACTGCATTATCTAACACTGCAGAACATGTTTCATAGTATTTCTCTCACAGCTTATCTATGTTTTCCAACTTCTGAGAAAAAGTGTGGCACATTGCATAATGGCTTTCAACCAGACAAGTCAAGCAGAACTACCATACTTTCAAGTAAGGTAGCTACAAAATGGTATCATTTGTGTGTATGTGTATGCATGTGTGTATGTGTACACACACACACACACATACACAAGGGTTATTCGGAAAGTAAGGTTACAAGGCACGTAGTTCTCACGAGGAATTTTCACGGGGGAAGTTGGTATCACTGACGTGTAGCAGAAAGCCAACGGAAGCGAACGAGAAGTGCCAGTCATCAGTAGCTCATCGATTGGCATTGTGATGAAGGTTAGAGATCAGCATCCTCATTCTGTTTCCCTCCATGTGCGAAGTTTGTGCTATAATATGCTACCTAAATGCTAAGGGTATGAACGTCGCTGCAATTCATCGCAAAATCATTTCCATTTATGAAATCCCCTTCCACACTCCATCATTGCCAGGAGTCGGGATTAGAATGCCTCTCTGGGCAATGGCAACCATTCATAAACTGGCACGCAAAAACCCACAAAACAGCGAGTCTGCTAAAAGCGAACCGCGAAATAGCGAGGGAAATCTCTGTGCATGTGTGTGTGTGTGTGTGCAAATAATTGGTTGCACACAGTTTTTCATTGGCATAGGCCACTTTGGATCATGTACACTCACTTTTCACGTCCTCTGTCCTTTCAATCAAATATTTCACTTTCCCCCATAATCATTTGAGGGGGGAAATCCCCAAGTTCTGTCCCATCTATTCTATGGGAGGAATGGGTGAAGCTGGGATACAGTTTCATTCTGTCCCGATGGGTATAATGGGTCATTATGTCATCTAATCTTGAAAAGCAGGACTGGAGACTGTGAGACCTTCCAGATATTCTTGGTCTCATAGCATTCCTTACCATTGTCAATGCCGGTTATGTTTGATACAAATTGCAGTCTAACAATGTTCGGAAAATCACAGTGTGCTCATTTCAAAAAGTAACTGAAGGAAGAGGTATGCAGTAGCATACATTAGCAAGACCAAGTCTTTCTGAAAATAGACACATACCAAGGAAATCCAGCTTCATAATGTAATACAAAACTTGGCAAGCAATTGTTGCTACCAGCTTTAATGAAACAGAATTTTTTAAAATAATTTTGAATTGATGCTTAGAACTTCATCACACTAATGATGAATTCCCTTCTTTGATAAGCCTGAATAAATTAGATAATTACTCCTCACAAAAATCTGAAAAAAAATATCCTATGCTTTTTTTAAAAAAAATAAAGTAAAGGAGGTAAATTGGTCAAATTTCAGGACTTATAAATCTGCTTTTCCAGTGGCAATTTTCATCATATTGATTTAAAATATATCACATGCATAACAAACCTTATCAAGAAGATTGGAAATGCTAGATTTCAAACAATTAATTCATGTCATTTTTATGTGTAGTAGAATATTGAGGCAGACAATAGGAGCCACTTTTTTCCAACGTTTTTCCAAGGTGCATTTCTTTTCCCCTTTAATTTCATGATGTATTCTCAATAACAGTGCTCATTTCCTGTTGCTTATTCGTTATGTTATTTTGAAACTGTTATCAATTGCCAGAAGGGGGTTCTTCTAAGTAAAAAGGGGGTATTGTGACATTTGCATCAACATGGGACAGGAATAAGACAAATTCAGGCAAACATTCAATAGTTCTTTGGATTAACAAGTAATGCTTACTCAATATAACAGAAATGTTGTTTATGTAGGGGAGCTGGTCATTTTTAGTGTATAATAACACATAATATTATGTTAATGACTAAAGTCATATGTTGTTGGATGCCTCAAAGTTGTGTCAGAGTGAGACCCTCCGGTCTGGCACAGCGAACTTGAGTTTTCCAAAACACACAGACTCAATTACCACACAGCATTCTTCTTCGGTTTCACAATAATAAGCTTTACTGGAAGCATCTATTTACAGGTGACCACATGTTGATGAGGAAAGATGGTGACTGACAAAGTACAGGACTAAACACACAGACAAAGAAACATCCTGCCCTTCTGACTTATCTGTCTACTATCTGGTACACTCGCTATTTTTCTCAGAGCAAAGGAATTCAGTTATCACAGTTTCAGAGATTCTACTGTCTGGCCTGTAACTCTGTAACAATAACAATTTGCTGCACATGTGAACAAAAATGAACATGACTGAATCCATCTTAGAATACAATACTAACACATTGGAAAACATATATGAAATAATTGCAATTATCCTGACAAGTTGCTTCCCATTTATGGTAACCCTAAGGTGGAGTTGTTACATGGTTTTCTTGGTAAGATTTATTTAGCCTTTGCCTTCTTCTGAAGCTGGAAAATTGTGACTTGGCTAAAGTCATCCAGTGGGTTTCCACGGCTGACACTTGTCTTCTGTTAGAATCCAACACTCTGACCATATACCATGCTGGCTCTGTAAAGACATACAACATTCCTTTTAAAGTAACAGTTCAATGGTCTGAAATTGCTATCTATAATACACCATGAAAGCTGATTTGTGTGCAGCCAGCAAAATGCTACATACATACATCTACTCATGGACTCAATTAGAATTCAGTATACTCTATTGTACATGGCACAGGAAGTACAGTAGTCCCACCACTTTCATTGAGGTTTTGGGCACAGACGGCCCACAAAAGTGGGAAAAACGCAAATGGTAAAAAATGCTCTTTTTTAACCTGAGAGAACACCTTTCTAAGACTCTCTAGGTCTCCCAATGCAATTCTATGGTCAACCTCTTACGGCAATTGACCACAGACTTATCCTGCAGAGTTACTCTAGAGATTCCTAGAGAAAACATATTAATCATATTGAAAAGTATCAAATATACAGAAGTTGAACATACAGGGGCTGATAGTATAGAGTAGACTATAATGAGCAAAAAAAAAACCCCAATCTTAGCTTCACATCTTTAAAAAATGTTTCACATCACAGATGATAAATCTTCTGTGACTTTAATGCTATTGTTTCAGTTGTGTTATGTCATCTCATTTCATGTTAAAACTATATGATAAGAAATGTAGTAATGTACCACAGAGTGCTGTTGAGCAGAATCATCATTAGGTCAAAAGCATTTTGGATGGCAGGTTTTAGAATTACTTGGAAAGATATCTAAATGGATGCATATGGTACGACTTAAAATATCTAGACAGTAGTTTAGGGAAAAGCTAAACAATTCACTTAGAATTACTCTTGCTTCTCACTCCCTCTTTTTAATGGATCTTTGTACATCTCTTTTTATTCAAATCCGAGTAATCTTTTAGCAGACTAGTAGGAATGGTAAAGCATCCAAATATGATCTTCTGCAGATGTTCAATGACAAACTTGAAGCTTGAAGACGTGGTTGTTCCAGTGTGCCTTCCTAGAATAATGATCCCATAGCACTTTGTCCTCCAAAGCACTTTATATTGTTTTAGGTCTGCTCATATGTTCCCACAAACCGCCCCATCACTTTTTCGCCCATGTCCAGCATTATTTTAAATCTTTTAATTCTAATTACATTTGGCCTACCCATAGATTTTAAAGTGTGTTGTCCTATTGATAATGCTTGTGTTATTGTTTTATTGTTTTGTTTTGTTTTAAAATTACTTGTATTGTTATTGTTATTGCTTGTATTGTTGCATTTGGGGCTCAACTTCATGTAAGCCACACCGAGTCCCTTTATTTATACCTAGCGGGGTATAAATAAAGTGTTGTTATTATTATTGTTGTTGTTGTTGTTGTTGTTGTCAGTCTCATTGTATTATTTGAATACTCATCAGGTATAACGTGCCTCCAACTCTCTCAGCCCCCATCCAAACTGCCATGTAATGCAATTTGAGTGTAGACTCATATAATGTAGATTACACGAACACTCATCTGTCAACCCCAGCTTCCCATGTGTGGACATGAGAGAAGCCTCCCACAGTTTGGTAACTAGGCTTGGTTCATCCCAAAAAAATGGTTCAAAACTAGTTTCGGATGTAGGGGGTGCTGGTGGTTCGATTCTAAAGTTAGTTCTGAATTTCTTTTTTAAAATCTCAAAACTTTCTGAAATTTTTGAATTGCTTCATTAATAGCAGACATGCATGTGCAGTAGGAAAAAAACAGCACTGGCACTGAAGAATCTTCAGGGGATTCTTCCTTCCTCATTTTTAAACCAATCCTGATGAAACTTGCTAAAGTGGTAGAATACATGGACTACTGTTAGCTCACCAAATTTCATAACTTTTGACTTATCCATGGATTTTGGGCAAATTTTCAATTTTTTTATTAAAAGTTTTTATAGACTCACCCGGCTTCCCACTGAGAAGTGAATAAGTATATGTTCCAAATTGCTATTTGCTAAAGAGCAGTTGGTGGCTTCCTGAGAGAGTGCACCACCCCCAGAACCGGGAGGTCATGAGTTTGATCCCTGCCAGGGAAAAAAATTCAAAGTTTTTATTAAAAAAAACATTTTTTAATAATAACAAAAATCTGTTCCTGGTTTGAAAGTGTTATTTCCTGTTTTATTGGGTGGGCTTTACTTTGAAAGTAGTTGTTCTACTCCAGAAACTTTGTTTGTGTGGCACACACTGTGTTAAATTGGGGGAGAACCGAAATCATACACAGACTCCATCAAGGGACATCTAGACTGACCCCCTTCTTTGGGATCAGGAACACGGTTTCCCACCAAAGGGAAGGGAATGGTGTCTCAGGAGCACAAGACAACAACATAACTCATGGGCAAGTAGGAACACATAGGAAAAAACACAGAGCTTTTGGAGCAATTGTATATGCACGAGAGATGTACTTTCCCAAAGTACCTTAGCAAGCCAGACTCCCTGGCGCATCAATCCTGGGGAACTCTAAAGGGAGGGGTGAAGGAAGGAATGTCTTCAAGTTTTGGGAGAATTGGGGCTGGAATGGCCCCACTAGAGGGAAAACGTTTAAATGTGATGACATCTAAAACCCTAAATGGGGACCTTGATACTTGAGAGAATGCCTCTCCCTCCATATATGCCTGCTTGAGAATTAGGATCTGCTGGGGGGGGGGGAGTGGGCTCCTCCATGTCCCACCAGTACATTGGGACATGGTAAAAAGCCCTCTTCAGACATGGTGCACCAATTGTATCATCCCCTCCTACCGGAAGAATCCCCTCCTCCTGGGAGCCTGACTGATGCCAGAACTCATATCATTTAGGCATCAAGTAGTCCATTCAGAATTGTGATTATTAATGATGGTGGGAAATAGGGGGGCATTTTCCTATATTTTTCAATGGCACAATAGTAATACTTACATGTAAGTTACTTCCAGGACAGCTGTTGATTGATCAGAGTAATGAGCAATGCAACTAATTCCTTTTAAAAACTAACATTCCAAGAGCTGCATATTTTTAATCTAAGAAGTTAATTTTCTTCTTGTTGTGATTTTGTGCCTTCAAGTTGGTTATGACTTATGGTAATCCTAAGGCAGCCTTAGTATGGGATTTTCTTGACAAGATTTGTTCAGTGAAGTTTGATTTTTGCCTTTTTCTGAGGCTGGGTGAGTGTGACTTGCCCAAGGTCACCTTGTGGGTTTTCATGACTGAGTGAGTATTTAAAACCTGGCCTCCCCGAATTCTAGACCAATTTTCAAACTACTAAATCAGTTGAACGCGCACAATAAAAACAAGCACCTTCCAGCATCCCAAGAGATACCCAGAGAGAACCCTTTCTGTAGCTGCTTCTTGCAGATGGGCAATCCTTCCCAAGGGAAATCAGAATGATTCCATCTTGCATTATTCTGTCATGCCTTCCGCTTTCAACATGGTTTTTATTCTATTGTATTGTACTCCATTCACTGATATTTCTGTTTTTAGGTTATAAGTTTATTTCACAATGCTTTAGAAGAGGTGGTTAGCAAACCTGTTTATAATACTTTCATTCCAGCCATCAGGAAAAATAAACATGAAAATTACACATACAGCCGTATAATAATTTATGTACACAAACCAGCAGTTGGGATGCAGATCACAATGCCACTATTGAATACTCTAACAAGAACATTATGGCAGTCCCTTATTTTTCTACTGAAAATATAGAAGAGAGAGAGAGAGAGAGAGAGAGACAGACTACATAGGGTGAGGCAGAGAGAAAGAGTAAAATATATTTTAAAGCCAACAATTTAATACTTGCGGTCTCCATGAGGTTTGGTTATCATAACCTCAGCATTTCAGAAAAGCTGGAACAAATGCGAAAGGTCAAAGAGGTGGGAGAGCATTATATCACAATATAAATTGCAAGGAAAGTAGGTGGAAATGGAACTGGAATACAGCCCAGAAAGTCATGGAGTGATGTAAGAGAGACAAAAGAATCCAAGCAGGACTTTCTTTGGGCCAGACTTTTGTCTGCTAGAGCTTCCAAATGTTACACTATGGTTTTTGAGCATAATATTAATGAGGCAGCTGCCACTGAGCTGAAACTCAGATACAAACCATGTTTGCTTATGTACACTTGGAGTGCAGATATCCTTCCATTTGCATTTCTCCTTAATAATGCATATGCTTCCATTGCTCAATGCAGGGATTAGATTACTTCTCCTGAATAGATGAGGAAAGCATCTATTCAACAGTAAAGAATCCCCCATGAAGATCATTTTTTGCGCTTCTAGAGGATGCAGATGCACCAACTGTCTTGACTTTGAGAAATTCATATTGGACGTCTCAGCACAACAAGGGTCTCTATAATCCTGTTTCTTTCATATCTGTAATGGATGAAAAATAGTACTGCTGGTTATTAAACTCGGATTTGCAATTTCTGGCTATGGAGAAAACACTTGCTGTGCTGAGAAGAAAGTTTATTACTAGTGTGCTTTGGAATTCAGTTTTGCCTAATCTTTAACTGTTTGTCTAGGTGTTTATCTGAAATGAATCCTGCAAAGATTCCAGGAATTTAGTTTTTATTGTGCTTTTTATGGAATGTTTGAAGGAGCTTTTACAGGTATGCTGTTAGCTCTAATTCTTTGATAACAGCAGGTGCATTGTCTAGGTATAGATTACATTCCATGGAAACACAAACCTTGGCTACTCAGGGCTTACTTTCCCATAGTAGAAGGCCTATGTTGGTGCTGAGCCAATGAAGGGTTTCCAACCTCTGAAGATAAATCTGAATTGGAATTTAGGAATTATTATTTTTTTTACAGATAATTTGTTTCTGATACTTATTGCAGGGTTTCAGTGGTAGTCTGCAGTCGTTACTCCTCGCAGACTCGAAAAATAATGTTTTGCATTACTTCTGTCACTATTTGTTGCCTCCTTATTAAGGATGATTGAAGGAGAGAGATGGACTCGGCCATGTCAAAAGCACTTGAAAATGTCCTTTAAAGAAATGTTACTCTTCTGAAAGTAACAAGAAATTGTGATTTCCATGCCAGAGGTCTACTCTGGGATTTAAGGACCTATCCAGGGTTCTGAAGGCTGTCCACCAGATTCTTCAGATAACTATTAGGTGAAAAAAATATATTCTTGGTCATGGCTCTGAGGTTATGGAGCTCTCTTCCAAAGGAATCTGAGCTGCCCTGTATGCCTCCTTGTTGTCTGTCAGAAAACTTCTTCACATTCAGCTGGACTTTCTGCAACTTACTATTAAACAGAAAATTTAAACAGATGGGCGATGCACTTGTTAACCTTTACAGGCCATTTTCTACCACCAACTAACTTGAAAATTGTACACCTTCCTATTCTTTGTCCTCTCTTGCACTTTCAAAATAGTGACCACATGTGATCTCACTTCACTTTCTCTCATCATATTGAAGGAGTAATGGAGTGGAAAAGGTGTTTGAGGGAGGTGGGGATCCTGAGTGGGCTTGAGCAGTAAGGGAGGATTTTTTGCAGTTTTGTATGTGCTGGATGGCTCTGGGTATGATTTTAGGTTTATTTTCCAGGTAAAATAAAACCCAGAAATTTCCTTAATCAGTATTTTTTTCACTTTCACAGGGATCTTATGCCCCTAGCCCTTGCAAATGTGAAGGGTTGACTGTAATTATATCAGTCCTGGGTATAAGGCACCTTGGGATTTTTGGAGGCTACAAAGTAGGATACTAGAACTTCACACAGCCAGCAGCCACATCTCACTTAGCCATTCCATCCCAAAATTTCAGAAAACTATAGAGCTTGGAAAAGTCACTGAGCAGATTGCAAAGTACATTTCAATGTGAACTTTTAGCAGAGGACATCTCCTTGCTCTCTTCCTGAGAGTTTAAAAGTGTTAGTTCTGAAAAAGTGGCTTTTCCAAGCTTTCAGAATATCTGTGGCAAGGGAAGGTCTTCTGCTTGAGTTCATGACACATTTAAAACGTAGTTTGCAATCCACACAGTTGCAGTCTGAAACTGCTGTTACGTAGCAACAGGACGAAAAGTCAATAGTGCTGAAAGAGGCTTCTAAGAATTGTCTGGTCTGTTGCCGCTCTTGTTTATCAGCAACAAGTATGTTACTTATTGATAAATGAAACAAAACAGGGAATAGCTGGGCACGTACACGCTGCATTTACTCTCCAGCTCCGTTGTTGACAGAGAGGCCCGTGAGCAAACAAGAAACTAATAAAGCCTTGCATGCTCAATTGAAAGTTGACAACATCAGTAATATTCTTTGTCAACTGGCTGAATATGAATGAACCAAACCACTAATTCCATAAAGATGCCGTGCACGAAAAGTAAACCATTTCCTAAGGCAAACAACTAAATGTACACTCTTGATTGCTTGTGTGCATATGTAACTACAGGTACAAATAGTGCGAGGGAGGAGGGAAATTATTACCCCTGATGAAAACCCTTGCCAGTTTAGTATGAATAATTAAATCTGGCAAAAGAGGATAGGAGAAATGAAAAAGGATTTTACAGGCAGGAAAAATGGGACTTGATTTGAGGGAAGGAGGGTACGACTGAAAAATGGAAGTTCGTCAAATTAAGCATGAGGTTAAATGTGTCTATGTGTGATGTGTTTCTTAAAAACAATTGCAAATATCAGCTGTGGTGGATCTGATAATGACTAAGACTTTAGCAAGAAGGGAGGGGAATGTCATGTTCTGAAACTATTATCTAGATTTGGAGGAGGTTCCTCAACTGCAGCAATGCAATTTACGTGAGAACTATACAAGGAAGGAAAAAACAACCCCAACAGTTGCTATTGACAGGTTTTTTTTAAAAAAAAAATGGTCAAATATAAACATCTATTTCCCATTATGTGAAGGTTTACTCTGCTTTGCCCTGAAGGCTTAAATTTATGTATCTCAGATATGCTGTTTAATCAATGCTCTCAGTCAGATTCTGGCATCTCTTTCATGCTCAGTTATAGCATTTTTGATACCACTTCAACTGTCATGGTTCCATTTTATGGAATCCTGGGATATGTAACTTTCTATGATATTGTCTAGCTCTACATTGAAAAATTAATACAATTTGATACAGTTCAATGCTACAGAATCATGGGAGATGTAGTTTGGTGAGATGCCTGCACTTTTGAGGAGAGAAGACCATGGAAAACTACAACTCTCATGATCCCATAGCATTTAACCATTGCCATTAAAGTGCTGATAAACTGCATTCATTCTATAGTATAGCTGCACCCATTGAGATTCTTCTGCCAGCAATTCCTGGTTCTTCCACACACTGTGAGTTGCAAGCTTATATAGGATGGGCCATGGCTGTTAAGATGGTATTGAAGAGCTATAATTGTGCAGTATGAAAGAAACCTAAGAATAATCCAGAGTAGTTCTTTTTCATAGCAAATGTTCATGTCAGTGGGCCAGTGAGTCTGCTGCAGGTTTCAGTTCAGCTTCTAATGTGCTGAACCCCACTTTCAAATTTATTTATTTAAATAATTACTTTCTGGGCTGCCTTTTTCCTGGCATGGGATCCACAGCAGCTTACAAATTAGATTCTATGTTATGTAGTTTAAAATTTGTACTAAAGCTCAGAGGACATTCACAGCCCTACTGCTTACATGGAAGCTACACCTGCCAATGATGTTTACAACATTTTCATAATGTATTTGATATACGTATAAGGGATTTTGTCTGGATTTTCTTCTTCATCCCCTACATATTGAGATGCTCTGTGCACCAATTCAGTCTCAATTCTCCCTTTTATGTCTCCCATACAGCCACCTAAGCCCCAGGTTTTCTTAATTTAAAAGACTAAGGTAACATCTTTGTCCTTAGTCAATTTAGTGTGTCATTTAAAATATGGATGACAAGAAATATGAGTGAACTAAATATTTTTGTGGGAAACAAAAGAACTTCAGCATTCACAAATTACCTGGTAGGCCAGGAAGAAAAGGTATGTTGTTTCACAGAAGGAGGGAACAACCTGTATATTTAGGATTAGCTGCAACCCTTGACCTAATTTCCAAAGCCCTTAAATGCATACAAAACATAGTTGACCCATGAAGACCATCCCATCCAACTTCCTGCCATACAGAAAAGTGCAATCATAAGACTTCTGATAGATGGCTATCCAGTTTCTGTTTAAAAATCTCCAGAGAAGGACACCACACTCCAATGCAATGTATTCTCATGTACAACAACTCTTAACATCAGGACATACTTCTTAATGTTTATGTGGAATCTTTTTTCCTTTAGTTTGAATCCATTTATTCTGTGTCACAGCCTCTGGAATAGTTTGCTCCCTCCTCAATATGACATCCTTTCAAATATTTAAATATGACTATCATGTCCCCTCTTCACCTTCTCTTTAGGCTAGACAACCCAAACTCCCTATGCTTCTCCTCCTAGGGCTTGGCTTCCAGATCTTTTCAATAGATAAGTTCCGATGTCAGCCTTCTGGCAGCATATGTGTGAGAGGGGAGAGAGGATGGTGGCTGAAGGACAGGGAGGAAAATGCTTTCCCCATTTTTAATTTTGGCATTGCCCATGGACAGCATGTAGCCTCCAGTGGAAAGGTGGCACATGACAGCCCAAAAGCTTCTCCACTTCTCCCCTGAAATTTTGGAATAGGTCAAGAACCAGCAACATAGGTGCAATTCCTGATCAGATGCTTAAGAGTCACTGCTTATAACTGGAATAGTCTAAAAACTTGGAGGTGAAGACCACCATTGGCCCCACACCCTTCCGGAAAAGCACAAGGCTATGTTGCCCCCAAACTGGAAGCGGCATGATGGGGACTGAAAATTGAGTGATTTTTAAAAGGGATTTTTGTCCATTATAGGAGGAAAAAAATATGCAGGGGCATATTCACCAAACTATTATGTTGGTTGGAGGAAGCTTCTGTGTGGTTGTTGGTTTATTTTTCAGCTGGACTTTTTAATGGGGGACATTGAGAGCATCGAGCAGCTGACCTATGGAACTTCAATAAATGATCTTGGCAGCTTCATAATTTGGCATATCAGGAAGAGGCACTTAAGATTTAGCCCATAAGACAGAAATAATAAATTTCCCGAGAGAAGTTCCATTACCCACCATGTTTCTTGGGATTTCCAGAGAAAGACAAATGTTTCATTCTTATCTATGGACTTCTCTTCTAATTAAAATGCATGAATTGCTTTAAGCTATATTTACCTAAGAGAACATCAGTGGTGCTCTTTAGTGCTATAAAAGAGAAGGGGGGAATACTGAAGTACAAGTGAAGGTTTTTAACTTGTCACACTCTGCAGTTTTTCATTAGTATTGCTTGGAAGCAATATCCAGAAGAGACACAGGATATTAGCACTGCGGGCCCATTAGTACCATTGCCTAAGTACTTGCCATAGGCGTTCTGTGTTGCTGCATCTGTGTGGATGCTTAACCAATGGAACTACAAAATGTAAAATTTTACATTTGAAGATTATATTATGACAGAAACTTGTTCTAAAGATCAATACCTGAATTTCAGAAATCAATTCAGCATAAACCAGCAGCTGCTCTCATTTAAAGGTAGCAATACACATACTTTTGAGTAGTTTTTCTCAATTCAAAACAGCATCAGTGTGAACAATGTATGTGTACTAGAGTTGTGCGTGGAATTCGTTTCTCCCATTTACTTTGTTTCTTTCATGTATTTCATTTCTTCAGGAGCATGGAACAGGAAGGCCCCTCCCACTACAAAAGTCTGCTTGACACAAAAGCAAACAGGAACAGGTCTCAGCTCCTGGCCTGTTTCTCAGCATCACAGAGTAAAAGGCACTCAGCTGTTGGACCTGGCAGGCACAGGTGCTCCTCCACCCCACACACGCACTTTCCTTGGAAAGAGTGTGCAAGCGTGCCTGCCAGGGGCACTCTGGGTCTGCACACCACACACACACACACTTTCTAAGGAGAGTGTGTGTGTGGTGTGGAGGAGTACCAGCGCCTGCCAGTGCCTGCAGCTGAGTGCCTCCTCTGGAGTAGAAACAGCAGGTAAGAAGAAGACTCCTTAAAGCACACGCCGGGAAGGGGAGCCTGGATGGAAAGCCCTTCCCCCATAATAGGCTGATAGAAAATTGATCTTTTGGCACCAAAGGGTAAAAACAGATATCTGTCCTCCCAATTTTGAGAGGCTCCCAAAAATGGATTGGGACCCCCACTAAAAGCTGAAACATGAAACGGGTCAGGTTTACCCCAAATATACAACCCTAGTATCTGCATCGCAAAAACAAAAAGGCCTTACTCTGACTCCTCATACAGTATTTTACTTTCAGTCTAAAAGAAATCTTTATTAGTCTGCGTGTCTATCTCTGATCCTAAAAATAACTTCCTACAAATACCGAAAGAATTTAATTATTTCCTTAGTAGACTACAGAGAAAAAAGGATGTTGTTTCATATCAGGAAGAAAGCCTGTGAAGTTAGTCATAATCATAGGTATAATATGACTACTGTGTTCACAGAACCAGTATCCACATTCAAAGTATGTCCTCTCTAGGTCCTATGGTATTCTTGGGCCAAAAGTCAACACAGTTCACAATTACTCATAGTTTTGCATAGTCCAGGAACATATTCCTTGCAGATGCAGTACAGTTTCAGGCATGGTCAAACTTTAACCCTCCAGATATTTTGTACTTCAACTCCCAGTAATCCCAGCCAGCCTACAGGATGTTAGGAATTGTAGGAGTTGGAAGGCCAAAATTTGTCAATGCCTGCTTATACTGTAACAAAACATGTAACTAACTTACATTACAATATAACACAGTGAGAAATAGCATCTGATTTTTGCAGTAGTAATGATAACTGTAATAACGATGAATGGATATCACCTGTGAATCTTTACAGTTAACAAGGAGTGTGTTGTCACTATTTTATGGTTATTGTTTTTCTACCGTTGATAGAAGCTCGTAGCCTTCTGTTTTATTTTAATGTAATTGCTATTGAATACTGAAAAGGGAGAGAGGCTTGAAACTGTAACAAATTATTTTCAAAATATTTTTCCACATTCTTTAAAAGTATGGATTTGCCAATGGAGTTAGTGTAATGTAGTAGTTTGAGTGCTGGAGTAGAGATTCAGTAGAGATTCAGGAGACCAGGGTCCAAATTCCAGGCAGACATGGAACCCTACTCACTGACCTTGGGAAGTCACACTCGCTCAGCCTTAGAGGGAGGCAAAATCAAACCCACTCCAAACAAATCTTGCCAAGAAAACCCCATAATAGGTTCCTCTTAGGAGTCTCATAAGTTGAAAGTGACTTGAAAGCACACAACAACTACAAGTGGCCAATGAAGTCTTAACAAGCATTAACAGAACCACCCCAATGCTTCTTAATCACTGTTCTGATTGAGGTTAGGTTGGGGCACATGTGCTTCCATGCAGAATTAAAAGCAGTGACTGCCAGTGTCCCCATTTGGTGTTAGGCAGGAACAGACCCCAAAACAAGGTGTCTCTGGTTCATCTTTCAGCCCAGATTCTCTATTCCTTGAGAGCTCTCTGGATCTGGAGGTTTGCCAACATTTGTTTCATCTTATATGGGAAGAGGCTCCTGGGAATGGAGGACGAGAGTATAACAAAGCAATGCATGATGGAGCAGTATAAGCAGGGTGGATGGGCACAATACTGGCAAGCCTTGCTCCTTCAGTACTTTGATGGGTCAACATATACCCTAATGCATCTTTGAGAGGGATACAGCTGACAACTTGCAGATTAGCAAACTGCAAGGTTTCTCTATCTGGTATCCTCGGCTAAAAAGTGACCAATATCGTCAACAATATCTTCAAGACCTAACGTCAGTGGTCCTGAGGAAAGCATTTACAGCCCTGCGATTCCAAACAATGCCATCAAACTGGCTAGAGGGAAGATACAGAGGGATCCCCCATGCCCAACGACTTTGCATTTGTGGCACAGGGGAAATAGAAGACCTATTCCTTGAGAGTTCTCTGGATCTGGAGGTTTACCAACATTCGTTTCAAATATGTATATTTTTTCCCACTGATTTCAATGTGAGACAAATCATTTAATTAGGGAAATCCCTATTATTAAAAGAATCTGAAGCATAATGCTCCCCAAGCCTTCTGCGTTGACTGCTTGTATATTAGCAGGAATCTGTTTCCTGCTGTGACACTTCAGCTGATCATGTACTATGCCATGATCCTGTACTATGCCCAACTTAATGGACCTATTCTGAAATCCTGCAGAGATAAGATACTCAAAGGTACTATTGACCCAATAGAGGGTTATCAGCAAATTATTACCTCCCTCAAACCTCACCTGATTCATACAGAACCAACTAAAGTCAAAAAGCCCGGTAAGGGAAGTTGGTTCGATGCAGAATGCAGCAGCCAAAAAAAATCCTGTCCCTGGCCATCAGAGCAGCCAACAAATATGGGACTGAACAAATCTATAAAAGCCTGAGTGAAATTCGTTCACAATATAAAACCCTACTGAAAAGAAAGAAACTTGAATTCAACAGGCAAAATTGGATCAAGCTGGATCTGGCTGTTAGGCAAAAGGAGGAGGTCAAATTCTGGAATATGGTGCATTCAGGGCTAAGGCTCTTGCAACTTCATCTAGACTCCCAAATTGCAGCACATACTTGGGAAACTTACTTTGGAGACATATTCAGCGACCCAGAGACTGCTGAGGAAGTGACTAGACCCATTGACTTCCCTGACTGGCCATCAGTTTCTCCAGAAGAAATTGAAGGCCTGCTTCAAAAATTCAAAACAGGAAAAGCCCCAGGAGAGGATATGCTACCACCAGAATTATTTAGATATAACATCACCTGGTGGGCTCCCATCCTGGCCAGATTGTTTACATACATCAACCAGACAGGAATGGTCCCAAATGGGTGGAAAACTAGTGTGATTGTTCCTCTATACAAAAAAGGCAATAGGATAGACCCACATAATTATAGCCCCATTAGCCTGTTGAATGTAGTGTCAAAAATTTATGGTAGGTTCCTGCTAAATAAACTACATAGTTGGGCTGAGGAGAATAATATTATTGCAGAAGAACAGCCTGGATTTCGGCATGGCAGAAGCACAATAGACCAGTGTTTTGTGCTTTCACACCTAATCCAAAATAGTCTGAAGAAACCAAAGGGATGCCTATACATGGCATTTGTGGATTTTACCTCAGTCTTTGACTTAATTGATAGACAGCGTTTGTGGGCAAAGTTGGCAAAGACTAATGTGGATAGACGACTATTGTTATTATTGCAACAGCTATACTCGGGGACAGACCTAAGAGTGAGGTTAGGCCTGTCAGGTAAGCTATCAAACAACATTGAAACAAAAAGAGGAGTTAGGCAAGGCTGTCTGCTAGCACCCTTTCTGTTTAATTTTTACGTGAATAATTTAGTTGCTGAGCTAAGCTCCCCCGACCACTTCCCTCCCTTAGCAGGTAGTAGAAGAATCCAAGTCTTGTTGTATGCAGATGATATGGTCCTCTTGTCAACTACGCAAATAGGTCTCAGGAGACTTTTGAGGTCACTAAGCAGAATTTGCGAACAAGAGAAGTTGAGGATCAATCACTCTAAAACCAAAGTAATGGTATTCTCCAAAAGGAAACAAATACACAATTGGAAATTGGATGGCCATTCAATAGAGCAGTGTCATAGCTTTAAATTTCTGGGCATACACTTCTCATATAATGGAAATTGGAAGAGCCATATTGAGGCAGCCAAACTAGCTGCATGGAGGTCAGTGAACTCAATCCTAGCCTTCGGGAAAACAAAGGGAGGGTCCTTGGTATGTCCCACAGCAAAGATTTTTTCTGCTAAAATTTTACCCCAACTATTATATGGAGCCGAAATTTGGGGACAGGGCAATACAAAACAGGTTGAATGTATTCAGAATAAGTTTGCAAGAGCTCTGTTAGCCCTTCCCCCTGGAACTCCAGCTGCTTTGTTAAGGTTGGAATTGGATCTTCCCTCACTTAAGGCCAGAATACATAAGCTTAACATCTTATATGGGAAGAGGCTCCTGGGAATGGAGGATGAGAGTATAACAAAGCAATGCATGATGGAGAAGTATAAGCAGGGGGGATGGGCACAATACTGGCAAGCCTTGCTCCTTCAGTACTTTGATGGGTCAACATATACCCTAATGCATCTGGACAAGAATCTTTGAGAGGGATACAGCTGACAACTTGCAGATTAGCAAACTGCAAGGTTTCTCTACCTGGTATCCTCAGCTAAAAAGTGACCAATATCGTCAACAATATCTTCAAGACCTAACGTCAGCGGTCCTGAGGAAAGCATTTACAGCCCTGCGATTCCAAACAATGCCATCAAACTGGCTAGAGGGAAGATACAGAGGGATTCCCCATGCCCAACGACTTTGCATTTGTGGCACAGGGGAAATAGAAGACCTATTCCTTGAGAGCTCTCTGGATCTGGAGGTTTACCAACATTCGTTTCAAATATGTATATTTTTTCCCACTGATTTCAGTGTGAGACAAATCATTTAATTAGGGAAATCCCTATTATTAAAAGAATCTGAAGCATAATGCTCCCCAAGCCTTCTGCGTTGACTGCTTGTATATTAGCAGGAATCTGTTTCCTGCTGTGACACTTCAGCTGATCATGTACTATGCCATGATCCTGTACTATGCCGTGGAGCCCCTGGTGGCGCGTGGGTTAAATCCCTGTGCTGGCAGGACTGAAGACCAACAGGTCGCAGGTTCAAATCCGGGGAGAGGCAGATGAGCTCCCTCTATCAGCTCCAGCTCCTCATGCAGGGACATGAGAGAAGCCTCCCACAAGGATGATAAAAATATCAATTTATCTGGGCATCCCCTGGGCAATGTCCTTGCAGACGGCCTATTCTCTTACACCAGAAGCGAATTACAGTTTCTCAAGTCGCTCCTGACACGACAAAAAAATGTACTATGCCTTGCTTAAGATGCTCTATACATTAAAATTTGCAGTGGTTCCTCTCATAAGAACAGGTTTCCCAAACTTGTCCTCTGTAATGATCGTTTCATCTTACAGTTGCACAACTACATCAGAAGAGACCAACCATTGTCTGCAGTATTATCCAATTGTGTTCTTTGAAACAACAAATCCAGACTGCAGAATGGGAAAAGATTAGAAGCTGAATAAATAAGGCAAGATTTAGAGTGCAATGGAAAGAGACCAAGGTAGTATAAATATAGAGCAACTCATTTGTCTGGTTGTACTGGAGGACAGCCAAAATATCTAAATAATCAGAAGGATACAGTTTGATTCATATGCTTACTTCCTGCCCTCCACAAGGTGATTTTGAGGAGCCAATGTATCATGAGATTCCTGTAATGCAATGGGAGGCTTCAGTTTATTATGTCCCAATGAGAATTGGAGAATCATCCCTTCCTCTCTCCTCTACAAAGTCTTAAGGTGAGAGAAACCTAAACAATAAGAAAACTCCAAAAACCTAATACAGCAAAATATGCAACACCACACTGTTTTATATAAATCTATATGAACATCCAATTGAATGTAATAGGATTTACTTCTAAGTAAGGTAAATATGGATAGAATTTAGGGCCCATCTAAATGGGAATTAAAACCTGGACTCACCCTTAGTTGACTCATGGTCATCTTCACAATGTTCCTCCACTTCCAATAACTATTGCATTAATCCAGCTTTGGAGTAGGTTGGACAGCTGAATTGGACTGGCCCACTGTCCACACAGGCCATCACCGCAATCATTTTCCCCTCCAGCCACACTTGCCAACTGGCTGCAAGGATCTGGTCCATTGGAGGTGCCCCTCCTTCCTCCTGATCACATGGATGCCTCCACAGATATCAGCACAGGGTGCCCATGGTGCACAGGGAGCACTGGAGCCAGCTTGGAGTGGCAATAGTGACACAAGAGAGGATGGTCCAGTGGGTTACATGGATACTAAAACACCACTGCAGCTTTGGGAGAGTGCATGTAGCCACCTCCAAGTTCCATCTGGAGCATTTCTGTCCTACTTGTCAATGTGGTCATGGCCTGAGTGAGATGGTATCATGTATATTCTCCATTTTCCTTTTCATTGTTACGAATATGTTGATTACCCATAAATGTGAGGCATAGATTTGTGGTGTAAAAATAGTTCTTTAATTTTGCAACAACAGGAAAAAGTTGGGGATTTCATCAAAGGTTGGACACTCATTTTGGAGTGGCAGGGAAACATTTGATTGCTCCTTCAACATGTCTGTTTGTTTGTCTTTGATATTCATTACACCAGTCGTCTTTCCAGCAAAGACAATGAAAGCAGCAGTGATGGTGATATTCTCTTTTTTCATGAATAAAAGACAACTCACTGCATCTAGCTCTTTAACCATTCAGACATGTAATTACTGACAGCAAAACTTATCTGATGAATACTTTCTTTAATAATTTACATCTCTTGGATCTATTTTCAAAGGGTAACACAATCTTTGCACTAAAATTGCAATTCTGAGTGGGTCACTGCATTATTTAAAGATACATTTCTCCTCCTCTTCATGCGTCAGAACTCTGTCAGGATAATGACTATCTTCCAACTGTCAGTTGACAAACCTCCTTGGAAAACTGCATCCCAGAGTTCATTGTAACCTTCCTTCACCTTCCAGCAATCTTCTCTAAATTCTGTGAGAGTCTCTGTCACTCCAATGGAATAAAATGTTTCCCAATGATAAATATATCTTTGTAGACAATGGCCTGCTGTTTACTCCTTGTTCCCTGTTGAGAAAGGATGTAACAAATGAAGTATACGCTGGGCTAGTGTGAACTTTTCCTCACACCAGGGGAACAAAAACACTGTCTGAACAAAACCAAGGATGATTAAGAGCATAACCCCACACATATGTATTGAAATGTAGCACCTC
Source organism: Anolis sagrei (assembly GCF_037176765.1). NCBI lineage: Eukaryota > Metazoa > Chordata > Lepidosauria > Squamata > Anolidae > Anolis > Anolis sagrei. The sequence continues at coordinate 81,552,239 of NC_090022.1, forward strand.
CCAAATCCAATGAGAGCCATTCCCTGTAATCATAATCATTCTGAACATGAGTCAACAGTGTGATGTGGCAGCCAAAAAAGCCAATGCGATTCTAGGCTACATCAATTGGAGTACAGTGTCTACATCAAGGGAGTAGTCCCACTATAGTCCCTCTATATTCTGCTTTGGTTAGACCTCACCTGAAATACTGTGTCCAGTTCTGGGCATCACAATTCAAAAGGGATATTGACAAGCTGGAAGGTGTCCAGAGAAAGGGAACCAAAATGAGGAATGGCTTAGAAAGCTGGGTACGTTTAGCTTGGAGAAAGGAAGGCTGGGAAGGGATATGATAGCCATGTTTAAATATTTGAAAGGGTGTCACATTGAGGAGGGGACAAGCATGCTTTCTGTTGCTCTAGAGACCAGAACACAGAGCAATGGATTCAAATTACAGGAAAAGAAATTCCACCTACACAGGAAAAACTTCCTGGTAGTAAGAGCTGCTTGGCAGTAGAATACACTGCCTTGGAGTGTAGTGAAGTTTCCTTCTCTGAATATTGTTAAGCAGAAGTTGGATGGATATTGATTGAGAGTGCTGTGACTGGGTGTTCCTGCATAGCAGGGGTCTCGATGTGATGGACCTTCCAACTGTATGACTCTATGAGACCTCTTGAATTTAATTCCCTATGAAAACCCTATGACATTCATGAGGTCACCATAAATTGACAGGTGACTTGAAGACAGACACACACATATATGATGAAGTACACTTATCCACATATACTTAGGACTCTCCAAGTAGTTTCATTGCCTGAGACAAAATGGAAAATGGCATTCCCTATTCACCCTTGTCAGTCAAACTGCACAGCATTCAAAGCCCAATTTGGGGGGGGGGGGGATGAAACAGAAAATCTCACAAACACCTCTCCAAGTCTCTGGTAGTAAAATTGCAATAATAAAATAACTAAAAAATCATCGTCACATCACAACCCTCACAATCTGCTGCCTAAGGCAGCCAGCTTATTCTGCCTAATGGAAGATGCCACAGTAAATCTGCTGGTCATTAAGGTATCACGGGTCTCTGTCGCTCTTGCTACAACAGATTAGCAATGCATCTTCCCCTCGGGAAGATATTCTTAGTGATAAAATATCCTGCTTCTACTACGAGGAAGGTGCAGATACTACAAGTACTCTAATACCATGCAAGTGTTCTCAATCTCATGTTATTTAAATATCACATTTAATCAATTTAAGTGGCTTAGCTGTATTGTTCTTACAGGATGTTTCCAAGCCTAGGGATGGGTGAGATTGGCAAGGGTCAAGAGTCAATTTAATGTGAGGACAATGATGACTGTTAAAAATTCATTTTAGCCTAAATAACTTAATTTACAACACAAGTAATATGCAATCAAAAATAAAGGAGAAAAGAATAAAAATATTTACAACTAATTCACAATAGGGCTTGATCCTCCAATCCTGACTGCAATAAAAGGAAAAGACAAAAAGAAGGAAAGAAAATTCTACTACTACAATCCCAACTAAATCATACTATTAACATTACTAATCTTTAAAAAGTTTCTAGTCTTTCAAAGACTCTTCACTTGGTTTATTCTTAGAACCTATGTTAATTTGGTTATTTGGGCTAATTTGGCAACTTTAACAATCCATCCTTCCATCATGGGTACTTCCGTCTTTTTCCAACTTTAAGCAAACAACTTTCTTGCTGCTGTATTGTCGAAGGCTTTCATGGCCGGAATCACTCAGTTCTTGTGGGTTTTTTCGGGCTATATGGCCATGTTCTAGAGGCATTTCTCCTGACGTTTCGCCTGCATCTATGGCAAGCATCCTCAGAGGGTCTGGTTGCAATTAGTACAATGGGTTTATATATCTGTGGAATGGTTGGGGTGGGGCAAGGAGCTCTTCCCTGCTGCAGTTAGGTGTGAATGTTAGCTAATCACCTTCATTAGCATTTGAAGGCCTGCCTGAGTCTGGGAAAATCTGTTGCTGGGAGTTGTTAATCTGTGCCTGGTTTCTTCCTCTCTGATGTTTAGCTGTTAAAATTTTAGAGTTTTTTAAAACTGGTAGCCAGATTTTGTTCATTTTCATGGTCTCTTCCTTTCTGTTGAAATTGTCCACATGCTTGTGGATTTCAATGGCTTCTCTGTGTAGTCTGACATGGTGGTTGTTGGTGTGGTCCAGCATTTCTGTGTTCTCAAATAATATACTGTGTCCAGGCTGGTTCATCAGGTGCTCTGCTATGGCTGACTTCTCTGGTTGAAGTAGTCTGCAGTGCCTTTCATGTTCCTTGATGCGTGTCTGGGCGCTGCGTTTGGTGGTCCCTATGTAGACTTGTCCACAGCTGCATGGTATACGGTAGACTCCTGCAGAGGTGTCTGTTGCTGCTGTTATCCTTTCCCAGCAACATCAGACTGGCCCCCTTCCTCCTGTCTTTTAGAAAGAAACTTAACACCTGGTTATAGGACCAAGTGTTGGAACAATAGAAGCAGCAATTGGGATGATTTAATGTGATATGAAGGACAATGGACCGACCCAGGCACTGATTTTAAACCGGCATGATGTTTTATTGATTTATATTGACTGTTTATTATGCTACTGTTTTAATTGTTTAAAACTATTTTATTATGTTTTTGAGCATTGAATTTCTCTATTGTTAACCGCTCTGAGTCGCTGAGAAGAGCAATACAAATATAGTAAATAAATAAATGTTTCTATTAATATAATGTATTTTAAATGAACTGTTTTTAATTGTATTTTATATTTGTGATTAGCACCAAAATGAGTGCTTGTTGTGAAGCCACCCTGAGCCCCCCCCCCCCCCTCAAGGGATAAAGAACAGGGTACAAATGTATGAAATAAATAAATTAATATTGAAGAAGTAACGTTACAAAATCTAACTTTAACATTTTTGAATTAACATATAAATCTTAAACCAGTACCCTTTTGCCTTCTTACAAGTATACTATGCTAGAAAAAAGGAGCCCTCCTTTTGTTGACCTCCGCAACACTGGTTTGATACATTCTGGAACACTTTTGACGGTTAAATTAAACTTTATGACATTTGAACATATTTCTACCCATATACCTATGTCCACAATTTTGGTTCCTCCTTACCATGAGGATCTCAATGACTGAGGCTGTAATCCTATGTGAACTTCCCTGGTAGTAAGCCTCTTTAACACAATGGGTTTACTGCAGACTACATATAAAAAGGATTATACTGTGCACATTTTTAATACAGAACAACCCGCTTATTCGCAGATTTGATATTTATGGTTTTACTTACCTATGTTCCAAAAATTATCCCCTACCTCCAGAAATGGGTTTCCCTAAGTTCTCTAATGTGATAGTGTGGTATATTTCCAGCCCAAGTATAGTCAAAATATAGGGTTCACTGTTATCCATGATTTCAATTATCCACTGTGTGTGTGTCTTCGATAGCATCCTAATGGAATCAGTAGTTGCACTGTAAAGGACAATTCCACTAGTCTTAGGGCCCTTTTACATTACACAGTTGCATTATTATAATTTAGCTCCCCTGGTTCAATCTTGTGGAATTCTGGGATTTGTAATTTAGGAAATGATATTTAAAATTCTCAGACAGAGCACTCTAGTGCCTCTCCAAAAGGCAAATGCCAGGATTCCATAGGATGCCATCCTGGCATTTGAAATGGAATCCCAAAACTATTGTTATGTCCTCTTAGGAGTGTAATAGATTTTTACATTATGATTTTCTTCTTCTTCTCCGTACTCAATATGGAATGTGATAACTGCATTAATAACTATCACCAGACAAAGAAAGATTATCTGCTCTTTTTTACTCAGAGCCAATCAAAAGCAGATCAGAATGATCACTCATTGTGATTAAATGATTCAATTTGTTCCAAACTCTATCATCAAGAGTCAAAGGGACATCTATCATCAAGGGTCAAAACAGTGGCCATTATGGTGTTCAACCTATTGTAATTGCACAATAGTACTATGGAAGACTCACACATAGTTTGAATCAGCATGCAAAGAAGAAACAACCCTGATTAAGAGGGAGCATAACCTTTCTCCACTGGAGAAATGTTCATGCTGTTGCATCACACAGATCTGGTTATAGACAAAACCTGACTCCTCTATAGTGCCTGTTGTCATGCTGTCACATCAAATACTGACCCGTTGACCTTTTGAGCTAAAAGACTGACACATTTGTAGACTGAAGTTCTTTGGCAGTGTAGAACTGCCCTACCGTTATGTAGATGGATGGCAGAGTTAGCTCCCCAAGACAATTGGGACATTATTCAAGTCTAAAAAGGAAAGCAAACTCTGAATTTTGATCTCCAGTTATCAGAAGTGGCTGAAGTTCTCAAGATAAAAGCCTCTGAGGAACTCGCCAACTTTCCCTTTTCAGTTCAAACTCACCTCTCAGATTCAGCTATTTTTCCAACTCTAAGACAAAGATATCCCAAGGATGGTTACTGTGCGGCCCTTCAATTTATTGCTGAATCATAGCTCCCACCAATCTCAGCCACTAAAGAAAGATGGGAGCTGGAAGGTCACACTATTCCCACTCCCCTGATATCTATGATCACTCCTTTGGATTATATTTCTGTTCTAGGCATGCCATTGTCCCAATTTGTGTACAATGATTTATATAGAACATTGAAGACCCAAGGTGAAACCATAAGACCTCACAACCTCTGGGGATGCCTGTCATAGATGCAGGCAAAACTTCAGGAGAGAATGCTTCTGGAACATGGCCATACAGCCTTAAAAAACTTATAGCAACCTAGTGATTCTGGCTATGAAGCCTTTGGCAATACACTGAAACCATAATGGTTAGCTTAATTCTGGATTTGCCAATCCACTGTATATCTCCTAAAATGGGGTACTGCAGTTCACACCAGAAGGGCACCAAGTTGGCCAGGGGCTATTTACATGTTAACATCTCACTATTACTACTAAACTGCTAAATTAGTATAATGTATCAATATGGTGTAAATAGCCCTGCCTCCAGTTCTACAACATTAGTTCATTCCACTGCATCTCCCACCAACAATCTGTTCTTTGGAGATTACCTGTGTCTGCCATTAACAAAGCAATTCGGAAGTTTCTGAAGTTTCGGAAAGTTTTGATTTTTTTAAAAAAAACAAAAGTGACTTTAGAATCGAACCACCAGCGCCTCCTACATCTGAAACGAGTTTCAAACCATTTTTTTAATTAACCAAGCCTAGTATCTACGTATATAGTGTAGTTTTCTGCACTAAATAGGGAATCCCCAGAAAACCCAGCAGGTTATTCTTCTTGGCCTGAATATTGAATAAAAAAGGCACCTATCTTCTCATTAATGCACAGAATTACCTTCTTTTTCCTACACTTCAAATTCAAGTCCTCATTTCACTTGAGCAATTAATTAAGCCTTTCTACATCCTTTGGGAAAGTTTTCATCTTATACTGGATATTATGCCCCTGAAAACTGCTATTCTATTCTAGACATGTTTCAGATAAGGACAGGACACCAAAATTACTTCTCCATTTTTTCAGGTTTTGATTTAAATGACATAACACAGCTAATTAAATGTCTGCTGCTGTTGTCTTTCTTCAAATTTGAGAGAGAGCTGAGAGATGGGTCAGCATTGTCAGTTTGCGGAAACTTTCAGTTAGATTGCTTTGCTTTCATTCCCTGAATCCTTTCAACAATGATGTTCATCTAATAACAATCCCCTTTGCACTATTAAACTGTAGACTGTTCATTTTGTGTCAGGGGCAGTAAGTTTCTAAGTGAACAGGTTCCTTGCTGCTTGATCAAATAAGGTGGAAATGGGAGCAGTCTTTCTTCATTAAGGTTTGCCAAGTAAGTACCCAAAGCTGTAATCTTTTGCTCAAGTACTTTGAACTGAATCCTGTTCAGCTGAGTGGGTTTATTTCGATGACAGGGGTTCTCAATTTTTTTTCAGCTTTGGAGCCCCTTTTGAAGATAAAGTATCTCATGGAGCCCCAAGAAATATTTTTCTACTTTCTGTTTTATATATAATGTATATATATCAGGCATGGACAAACTTTTGGACACAGGGGCCACATAGAATCATAGAATTGGAAGAGACCTCACGGCCCATCCAGTCCAACCCCCTGCCAAGAAGCAGGAATGTTGCATTCAAAGCACCCCTGACAGATGGCCATCCAGCCTCTGTTTAAAAGCTTCCAAAGAAGGAGCCTCCACCGCACTCCGGAGCAGAGAGTTCCATTGCTGAATGGCTCTCACAGTCAGGAAGTTCTTCCTCATGTTCAGATGAAATCTCCTTTCTTGTAGTTTGAAGCCATTGTTCCATGTCCTAGTCTCCAAGGAAGCAGAAAACAAGCTTGCTCCCTCCTCCCTGTGACTTCCTCTCACATATTTATACATGGCTATCATGTCTCCTCTCAGCCTTCTCTTCTTCAGGTTAAACATGCCCAGCTCCTTAAGCCGCTCCTCATAGGGCTTACTCTCCAGACCCTTGATCATTTCAGTCATCCTCCTCTGGACACATTCCAGCTTGTAAATATGTCTCTTCAACTGCGGTGCCCAGAATTGGACACAATATTCCAGGTGTGGTCTAACCAAGGCGGAATAGAGGGGTAGCATTACTTCCCTAGATCAAGACACTATGCTCCTATTGATGCAGGCCAAAATCCCATTGGCCTTTTTTGCTGCCACATCACATTATTGGCTCATGTTTAACTTGTTGTCCACGTGGACTCCAAGATCTTTTTCACACATACTGCTCTCGAGCCAGGCATCCCCCATTCTGTATCTTTGCATTTCATTTTTTCTGCCAAAGTGGAGTATCTTGCATTTGGCCCTGGTGAACCTCATTTTGTTAGTTTTGGCCCATCTCTCTAATCTGTCAAGATCATTTTGAATTCCACTCCTGTCCTCTGGAGTATTGGCTATCCCTCCCAATTTTGGTGTCATCTGCAAACTTGATGATCATGCCTTCTAACCCTTCATCTAAGTCATTAATAAAGATGTTGAACAGGACCGGGCCCAGGACGGAACCCTGCGGCACTCCGCTCGTCACTTCTTTACAGGATTAAGAGGAAGCATTAGTGAGCACCCTCTGGGTTCATCCATTTAACCAATTACAGATCCACCTCACCGTAGTTTTGCCTAGCCCACATTGGACTACTTTGTTTGCCAGAAGGTCATGGGGGACCTTGTTGAAGGCCTTACTGAAATCCAGGTATGCTACATCCACGGCATTCCCCGTATCTACCCAGCTTGTAACTCTATCAAAAAAAGAGATCAGATTAGTCCGGCATGACTTGTTTTTGATAAATCCATGTTGACTACTAGCGATTACCGCATTTGTTTCTAAGTGTTTGCAAACCATTTCCTTAACAATCTTTTCCAGAATCTTGCCTGGTATTGACGTAAGGCTGACTGGATGGTAATTGTTTGGGTCGTCCTTTTTTCCCTTCTTGAAGATTGGGACCACATTGGCCCTCCTCCAATCTGCTGGAACTTCTCCCGTTCTCCAAGAACTCTCAAAGATGATTGCCAATGGTTCCGAGATGACTTCCCCTAGTTCCTTCAATACTCTTGGGTGTAGTTGATCTGGCCCTGTTGACTTGAACTCATTTAGAGTGGCCAGGTATTCCTGGATGACTTGTTTCCCAATTTGGGGTTGGATGTCCTCCAATCCCTCATCCACTCCATCTTGCTGAGGTTGATGATGACTTTCTTTTTGTGAGAAAACTGAGGCAAAGAATTGCATTTTAAAATTTGACAGACAGGCTAAGCCAGTGGCAAATGGATGGAGAATGTTTGTGTGAACTAATTGGGGAAAAATGAACAAGATGCATGCTGCACATATCTCATTTGTAGCACAAAAAATAAAGAATGAAAGCAAAAACAGTTTTAACCAACATAAACTTAGCAGTATTTCAGTGGAAGACTCCAGGGGCCATCCAATCCAAACCCCTGCTTCCATGCAGGGAAAGCACAATCAAAGCACCCCCAACAAATAGCCATCCCACCTATGAATAATAATAATAATAATAATAATAATAATAATAATAATAATAATAACAACAACAACAATAATAATAGCAGAAACCCCAGGGGAGAGGAAGGAAGTGTGGAGCACAGTTTGAGAATTGCTGATCTATGAGACCAAGCTGAATGAAAAAACCTTTATATGTGCATCAGGGAGAAGTCAGATATGGTGGTACATGCCTTGGCAACATCCCATTTGGATTACTATAATGAACTCTACTTTGAAAGTGCTCATAAACTTCAAAGGACCTCATCACATGAGCGTAGGGAAAGTGAGGGGAAGCAGGAGACAGCAGAGGGAACCATTTTACTCTGTTCCCTTCCATAGAAGTCTGTTTTCTCCCATCCCATGCCCTTTGTTCATAGAGATCTGTCTTTCACCCATTTGGAGGCAGTAACATCCAAAACCTCTAAAGGCACTCTGGACTCCATTTCTCTATGCTGCTGAAACTGAGCCCTACAAAGTCCCTCCAGAATGTGCCTTGAGTCATGTGATGGCTTCATGTAGAGAAACATGGAGAAAATGCAAAGACGATGAGGTTGAAAGAGAAGTAGCCAGGTGGTTGCCTGCGGCTGGCTACAATGGGCACACAACTCCTCTGTTGTAACTGGCTGCCAATTCATTTTTGGGCACAACGTGCTGGGTTTGATTTATAAAGCTCTATGCAGCTTGAATCCGGGTTATTGGAAGGACCATATCTCTCTTTATGAATTATCAGAGGACTATGATAATCTGGAAAGGGTCTTCTCAGTGGCTGGATTTTAAAGTTTTAATACAGTTTAAATGTTTAGTGTTTAATGGTTTTAATATCACGAATTGTTTAAATGTTTTGTAAATTTTATATTTACATTTTAATATATTTGCATGGTTTTACATTTATTGGCGTACACCTTGATTCCCTATAGCAGGCAGAAAGGCAGGGTCAAAATAAGGTATATAATTAAATATAATTTAAAATACTATGCAGTTTGGATGCTACATTTAATACAGGTTTAGTTACCAAAATGTAAGAAGCACAGCTAGAAAAAAGTTACTTTTTGAAGTACAGCTTCAAGAATCCATGAATTAAGCAGGTGTTGATGTATCTCTATCTAGCTAATTTTTATGAGATAATACTATCTTCTTCTTATTTGTTTACTGCTTGTGAGCTTGATAAATGGAAACAGGAAAAATAAACAAACCATGAATAGGACGCATTCAAAATTATTGGCTGCCGTCATTCTCTGACTCTAGCAATGCATGCCCATAATTTACTAAATTTTGTTTCTATCTTTTTCGGTTTCTTTTTCCATCCTTTCCGTAACCTCAGTCAAGTGGCAGCTACAAGCAGGTGTTGAAAATCCTTTGACACATCAATGTGCCATGCTGCATTATTTCCCAGCACACTTCATTTCACTTGTATTACATGTCAGTGGTCACCTTTGTTATTCAATATCGATTTGTCTCTTTGAGGACAGACACATTGATGCATTCGTGGATATAATCGGCTCAGCTTTCACTTCCCCAAAGGCCTTCTCTGTGATTAATGGTCACCGGAAACACTGGGCATTCCCACTCCCCTTTCCTGATTTTGAAGATGGGGAATAAAACAGAGACAATGAGAGTAATTGTCACATCTCTCTCACTAGCAGAATTGTTGGGTGTCAGGGGACATCATTCAATATTTAACAAATCTGGTGGTGTTACAGTGGAATAAACTCTTCAAACAGAATTGTTAATTCACAATGAGCTTTCAACAACATAACTGAAAAGAAACAGAACAACACAAAAAAACTGGGCAATGATGTGTTGCATAAGGATTTTGACCTCTTCTCTAATGCATCACACATAACAGGTCAGAGCCTTTACACTCGCATAGGTTAAGCTATATTCTATGGAAAATAATCTATGTGTAAAGTCCACTTTTTCTCTCAAGACAGTGTTGATGGTGTATATTTTGCCTCATAGAGAATGCACACCAGCCCCGCAACACTCTCTTTCTCTCTCTCTCTCTCTCTCTCTCTCTCTCTCTCTCTCTCACACACACACACACACACACACATAAATGGCCCAACTACCCATAATAATGTTGCCTCCTACTAGTTAGAGCTTCATTGTTATGATAAACACACATTTGGAGAGAACACTGCATACAAAATGTTACTGTCTACACATTCCACATCTTCAATCCACTTGTTTTACATTTCAGTATTACATGTTTTTAGAATATTTTAAGCATTGTGCTCCTACCCTTATAAGAGAATACAACATATCAAAACATGATTTTTAAAGAAGTTTTAAAAAAAAATTCTAGGTAAAAACAAGAGGAACTTTAAAATGGCTTCAGGGCTTGGATCTGTAGGCATTTGGTTATTTGTATCAAGGTTTCGGAGTGCATATTTGTGCCAACTTTGATAAGAACTCTGTCCTTCTGTCTACCAGTTACTGAGTTATAGAAGACACAACAAAAGCAAACATTTCCTGACAGCTTTTCTTAACAGTCATGGGTGATGCTTCCTTTGCACGTAGCTGTCAGGGAATAAAAGCATATTCTAGCAGGCTGTAGTTTACCTATGCAGAAAAGCTGTCACGGATAGCTCAGAGGGATTAATTATGAAAACATGGTTATAATGGATTATTCCTTCCGTCAATCAGAGACACATATCTGGTAACAAAATGACAACAGGTGAAAATGCCACCAGATTGGAGAATTAAGTGCTATGGGTTAAGTGGCATATTTATCTACTGGGAAAGAAAGGCAGGAATATTCAGGAGAGCATGCACCAGTTTATATAATAAAAATGAGCAACTGTATCTGTCAGAGGTGAATATAGGGTTCTGCTCATGGCCATATTAGTATTATGCAACAGGACTTCTTCTCCTGTCCCAGATAGTACCACGGCCTGCCAATGAATTTCAGAGGATTTTTCCAACCTTCTAAAGTAGATGTTAGGGTCATGCAAAAAAGAACAGGATTAAGACTGAGAATAGTATCTGGATGGACTTCATCTAGTTCATGAATACTAAGAAAAAATAAGTAAGCCAAAACATTTGTGACAACTTTATAGTATCCATCTCTAGATGGCAACAATCTTTAAAAATCTAGCAAAAAGTTAAAAATATGGAATAACTTTTATTATACATATTTGTTTGTTTTAACTAATATACAAAGTATGTAATATTTTAAGATAGTTTACAAAAATTAAGAACCATAAAATAAATAACAAAAACACGTATTTTGTACTATTGTATGTTGTTGCTTCTTTTTCTGTTCATCTTTGTTTACTCTTTCTCTTTTTGCTCCCTTCAGGTCTGAGATTGCAAGCAATTTAGAATAGTGTTACTCAAAAGAATCGTCCCTGTACTAATATCATTCCCCAGGCTGTTGGCTGCTGGTCCCTGATCAGTTGCCATGAAAGAAAGAAAAAAACATTATAACCAATGGGTACACATATGTTGCCCATCCCTGACACATTGGGGGAAAACAGTTGCCATTCTTCTACATGAAAAGCACCAATTTAGAAAATGCTTATCTCTGAATTTTTGTGTGGTCCCTTGGTCAAGGATTCAGGATGCCTCACAAAGATCTCATGTCAGTTGTAGAGAAACAATCCTTTGGGTGAATTGGGCATAGTGAATGCCAGATTGTTTGTGTTTTTAAAAATGACACAACTAGAGTAGAATGCCTGAATCAATTTAACTTACACAAATTTTAATTACCAATTTACCATTGATCAAAGAATCTACTTTAGTTGGGACTAACAATGGGATTTAGGAACAGATTAATAGGCACAGCTATTTGTATCTCATCTTTGGAGATCAGCTAATGTTGATTTTATAACAATTAGCAGGAAACTAAAATTGGAGATCAACAGAATCTAAGCAATACTTGAAACTCAACATGTAATTCCAGTATTAACATAAAAATGCTTACATTATTGGTCTAAATATTTATAATTTAGAATTATATGATGAAAAAGGATGAAGAATGTTCAAATTATTGATTTTTCAACATTTGGCACTGCAATAACACAATTGAAATGCATAAAACCTTCATGCTTCTATGATGCAGCATTTTCCTACTGCCAAAAAAACAAAGATTTGTCAATAGTCTTGGATTGATTTTTCTTTTCTGGATTGCCAAATGGTCTGCAAATGACTTGAACAGATTCAATAAAATCATTTAGAATGAGATGACCAATGTGCTGAGTGCATCTGCAATTGTTGCTGATGAGCAGTTAGAACTACTGAATAAATCATTCATAAATGCAGCAGTGTGATATGTTTATTTTATTAGCTGGAGGCACACTGGATATCCTAGCATTTGTATACTAGGATGAAAAAAGTGTAGACTATTCCAAGATGAGTCAGAAAAAAATCTTATTCAATGTAGCTCTCCCATTTCAGAATGCTTTAAACAAAAGCTGAATATTTTGTGTAATGAAGTTGTAGTTGGCATTTGATGTGCAAGCAAGCAGTATTATTTATTTATTTATTTATTTAAAACTTTTATATCCCGATCTTTTCAACCACCATAGAGGGACTCAGACCAGCTCAAATCTACAGTATAAAAAGCACAGCACCTATATGTGCTATAATAGATCCACATATTGGATCCTTGTCAATTTCATCTGTATTAATGATTAAGATTATTCTATCCATACCAAATTCTGATTTTTGAAAGGGAAATTAAACATTCACTTATATTCACTTATATTCCTAAATGCTACTAATAGGCTAACCAAATTAGATTCTTTGACTCAATAGAACTAGTATGGTATACATGGCGTGTATCGCCTGAAAAATCAGTTTGCAGAAGTCTGATAAAATAAAATATTTATACCTGCTTGTGAAAAGATCTAACCTCGCTCAGAAGGGAGTCCTAGAGCCACTGAGAAGACCCATTATTATGTTCCTGCTGGATGTATCTCTCTGTGAGACAGAAAGAAGAGTCTCACCAAAAAATCTCAAAATATGAGTAGATTCATATGGGATATTACAGTCCTTAAAATAACCTGGACCTGAAGTGTGTCCAAAATAACCTGGACCTTTATTAGTCTGTGTAAACTTTTGAGTTCTGCCCAGAAATTGACCTATAGAAGTGGAACCATTCCAACATAGGAATTGTGTTCTCCCAGTCCCTATAGCCAGCCCCGGTTAAGCCTCAATGTAGTTCTTTAGACCTGCGGAAGTTTCTGAACACTCCTCAAAGGAAAGCCTCCCATGCAAGGTATAACAGTAATCCAATAGGATGTAACTAAGGCATCTGATTCATTCAATAGATCTACTCGAGTTGGGACTAATAATAGGAATAAGGCCATTATTTCACAAAATCTGAAGATGATGGCCTTTTGATTGCTATATGTGTGTAGAAAGTGGAATCAGGTCATTGAGTAGGATAAAATTAATTAGAGGGAAAGGATGGATTTGGTTCATAAAACAAAGAATCAATTGGAGGAAACAAATCTAGATCGGCTGTTGGAATTTAAAAACCATCTGAAAACCTATCTCTTCCAGCAGACCTACCCAGCCAGTTGAAAGCATGAATTTTAAATTCATGTCCTGTGTTTTACGTGTTTAATGTGCATTTTATAGAAATGTTTTGATATGAGACTTTTATGGAACTGCATTTTAATATGTATCTTTGTAGAATTTTTTATAGTATTGTGTGTTTTCGATTGTGTCATGACCCACCTCGAGCAAAGGTCGGTAAGAAATAAAATTGTTGTTGTTGTTGTTGTTGTTTGAAAAACAACAAGGTGAGTCCACAGCAAACAAGATCACTCTGCTGGCTGTTGTATTGCACAGTGTCTAGGACTGTGTGATGTATCTGCAAATAATACGTGCACATCCCAGTAAGGTGGCCTTTTGCAGCTGGCAGATGGTCATTTTGTCAGCTCTGATTGTGTTTAAGTGCAGGCCAAAGTCTTTAGGCACTGCACCCAGTGTGCCGATCATCACTGGGACCACCTTTACTGGCTTGTACCAGAGTCTTTGCAGTTCAATCTTTAAATCCTCATATCATGTCAGCTTTTCCAGTTGTTTCTCTTCAATCCTGCTGTCACCTGAGATTGTAACATCAATGATCCATACTTTGTTTTTTAACACGATCATGAGGTCAGGAGTATTGTGTTCTAAAACTCTGTCTGTCTACATTCGGAAGTCCCAGAGTAGTTCGGCATGTTTATTTTCTATAATTTTTTCAGGCTTGTGATCCCACCAGTTCTTTGTCTCAAGCAGATGATATTTGTGGCACAAGTTCCAATGAATCATCTGAGTAATGGTGTTATGCCTCTGCCTGTAGTCTGTCTGCACAATCTTCTTGCAGCAACTGAGGATATGATCTATTGTTTCATCTGCTTCCTTGCGGAGTCTACACTTCAGATCTGTTGTTGACTTTTTAATTCTGGCTTTGATGGCATTTGTTCTAATAGCTTGTTCTTGGGCTGCCAGAATCAGGCCCTCTGTCTCCTTTTGCAAAGTTCCATTTGTGAGTCACAGACATGTTTTTTCTTTGTCAGTTTGGCTCTCAATTTTTCCCAGGAATTGTCCATGGAGAGCCTTCTTTTGCCAGTTTTCTCATCTGCTCTGCACTGTGTTTTTAGAATATCCACTCTTTGTCTTTTGCATTTTAAGCAGTTATTATTATTATTATTATTATTATTATTATTATTATTATCATCTCTAATCCACTCTGTGGAGTAATCTCTTCATTGAATGCAAACAATGTATTCTACACATGGCAAAGTTTACTATGGCATTTTGCATTTCCTAACTGCCATGTACCTTCAGGTTTCTTATTTATGGTGATCCTCAGATATAACTATCATCAGAGATGTTAGCTTTTCTATCAGTGCTAAAGACCATGTTCTGTTTTCCAACGAACCAGAAAAATTTGTTACCATTTTTTTTAGTTTCTATAAGAGGTAAAGATAAAGTTTTTCACCTGACATTAAGTCCAGTTGTGTCCGACTCTGTGAGATGGTGCTCATCTCCATGTCTAAGCCAAAGAGCCAGCATTGTCTGCAGACACCTCCAAGGTCATGTGGCTGGCATGACTGCGTTGAGTGCAGTTACCTTCCCGCAGGAGTGGTACCTATTAATCTACTCACATTTGCATCTTTTCAAAGTGCTAAGCTGACAGAAGCTGGGTTTCTATACTAATCATAAAGACAAGTAGATATTATTGCAGGAGACATTTATTATTTTCCAGGGAATATCATTATTTCCCAAGAATAAAGGGTTAGACACCCAATATCAGAAAAAAATGCACTAATTTATATACAGAAATAATATGTGGCCAGAGCTACTTAGTTCTGAATTACATTATACATCTGGCTTTAATATATCCGCTTAACATATGTTTTGGCCATTGACTCCCCACTATGAACCACCTTGGAGATTAAAATTGTCTGGGGGGGCCTGCTTTCAGTCCTGTCTTCTTCACAGGCACAACTGGTGGGGATGAGAAACAGGGCCTTCTAAGTGGTGGCCCCTTGGCTGTGGAACTCCCTCTCCAGTGGCATTAGATTCCTCCTTGCCTTGGAAAGAGAGTCCAAGTGTGGTGGGGCAGCAGGCAGGTAGGCCCAGAGCTCGGCTGCAGGTGGGTTTCAGGCCTGCATGCATGCTCTGGCACACACGCACTCTCAAAGAGTGTGGCGGCAGGGCATGTATAGCAGGGCAGGCAGGCAGGCAGGTCCGGAGTTTGGCTGCAGGTGACTCCGGGCCTGCCCGCACACTCTGCCACACACACACACCCAGAGAGTGTGATGGTGGAACATGTGTAAGTGAATGCCTCTTACTCGAGGGTAGAAACAGCAGGTTTCAAGTAAGAAGAATGCATGCTGGGAAGGGGAGCCAGTGGGTTTGGGACCCATAATGGTCCAATTTTTGGGTCCCAAAATGAAAGAATTGAAAACAACCCTCCCAATATCGGGAAGCTTACAAAAATGGATTGGGGCCTCAATAAAAGCCAGACACAAAATAGGACAAGGTTTCCCCTGAATGCACATGTCTAATGTTCACTAAGTCACAGAGAAGGACAAAGGTAAACAATTAATGAACAAATTCTGCCAAAAAAACCTTAGATAGGTTACCATAAGTCAGAAATGATTTGGAAACCACAAAAAAACAAGCAGTGATACACAATATTATCCCTTGTCTTTAGATCAATCAGTAAACATATTTCAGCTGACTCAAGTGGGCCTGAGTTTCAGTTGATGCCATGAGATTCGATGCGTCAGCTGTCTCCAAATAGGAGAAATCTGAAATGGATCACTGTGGATGTTCACAGTGACTAATGTTTTCTTGTATATCTGAAGAGTCTTGTATACCATCTATAACTTTAACTAACATGACTGAGTATAATCTGATCTAAATTTCAGCATACATATTTGGTCTTTTGCCACAGATTCAAGAGATAAAATGGGTAAAAATGCCCTTTTTTCACCCTTTACATGCAATGACGTTTGCTTCCATTAATAACAATGCAGTAAAGTATTGGTGCCAGGTCTTCAAGAGAGTTCCACTGCAGTAAAGATCTGATTACTATTAATAAAGGCATTAAAGGGGCAATTACTTAAATGTGATGCTTGATCATTTTTCCCCTTGTAGAAAAAATAACACACTGGGTTATACAAAGATGTTTTATATGCTATGAAATATAAGAATGTTAAGAGGGTGCCATCTCTCTCTCTCTCTCTCGTTAAAGCATAGAATGATTTCTGCAGTATTTTTGGCAATGTTGCCTATTTCTGTACATCTCTACATGATGTCACATACGGTATTTGTTATACTTCTTGCACTGTGCCTGTATGTGGAGAAGTCTACAATTTGTAAATATATGATTCTATTTTGTCTGCTTTCTCTCCTTATGCTATTCAAGAAAATTGTTTCCTTCTGTATTGTATATCAACTTTATTCATTTGCATAATATTTATTTATTATTTACAGTATTTATATTCTGCTCTTCTCACCCCGCAGGGGACTCAGGTCAGTTTACAATGCACATATACATGGCAAACATTCAATGCCAATTAGACATACAACATATATAGACAGACAAAGAGGCAATTTAACATCCCTGCTTTCCAGCTTCATGAGGGTATGCTCGATTCAGGCTCAATTCTGGCCACAGGGGGAGCTGCTGCTTCACCATCCATTTGTGACACTGAGTCCTTTGATAGAGTACTTCCTCATTCTTCTGCACACTTCTGGGAGGTTTTTATGGCATCACAAATTAGTTAAATTGGCCTCTCTGCAAAAAGCGGTACCTAAATTTCCTGCTTGACAGATGCAACTGTCTTTCGGGCTGCAAAGATCGACAGCAAGCTAGACTAATGGCCAAAAGCTCACTCCGACCTGGGATGGCTTTGAACTCATGACCTCTTGGTCAGTAGTGATTTAATGCAGCTGGCTATCAGCCTGGAGAACCAATATGGTGTAATGGCTTGGGGACTATCTACAAAGTCCATATATCCTGAATTGGGCCAAAAGTCACTTATATATGCAGACCGGGGCTTCTTAAACTTTTCCATTTGGAGCCCCTTTTGGCCAGAGAAATTTTTACATGAGCAAGGCATATAGGTACATAAATAGGAATAAAATTCAAACATTTTCTGACAACAAATCAGCATTTGTAAGGCTTGCTAAACAGGCTGATTTTCCTTTTTAAGAAATACAGCTGAAACATCTTCTGCAGACTCGACTACAAACACCCCTGGTCATGAACTGCTCAAGTCTTCCAAAGCCAGGATCGTGGCTCCCTTGGTTGAGCCTGCCCATCTGTAATGAAGTCTTCTTTTTTTCTCTATCTTCTATCTTACCAAGCATTATCATCTTTTCTAGTGACCCTGTCTTCTCAGGATGTGGTGGAAATACCACAACCTCAGTTTAATCATCTTGACTTCAAGGAAAAAATCAGCTTGATTTGCTCTAAAACCAATTCATTTGTCATTTTTAGCAATCTATGTTATTTGTAGAACTCTTCTCCTCTATCGCATTTCAAATGAAAGTATACAGTGAGAAAGTTTGCAACAGGGTTTTAAGACTGTTGTGTTATTTTATTCATAAAATGGAGTCTTCTCAATCTGTTTATAAGATAAAATAACAGAAAATACCAATGACCCTTGAATTGAAAATTCTAGTCTTCTAACACAAAATTAGCATAAACATTATTCAAAATATGCTCTTTTTATCCTCAGCATAAGCATGGCAGCAGCTGCCTAGGGTATGGGTGGAAATAGAAAGCTACATTTTACTGGTAAGATTTAATTTGCAGTTCTGTTCCCTCCCTCCCGAAACACAATATTTCTAAAACTTTAGCTTCAACTTTGAACATTTGTATGAAGACTAAAGCAATGAGTGGGCATAGCCTCAAACAGATAGCTGTAAAGAAAAGATAGCTGTGCTGCAAATTGGTCTGAATAGGAAGATTATACCCTGAACCATGGCAATGTAAAAATAGCAGAGGCATAAAATGTGAAAAGGAATCTAACCGTCTGAAACATGGGATACAAAATAGTCAGAGCTCAAGGAGACTGGAAGTCTGACACAGGGCTACAGAGGGACGACAGGAAAATTTACTTGTACCATGAAGTTTGCATTTTGAAATTTAATTAGTTCTACTATGATCTTCTTCCCTTTGAATTTAAAGGCAATTTTTAGTTTTCACTGAAAAGGAATCCAAGGCCCCTTCCACACAGCTGAATAAAATCCCACATTATCTGCCTTGAACTGGAATATATGGCAGTGTGGACTCAGATAACCCAGTTCAAAGCAGATATTGTGGGATTTTCTGCCTTGATAATCTGGGTTACATGGCTGTGTGGAAGGGCCCCCAGTCTTGTGGTCAGCAGCTGTCAGGTTGTCTCTTTGAGGAGTAAGAGTAAGCAAATCTGGCAGATCTGGGGAATATTTTTATATATACTGGAAATTTATGAGGGCCACTCAGGTTGCATGCAATGTATTATGCAAAAAAAGCCAAAAAGGGGGGGGGGTGGTGGTGGTAAGGAGTCCATTTCTACTTTTTTAAAGCCAGGGTACTTTTTGATGTTAAATAGCGCAGAGGATAGCCTATAAGCCCATCTCAATAGCAAATTACTAGTTCTGGAGGCTTCCAAAATAGGCAAGACAATTTGGGGAAGAGTGGGCAGGAAAACATGTGATCATGTGAGCATTGTGAAGCACAAAAACAACTTAAAAGAAAGATTAGTAGGCCTCACTCTTCTCCCCTTTAATTGACCAGCCATTGAATCTTGGACCACATATCCTACTTACTCCATACTTGTTTAGTGTCTGGGTTTATAAAACCTTCAGAAAACAGATGACTGCTTTCAGCAGGCTGTTTACAGTACCTAGGATGTGGGTTGCTGACTTCTAATAAATAATATGGATATGCCGGGAAAAATACAAAAATCGAGGTAGACTCAGAGTAGTTATCTAACTGAGACATTTCACAGGGCATAATTGTACCAGTTCATGTTACAGTTTGCCTGGAGACATGGCAGAATGAGATCAGTTCCAGTCATTGCATCTATACATGATAAAAGAGAAGAGAAATGTAAGCTTTTGCCCAGGGACTTCCATTTGGCATGCCAAAGATACAGTGATGTCTGGGTTTTATATTACAAATGATTGTGCCATACTGCCTGCCTGAATCCCTTCAGGTATGATCCTGATCATTGACTATGCCAACTATGTTGGGGATTGTAATGCATAATATCTGAAGGGCACTAGTCTGGGGGATGGCTGCTATACACAATTGTGCAAAAATTGGGGACCCAACATTGGCAGTCTTCTAGGCAAAGGTTCCTAAACAGTGGACATTGGCAAATGAAGCTTTTCCTGTCACTGCCTTGCAATTCTGGACAAAATTTCACTATCTGATTCATGCCTGCCATGAAACAGCTGGAAGGTACAACATCTCTGTCCAAAAAAAAGGTAACCTTACAAAGCAAAGAGCAAGCAGAAACACAAACAAATACTATTCATAAATCTCTTTATATTTAACAGAACTTATATTTCAGCTTTAAAGATTTTCTGAGATCATCATGGTTCACTTGTTATGTCATTTATATGCCACACATTGACAAAAGACTTAGCAGAAAGTTCTAGGAACTAATTATGCCAGGGCTAGACTTCAGCTGATTCTGGGGTGAATTTGCTGTCTCTGGGACTCTCTGTAAACTGAAAGATTGGCCAAAAATATCCGAAAAATCAGTCTAGAAAAGCTGGTGTTTTTGGTAGGGATGGCCAAAACTATAAAAAAAATTGAGAAAAATTGTGATTGAAAAATGGGTCTTTTTATTCTCAACATCACAGGGGCACTCACTCTCTGAGCCCCAAGGAATTCAACACAAAGGAAGTGGATTGCAAGTAGTTTGTGGTTCTAGGTGTCTCCCTCTCAGAATCTGCCAATCTCGTAGCTGAAGGAACTGTAAAGCTGGAATGTCGTGTGGTTTCTGAGCTGTAGGGCTATGTTCTAGCAGGATTTTCCTCTGAAGATGCCAGTGACACATGCAGATGAAACATCAGGAGAAAACGCTGCTAGAACATGGCCATACAGACCAGAAATCACACAACACTCCAGTGATTGTATCCATGAAAGTCTTCGAAAATAAACTGTAGGGCTTTCTTTTCAGCCAGACTTAACAGATACTAGAGAAACATCTCTGCCCTTTGAAGTCTGGTGAAGAAAGAAACATAATTGGAACCATCTTTTAAATATAAGAGGTTGATTAATCAAACACTTGGCACCCAGAGGTAGTCTCCAATAAATCTAGCAGCTGTGAGGAATCCTTTCTGTTCACAACAGTTCGACCTCCTTGATAGGCCTTGCTTTTGTTACTCCTGTATTCTTGACCTCTGGACTGGCTATGCTTAACTATTTTTGTGTCTTCTCTTTTTCAGCTTTGGATAGCTGGACAGTTGGCTTTGTGTAAAGCCTCTGGATTGGCAGAGACATTGCCCCTGTCCCCCTCTGCCCCTTCTGGGATTATCTGTGCCTAATATGGACTAAAGTAACTTCTTTGTGGCTGCTTCCCTTGGAAACATCTGCCTCTTTGGATGCTTGCTGTCCGTAGACATAGGACAAGTTCTCAGAAAGCTATATAAGATGGAAACAACCAATCCATGGAAGTCTGGAGAAACTGAGACCACAAAGCCAGGTTTGGGACTTTCACCCATTCCTGGTTTATAATGATATATCAGAGTAGGGGAAATAATACTTCTGCCAGAAAGTGAAGGGGTAGAAAGATTATCTGCTCATCTCTAACAATTACCCAAGCAGTACTGTTACATCTGCTCAGGAAAAGGACTGGGAGGGATTAGAAGGGGGGAACTCACAGGAGAATATATCCAAAGGAGATTGGTTTTTGAAAAAGCACCTTTCATGAGAAATAGCTTGGCTTCATTTCCAAGGCAAGCCACTATGCCTACAGAAAAAGTGAAGCTCACACATCCTACTACATTTGGCTGCCTTTTCACTACCAAACTGTTTAATAGTTTGGGATTATGACACAAAAATATGGAAATTCCTTCTATTTAGGACAAATGTAGACATTGTTCAGATCTGGAGATTTTACTAAGCTGGTGGTGGGATGACACCTGTTGATGAGGCCACAATAAAGCCAGTCAGGGAAGGCAGTTTAAGATTATAAATGGAAATAGATTCAAGTAGCAGCAGGAAAAGAGTAAAGAAGTTGTATGCACTTTTAATTACACCAGTAGTTGTTTTTAAACTAAATGGACCAGTACAACCAGAGATATGTCGGTATGCCATTGGAAGATGGGACTCCCAGGTCGGAAGATGGCCAAAATGCTACTGGGGAGGAGCAGAGGATAAGTTCAACTAGCCCCAGATGTGATGACGCAGCTAGCTCAAAGCCGAAAGGAAGGCTAGCGGCCGACGGTACTGGAGGCGAACGACGAATCCGATGCTCTAAAGATCAACACACCATAGGAACCTGGAATGTAAGATCTATGAGCCAGGGCAAATTGGATGTTGTTATTGGTGAGATGTCAAGACTAAAGATAGACATTCTGGGGGTCAGCGAACTGAAATGGACTGGAATGGGCCACTTCACATCAGATGACCACCAGATCTACTACTGTGGACAAGAGGAACATAGAAGAAATGGAGTAGCCTTCATAATTAATAAGAAATTCGCTAAAGCAGTGCTTGGATACAACCCAAAAAATGACAGAATGATCTCAATTCGAGTGCAAGGAAAGCCTTTCAACATTACAGTGATCCAAATATACGCCCCAACCACAGCTGCTGAAGAAGCAGAAGTAGATCAGTTCTATGAGGATCTGCAGGACCTACTGGATAATACACCAAAAAGAGACATTATTTTCATTACAGGAGACTGGAATGCCAAGGTGGGAAGTCAAATGACAACAGGGATCACAGGCAAGCATGGTCTGGGAGAACAAAATGAAGCGGGACGCAGGCTGATAGAATTTTGCCAGGAAAACTCGCTGTGTATAACAAACACTCTCTTCCAACAACCTAAAAGACGGCTTTATACATGGACTTCACCAGATGGTCAGCACCGAAATCAGATTGACTACATCCTTTGCAGCCAAAGGTGGCGGACATCCATCCAGTCGGTGAAAACAAGACCTGGGGCTGACTGTAGCTCAGATCACGAACTTCTTATTGCCCAATTTAGAATAAAACTAAAGAGATCAGGAAAAATACACAGACCAGTTAGATATGATCTCACTAACATTCCTAGCGAATATACAGTGGAAGTGAAGAACAGATTTGAAGGGCTAGATTTAGTAAACAGAGTCCCAGAAGAACTATGGACAGAAGTCCGCGACATTGTTCAGGAGGCGGCAACAAAGTACGTCCCAAAGAAAAAGAAAACCAAGAAGGCAAAATGGTTGTCTGCTGAGACATTGGAAGTAGCCCAAGAAAGGAGGAAAGCAAAAGGAAACAGGGATAATAAGGAGAGATATGCCCAGTTAAATGCTCAATTCCAGAGGTTAGCCAGAAGAGACAAGGAACTATTTTTAAATAAGCAATGCTTGGAAGTGGAAGAAGACAACAGAATAGGAAGGACAAGAGACCTCTTCCAGAAAATTAGAAACATTGGAGGTAAATTTCAGGCAAAAATTGGTATGATAAGAAACAAAGATGGCAGGGACCTAACAGAAGCTGAAGAGATCAAGAGAAGGTGGCGAGATTATACAGAAGATCTGTATAGGAAGGATAACAATATCGAGGATAGCTTTGACGGTGTGGTGAATGAATTAGAACCAGACATCCTGAGGAGTGAGGTTGAATGGGCCTTAAGAAGCATTGCTAACAACAAGGCAGCAGGAGACGACGGGATCCCAGCTGAACTGTTTAAAATCTTAAAAGATGATGCTGTCAAGGTGATGCATGCCATATGCCAGCAAATATGGAAAACACAAGAATGGCCATCAGACTGGAAAAAATCAACTTACATCCCCATACCAAAAAAGGGAAATGCGAAAGACTGCTCCAACTTCCGTACAGTGGCCCTTATTTCTCATGCCAGTAAGGTAATGCTCAAGATCCTGCAAGGAAGACTCCAGCAATACATGGAGCGAGAGTTGCCAGATGTTCAAGCTGGGTTTAGAAAAGGCAGAGGAACGAGAGACCAGATTGCCAATATCCGCTGGATAATGGAGAAAGGCAGGGAGTTTCAGAAAAACATCTACTTCTGCTTCATTGACTATTCTAAAGCCTTTGACTGTGTGGATCATAATAAATTGTGGCAAGTTCTTGGTGGGATGGGCATACCAAGCCACCTTGTCTCTCTCCTGAGGAATCTGTACAAGGACCAAGTGGCAACAGTAAGAACTGACCACGGAACAACAGACTGGTTCAAGATTGGGAAAGGCGTCCGGCAAGGCTGCATCCTCTCACCCAACCTTTTTAACTTGTATGCAGAACACATCATGCGATGTGCGGGGCTTGATGAATGCAAAGCTGGGGTGAAAATTGCTGGAAGAAACATTAACAACCTCAGATATGCAGATGACACCACTCTGATGGCCGAAAGCGAGGAGGAGCTGAGGAGCCTTCTAATTAAGGTGAAAGAAGAAAGCGCAAAAGCCGGGTTGCAGCTGAACGTCAAAAAAACCAAGATTATGGCAACAAGAATGATTGACAATTGGAAAATAGAGGGAGAAACCGTGGAGGCCGTGACAGACTTTGTATTTCTAGGTGCAAAGATTACTGCAGATGCAGACTGTGGCCAGGAAATCAGAAGACGCTTACTTCTTGGGAGGAGAGCAATGTCCAGTCTCGATAAAATAGTAAAGAGTAGAGACATCAGACTGGCAACAAAGATCCGCCTAGTCAAAGCCATGGTATTCCCTGTAGTAACCTACGGATGTGAGAGCTGGACCTTAGGGAAGGCTGAGCGAAGGAAGATCGATGCTTTTGAGCTGTGGTGCTGGAGGAAAGTGCTGAGAGTGCCTTGGACTGCGAGAAGATCCAACCAGTCCATTCTCCAGGAAATAAAGCCCGGCTGCTCACTGGAAGGAAGGATACTAGAGACAAAGTTGAAGTACTTTGGCCACATCATGAGGAGACAGCAAAGCCTAGAGAAAACAATTATGCTGGGGAAAGTGGAAGGCAAAAGGAAGAGGGGCCGACCTAGGGCAAGATGGATGGATGGCATCCTTGAAGTGACTGGACTGACCTTGAAGGAGCTGGGGGTGGTGACGGCCGACAGGGAGCTCTGGCGTGGGCTGGTCCACGAGGTCACGAAGAGTCGGAGACGACTGAACGAATGAACAACAACAGTTGTTTTTATGTGCCTTCAAGTCATTTCTGACACCCATCATGGGATTTTCCGAGACTGACAATATGACATCAGTCATAGATGCACTAAAGCATATTTTATTTTATTTCTGGATATTATATTCTGCTGATTTCACTCAATGTTTCCCATATTATGGTCTTCTAGGTGTTTTGGACTTCAGGTCTCAGAATCTCTAGTCATTGGCCAATGCAGTTCTGGCTTCTGGGAATTGAAGTCCAAAACACCAGGAACACGACAGCTTAGGAATGACTGATTTAGATTATCTTCAGCTTTGATGAAGATAGAAAGAACCTTTCTGGTCCTGTTCTTATCCTCGGCAAGGCCACTGATTTAATCTATGTACCTCAGAGCATCCATGAATCAAGACTCTAGGAAATCTCATGATGTCAGCAGAATGCAGTGCTAAAGGCCTGATAAAACCTGCCATGGGATCTCCATGAGACTCTTGACTCATATAACCTTTTCTACCTTCACCTTCCTTTTTGGAATCCTTGAGATGTGAAGCACCATCTTTCTAAATGAGCCAAACAGCTCTTGGCTTGCTACACAGATTCAGACAAATACTATATACCAGTGGCATGGCATAACTGCCAATATCTGCAATCTCCTAACCAGCTCTTATAAAGCAAGGAAAGGGATGGGATTTCTTTCCAAATTAAAATGTCAAAATAAATGTTCCTACACCTTGCCCAAGAAAGCAAGAAAAAGTAAGAATGCTGATGGCTTTTTATTCTTCAAAGAAAAACAATGTTCACCCTATTGAATCTCTCAAAGCTCTCTTACAGATTGAAAGGATAAAGCCAACACTGAATGAATCCAAATAGTTTGAAGCTAGTTTGTGGCCATGCTTATCAGAAGATGGAAGAATTGCACTGGCTGCCAATCCACCTTTAGTCTGAATGGAAAGTATTTGTGATAGCATCAAAAGTCCCAAATGACTTGAGAGCTCTGCCAAAGAGGAACGAGAGGGGCTAGGCGAGACTCAAGGGCCCAGCCCCTTTGGGAAGAGGATCGCCCGGCAGCAAGGCAAGAAAACCAAGGCTCCCCCCGGACTGCTAGGGCTGTTGTGAGCTGAGGGGGCTCTCCTCAAGTGGCGGTCAACGGGCATTTACAAAGGTGCCTCTGCACCCCTGGCAAAAAAAGTGTTCTGCGGCCGCTTACTTCCCGTAATGGACAAGCCGCCCCTGTACTAGGTAGATCTTCCTGGACTGGCAGCTCAAGAAGCATATGAAAGGGTTCATGATTTCCACACCCACAATAGGGGAAGAAATTCTACTATTGTTCCAACCATTGTTCATCAGTCTTCCTGGCTGAAGTGGTTTTGATGATGCACAGGAAACTACAGGGTGCCATCTAAACCCTAAAAGGCAAGTGTAGGCTTGGGCCTGAATCAGTTTGAATAAAAATGATTTGTAAGATTTGGTGGTCCATTTTATATCATTTCTGAAAACAGAACAGGAAGGAGGGAACTGCAAATCCTGACAAAATGGATTAAGGGAGCTGGATTTTATCAGCTCCTGGAGAGGATGGAGTTAAGTCTGCAATATACCTAAGGTGAGAGTCTGCCACAAGACTCCTGGAGAAAATGGGATTAACTAGAGCGTCTTTTCTCCCTCCCGGCAGCAGCAGCATCTGTCCATTTCTTTTTGGAAAGTTTCCTAGGCTCCTCCTCCAGAGAGGGTCTTGCTGGGAACTTGCTTTCCCAGCAGCAGTTGTATGGAGTAGTCATTGAAAAGTCTCTGAGTTCCTCTCAAGGCATGATGGGAGTAGTAATTTTTCTCTCTTTTGGTTTCTCAGCCAATAAAAAGCCTGGTTGTGTTCAAGCTCTGATTGTCTAAGAATGGACACAACTGGCAACTACAATTCCCAGACCCTCTCTTGCAGTTTGTCTTATTTTTAAAAATGTTATGGTTAAAACTTAAAATAATTCTTTAAAAATCAGTAGACTGGTGAATTGGTTTGAAACTTGGCAGGTCTGCAACTGTAAATGGGGTCTAAAACCGAGGTAGGTTTCGTGTAGATAGGCCTTAAAATGACTGAGAATGGAGCCTTTAAAGTTTCCCATTGTAGTCAATGGGCCAAATCTTTGACAAATGAAAATGGCGACATCCCTCCTGATTCAAGTAACTTCCCGGTAAACAGAAAGAGGGGCTGGGCAACAATGGACCCTGAAACAGCATGGCTTTTGGCAAATTGCACACCTATATTAATGTGTTCACACTGATAACAATGCATATTTGCTTTTGGTGTGGAAGATACCCTGCCAATTTCTTCTATACTGTTTGCAATGACTTTCTCAAAACTTTGCATGCAAAATATCATGGGAAATGCAATCCACTAGATATTGGTACTTAAAAGCTTTAAAGCAACTCATGTCTTGGTTCCCCCTCCTTACCCCTTTTACCCTCCTTCTTTAGGGATGCCCCCTTTTTTCTTTTCTTTTTCTTCCCCACTCCCTTTTTTAGGATTGCCCCCTCCCCTTAACTATCCCTCTTTCTATATCAATATTCTATTTTATTGTAATGAAAAAGTTTATTAATAATTTTTTTAAAAAAAAACAGAACTCATGCCTTGATTGTTTTGAATTTAAAAAAAACAGGGTGTGAGAAAGATGGAAAAAGCTAAGATCATTAAGTAGGGAAATGCATTCTTGCTAACAGTGTTATAGACCTTGTAGACTCATATTTGGTCAGATTCTTCAGTTATTTAAACATTCTAAAAATGCTTACTTATATATTTTCAAAATATACTATTTTCAGTTCAAATGGGAATAGCACACGTTTCTAACCAAAAGCGAAAATATTTAAGATCCACTACAGTTTCCTTTAGCTACTATCAAAGTTGATAACACACAATTTTTTTTTCATTTTTAACATGAAATGGAATTCTAAATCATGGCCTCTGGGGATTTTATTGGATTAGATCCTATTTGAGCAATAGCCAAGGGCATAGTGCCTGGAGCGCAGACAGTAGAGGGCAAAGATATAAGTTTGAGGTGTTCTGTAAGCTCTAGCTGTGCATGTATTTCAAGTGATTTACATCAAAATAAGGGGGATAAAATCTGTGAAGACATAGCTGGTCACAAGCAGGAGATAAAAATAATCACTTTGGGAAGATATTGACTTTCATTTTCTACAGGTATGATTCTGGCTTTTTGTCCTGTTTCACTGAGAAGGTGTCTGAACTGGAAATAAGCAAAGCGGAGAGAGGTCAAAGGCTACTCACTCAAATGCTGCCAAAACAGAGAGTTTTGCTGTACTCAATGCCTTGAAAAGGAGCAAGGAAAAGGCACGGCAGTTAAGACAATAAACAACGATCATTGTTCTTCATTTTCAAATCAATGGCTAAAAACATCCCCAAACACAATAAAAAATACCAAGGTCATTAGCCATCCAGAGTGATAGCTGTACTGCCGGGCAGAGAAAAAAAGGAGATAATCTTAAATCATTTAATTTTAGAAAATGTGATTTTGTAGCTCATGTCAAAACATTTTGCTAACTGATATAACAGCTAGAGCCTGTGTTCCTATCGAGCAAATTGGGTTGCAGGCTGCCAAATTCCACTGCTCCTTCTCCTTCAGATTG
This sequence comes from Anolis sagrei, assembly GCF_037176765.1. Classification (NCBI taxonomy): domain Eukaryota; kingdom Metazoa; phylum Chordata; class Lepidosauria; order Squamata; family Anolidae; genus Anolis; species Anolis sagrei. The sequence continues at coordinate 81,580,628 of NC_090022.1, forward strand.
AGAGGCCATTATCACTTCAATGAATTCCTAGTAACCACAGTGACTGGAAGACCGAGAATTGTAACAAAAAGTAACTTTTCTAAGCCCCGGACATACAATTTCTCCCATATCAAATAATAACTTTATCATGCTGGCTCAATATTCTATTTATATTCCTAAGTACAAATGAGAGTGGCTACACTAAACTTTTATCTTCTCAAATGACTGCAAAACAGTATTTATCAGAATTAGAATAAAATAGTCTGCATCATTCCATCTGTACAAATGATCCTGTACTGTTGTGCCCTATGCTGCAATGAATGAATATGTTTCTGGCAAGATTGTGCAATGGAAAACTGTACTAATTGTTGTTAGGCCATTACAAATAATAATAATAATAATAATAATAATAATAATAATAATACTTTATTTATATACCACCCTATCTCCCCCAGGGGACTCAGAGCAGTTTCCACATATGCAGAATAATACAGAAACATACAATATAAAACAAAAACATAGGCATAAACTGTTAACACAACATATACATTAAAATCGATTTAAAACCATTTCCGCTCTCTTCTTTGTGCGAGGTAAGCTGCCAGGGGCAAAGATTTCAATAAGGGGACTATAAAAAAGGTCTGGGCCGGAAGAAAAGGTGCCCTCAGATGACAGGGAACTAGGGAATGGGTGGTGTACAAGGCAAAGTCCTAACTGTTGGGCCAAGGGCTTGAGACTTGAGACTAGTCATTATCGAAACCACCAAGTCTTCAAGTTCTTACAGAAGGAGGTGAGGGATGGGGCCAGCCTTATCTCCTTGGGGAGAGCATTCCAGAGGCAGGGGGCACCACCGAGAAGGCCCTCTGCCTCGTCCCCACCAACCGGGAGACAGTGGTGGGAGCAAGAGGAGGGCCTCCCCGGTGGATCTTAGTATCCATGCCAGTACATAGAGGGAGATGTGATTGCAGAGATAGGCGGGGCCTGAAGATCTGATATAAGACATGTTATACACATTTGTATAAATACATACTTTAAAATTGATGCAATATTTAGGACAAGGGCAGGAAACCTCAGCATTCCACCTCATTGGTTTGACTGGCTAGGGCTATGGCTGCTGAGAATTGCAGTGCAACAAAATTGGGCATGCTGCATGATTCTCACTCTGGAAGAGAATTGAAAATGCAATTGAAGACCTATCTCTTCTGGCAGGCCTACCCAGTCAACTTTTAGTCATGAGTTTTGATCTACATTCTATTGTTGCTATATGCCAACTCTGTATCTGCACAAGTCATTTCTGACACAATAAAAATCTGTGTCTGTTTTCGATGTAAGTCTTTATATTTTTGTGTTTTTATCTATATAATTTATTGTATATATTTTATGTGCATATGTTTTTAACTTTGTTAAACCCTGCCTCAAGCCATCAAGAGAGGCAGGTCATAAATAATAATAATTGTTGTTGTTTTTATTGTTATTGGCAAATATGTCATTTTAGCAGATCAGAAAATTACAGGAAAGGAGATTCTACAGAACTTCCTGACTGTACAAGCTGTTCAACAATGGAATTCTCTGCATTGGAGTGTGGTGGATGGCCATCTGTCAGGGATACTTTGTGCTTTTCCTGCATGGCAGGAGTTAGACTAGAAGGCCCATGTGGTCTCTTCCAACTCTATGATTCTATGATTCTATATATACAGAGAGAGAGAAAGAGCCAGCATACCCATATCAGTACTTAAAAATTGAAGCAGAAAGACTAAAGACTAAAAGGTACTTTGTCCCTTTTGCTGGCAGTAAAAATCATCCTCTCTCTTAGGCAGTCCCCTGTTGTCCAAGTAGGATTGTCCTCCAAGATCGGTGTATTGGCGGTTGGTACGTAGGTGACTGTGGAGCCCTATTCTTGATCTGCATGTTCTCCCACAGTGAGGGCATTGGTTTCCAGGTGGAAGGCAGTCCCGGTCATGCCTTCCTCTTGGCACATTTCTCTCTTTTGCCCTCCATTCGTGCCTCTTCAAATTCTACAGCACTGCTGGTCACAGCTGACTTCCAGCTGGAGTGTTCAAGGGCCAAGGCTTCCCAGTTCTCAGTTTCTATTCCAGAGTTTTTAAGGTTGGCTTTGAGCCCATCTTTAAATCTCTTTTCCTGCCCACCAACATTCCGTTTTCCATTCTTGAGTTCGGAGTAGAGCAACTGCTTTGGAGATGATGGTCAGGCATCCAGACAACATGGCCGGTCCAGCAGAGTTGATGAGCTGCAACTGACTGGTTTCTGCATATATTTCTCTTTGTGAGATGCAGAAATTTTGTTTCAACATGTCCTACTGATACCATGGGGTCTCAGTATTTATTTATGCAATGTGTGGCCATGCTGGTCACTATGATGGGCTGAGGTGCTAGAAATGCTAGACAGCCATGGATCATTATTAAAAATGTGATAGGGAATTTTGAACTGCTGATGTTTCTCATTATAATCCTCAGAATTACATCTTTAAGGAGAGTCCAAAAATGCAGGAAATATTTGGATGTATCTCAAAAAGACAGTTCTGGCAAGCATCATTCCCACCGGGACCACTCATTTGCTACAGCTAATAACATCTAACTGCCTATGCAAGACCAAGGCAATTAAAAATATTTTGCATTATGTATACCCTATTCCACCTGTGAGAATTAGAGGGTTACAGTTAAACTGAGGGACTGAAAGTTGTCCCTCTAAAACAGTGTTTCTCAACCTCTGCTCCTCCAGGTGTTTTGGACTTCAGCTTCCAGAAATCCCAGCCAGTTTACCAGCTGTTAGGAATTGTGAGGGCTGAAGTCCAAAACATCTGGAGGAGCAGAGTTTGAGAAACAGTGCTCTAAAATATTCAGTACTTGGGCCTTGTAAGAGCTGGCTCCACTACATTCAGAGCCTTACTCAACTAAGCAACAAAGGCTCACATCTCTAAAAACAGGCACATGCTGCGTTATATGCATAATCTGGGGAGAGATGACCCCCACATCAAAAAAACTGGCATCAATGGAGTGCCTATGTGTTTCAAACTGTGATATTTAGAAGTGGAGAGGATCTAGTCAATTATATTTTGTTCAATTAAACCCACTTTGGTTGTAGAAAAGTCTTTATGGGCCTGAGGTAATGTACCATGTAGTGCTCTATGTGTGCCTACTGATGTTCCAAAGTTAAAATTAATGTACTAGAACTCACTTGTTACTAACTTCCTGAAAGGACTAGCTACTGCATTTAATTGAACCAACACTATCCCATTGAGAATGAGCCTTACTACTTTCCTCCTGAGAAATACCAAGCCAACTAGAGTCCCAACACAGGAAAAAAATACTTCAATTGATGGCACTTCTCTGTTTTATTTTGCTGGACAAGAACAGCACACTTGTGCATTTCTCTATCTATTGGACAGACCCTTAAGAAAATTTGGCAATCACCTTCAATCTAGGTGCAAATTATTTGCATCTTGTAGCACCCAACAGGATAAACCCATTACATGAAGGCCAGTGAGATGAGAATGTTATGTGTATCTGAACAAATAACAAACCAAATAAATAAACCAAATACTTTATTGTCATGACTAGAACCTCACTCCTGTCCAAAGTCAAATGTTTGATTAGATATGAGTAATAATAAGCAGGGCATGGATAAAAACTTCAAGTGGCAGCTTAAATCCAACTAATATCCCATCTGTACAGTGAACTACCATAGTCATCAGCCACCATGGACACACATAGTGTGAAAGGAAGGAAGACTGATTTGCAAATGGAGAAGCTGGAGGAAAGTCTATTACATGTTTAGACAGAATTTAGCATCTTTGGCAACCAAAATACCAACAGGGATGAAGGCATAGTCTGTAATAATGGAAATTTGTTTCAGGTATATAGAGAAATTGTTTTCCTGTATATAAATAATGGTTATTGAAATAGTGAGGTTTGAAAAAGTATTGTTGTTAGAATCATCCATAATTAAAGTGTGGTAGAAATGAAAAACAGAGACATGCCAGTCTGGAATATCAGTACACGAAGGGATCTTGTCTCACTTTAGACACTAACTGGGAGAACAACATTGGTAACATAAGTTTTCATAGATAAACTCAACGTCCTTAGATTTATGAAGTGGCAATCATTTGAGAAAGTAGACTCAGTCTATTAGGGCCTCATCTGTCGCACAGCACACAGCTCCCTCTCTGTGTCACTACCCACATCACCTGTGGGTGGGGAAAGCATCCAACTATGCTTCCACCCCAGTTGGGGGATGGGGCCTTCTCCGGAATTCATACAATGCTGTTTGATGGCCTGTGTAGAGCTCTATTTAGAAGGGTGGAAACATCCTAGGATGCTGATTTAAATAAGTGTGATGAGGTCATACGAAAGCTTATGCTACAACTTCATTCTCTGAGTAATGACCTCATCATGCTGGTTCACCTATACTTTTACGATAAAGCCTGCCAACTCCCATCCCATGACATAAAGCAACTGGCAGGGCTCCATTGTAAAAGTATAGGCAAACTGGCACATGCCACCACCGAGGCAACACTGGAGGCTTCCCATGGTGGAATAGAAGTCAACAGGGGGAAGCCGAGCAGCCAGCACTTCCCCTTGTTCAATGCCATGTTAACAGCAGTCTCTGAGGATGTGATGCGAGCACCTGCTTGTCCGGTTTTATTGGATTCATTTCAATTGGTTCAGCTTGAGGATGTGGACAGGATCCTTGGAGAGGTGAGACCTACCACATGCATCCTAGACCCCTGCCCATCCTGGCTGATAAAAGAAGTCAGAGGGGGAATGCAGAGTGGGAAAAGGTGGTGGTTAATGCCTCCTTACAGAAGGGCAAATTTCCAGCCAGCATAAAACAAGCTGTTATAAAACCACTGTTGAAAAAAACCATCATTGGACCCCACCCAATTAGTTAACTTTCAGCCAATTTCCAATCTTCCCTATCGGGGCAAAGTCATGGAATTGTGTGATAGCTTCACAACTCTAGGGGTTTCTGGTAGACACTGATTATCTAGATCCATCACAGTCTGGCTTTAGGCCGGGACATGGAACCGAGACAGCCTTGGTTGCCTTGCTAGATGATTTTCGCCGGGAGCTTGACAGGGTGAGTGTATCCCTGTTAGTTCTGCTGGACCTCTCAGCAGCCTTCAGTACCGTTGACCACGGTATCCTTCTGAAACGCCTCAAAGATATGGGACTCGGGGGTACTGTTCTGCAGTGGCTCCAGTCCTTTCTTGAGGGATAGTCCTAGAAGGTGTTATTGGGTGACACCTGTTCGACCCCACAACCATTGTCGTGTGGAGTCCCACAGGGTACAATACTGTCCCCTATGTTGTTTAACATATACATGAAGCTGCTGGGAGAGATCATCCGGAGTTTTGGAATGAGGTGTTATCTCTATGCAGATGACGCCCAAATCTGTCACTCCTTCCCACCTGTTAGCAAGGAGGCTGTTCGAACCTTGAACCGGTGCTTGGCTGCTGTGTCGGGCTGGATGAGAGCTAACAAATTGAAATTGAATCCAGACAAGACAGAGGTCCTATTGGTCAGTCGTAAAGCCAAACAGGGCATAGGGTTACAGCCTGTGTTGGATGGTGTTACACTCCCCCTGAAGATGCAGGTTCTCAGTTTGGGAGTGATCCTGGACTCACCGCTGAGCCTGGAACCCCAGGTTTTGGTGGTGGCCGGGAGAGCTTTTGCACAGTTAAAACTTGTGTGCCAGCTGCACCCGTATCTTGGGAAGTCGGATCTGGCCATGGTGTTCCATGCTCTTGTCACATCCCACTCTACGTGGGGTTGCCTTTGAAGACTGTTCGGAAACTGCAATTAGTCCAATGGGCAGCAGCTAGATTACTCACCGGGGTGTCATACAGGGAGCATACCACCCCCTGTTGTGTCAGCTCCACTGGCTGCCGATCCAATTCCAAGCACAATTCAAAGTGCTGGTCTTGACCTATAAAACCCTATACAGTTCCGGTCCAGTGTACCTGTCCGAACGTATCTCCTTCTACGTCGCACCTCGGAGCTTAAGATCTTCTGGGGAGGCCCTGCTCTCGGCCCCGCCTTTGTCTCAAACATGTTTTGGTGGGGACGAGGGTCAGGGCTTTCTCGGTGGTAGCCCCCCGCCTGTGGAATTCGTTTCCTGGGGAAATTAGGTCATTGTCATCCCTCCTCACCTTTAGAAAGAAGGTAAAAACGTGGTTGTGGGACCAGGCCTTCAGGCAATTAGGTTAAAGGACAATTGATAATGTTTGACTATGGCTTGGAAGTGGATTTGGATAAGTTAAGCGGAGTAATCATTAGTATATGGCTAGATAAATAGCCACCAGACTGGCAATAGCTAAATGGATCATAAGTATACTGTTTAATCTTTATTTATTAATGTTCATGTTTTTCCTTGTTATATTTGCTATTTTGTATTTTATGATGTGGCATTGAATTATTGCCAATTGGAAGCCGCCTTGAGTCCCCCTAGGGGTTGAGAAGGGCGGGGTAAAAATGTTCAAAATAAGAAATAAATAAATAAAAGTGGATGGTCATCTGTTTGGGAGTGCTTTGATTCCTGCATGGCAGGTGCTCAAATGGATAATCCTTGTGGTCTTCTCCAGCTCTATGATTCTATGATATCTTCTAGTGGAATTTCAAAAGAATTATCTGAGGTGCCCAGTTTGTCCACATAATAGGCTCAGCCCAGGTGACATCTCTTTTGAGGTTAAGATTTAAAACTAAACCTAAAGCAAATTCACAGCCCCACTGATATGAAGAGTAACGAACTGCCACTGAATCAGAAAAATAGTGATTTTTCTTCATTGTATCATCTCGTTTGTTATGACAGAAAGCTTGTATCATCTCGTTTGTTGACAGAAAGCTTGCCTTCACCTTCAAAGGCCAGAAGTAAGTCTGTTCCTTGTACAGGTTATTGTTCTCAGAACAATAGGATTTAGGGGGCCTTTGTAACAATGTGCTGTCTCAGCAAGATTTTAAAAGTCTCAGTGGAATTCTTTAAACTGATTGTACAGAAAAACCCACTTACACACAGCAGCAATGTAGCTTGCGTATGTCTTGCCATCCCAATAAAGTATTGCTATAATCAAGTGAAGTCTGCACCAACTCAGTGTTTCAGCAAAGGCCATCAAAAAGCAGCTGCTGAAGAATGATGATGCAACCTTTCTTGACCTGAATTCTGGAGCTAGCCATTTTTTTTATTGGTGAGGTCCGCCATCATATATATTCACTGGCTTTGTTGAGCCCTGCTGTAAAATTTGTCTGCCCCCCCCCCCTTTTGACTACTACCTGTGTTCTATGACCTTTTACAGCATATAAACTGTGTCAAAGCAAACAAACATCTCTCTTGGGTAGTGCTATATGCCGATAAAAATAGCACAGTGTGCAATCTAGGCCACAGACTGCACGATGATATTGATAAAAAGCTTATTGAGCTCTAAAGTTAGAAAAGCCAGAAAAGCCATTGGCAGCAACAGGGGATATTCTCTTTTACACCAGAAACAATAGTCAAAGTAGTAAGGGAAGAGAAGGAGCATTCTCACAAATACATACTTGTACATTTTCATGCTGGGATAGAGATACTTCCAACAAAAATTATACCTGACTGATTTGACACTAAGCATCCGTGATCACTGATTTTCACTCAGAAGTTTCACAGGTCAATCCCAGCTTGGGATTTTCTGCCACTCTTCACCAGCACTCAGGAGATTTGCCTGCTTGCCAGCCATTCATTAAACCTTTTCAAGTAATTAATCCATTAAAGTGTGTTTGCATATCATATGTCTATTTTTCCAGGTGTGCAGAAAGGAGAGGATAAGCTTCAGGGCCTTTGATGTGAGTCAGAGAAAATAATGTTGGTATTTGTACAGATGCAGTTAGAAGAATGCCCCCTTCAGACCTTGTCCCAGACTCAGCATGACACAATAGGGGATGAAACAGGCAGAGAGCTTAGGAAAGCTGATTTTTTTTATTGCCATGCGGACAATTGTGGGTTTCTGGGGCCTGCAGTTCTAAAAAAGGATTTTCAAGGGCTCTGGGCTAGCATTCCTGGAACATCGACACATTGTCTTCTGGCTCCATCCTAGGATGCTTCCAGGGTAGAACCAAGATGGAGGCCAATGGAGCCCTTCACAAAAGGCGGGGCTACTTCCATTGGGGTTCCATCCTGAATCCATCCTGGAAGCATCCTAGGACAGAGCCCAGAGAACACAGGAAGCTTATCATGTTATTATTGCTTAGAACGGGGTCAGTGTGGGGGGAAGCCGGGCAGTGATGCTCTTCTCAAGTGTGATGAGGAAAGTAGCGATGTGGGGCATGAGGCAACAGTTTTCCCTGCTACCCCATGGATTAGCCATACTGCCTGGCAAATCCCCTCACTGTCGCCCGTGTTTGGGACCTCCATATGATGGGGTCCCTAGAAACATCTGGGATGGGACCACCAGGTGTGATGCAATCGCCATTAATATATGAAGAGTGTGTCTGAACAATTCTTCTCTTTCTGACCACTCTAGAGCTCCAGTTTTCTTCCACTTACCTTTCTTATATTTGTTAGATGTGGTTCATAACCACATCCACTTCCTGGCTCTCATTCCGTCTGGTGCATTTTTTTTTCAATTCAATGTCTGGACAGGAATAGGGTAGAATGACTTGACTCAACTAGGAGCTTGACCACATGGATTAGAAGTAGTGTACTTATCAAACAGGTATTCTGATCCTGGCTCACAACATCTATGGTAATTTGTTTGCAACGTGTTTCTTTTGCTTTGATCCCTTTCAAAAAAACAGAAAATGCATTTATTCACATGCGTGGTTGAGGTGGGGTGGGGAAATTAGGTGACCACAACCTTGTGACCAAAAATAATATTAATGACTGAAAATACAGACCCTCCCTCACAGCAAGAGAAGTGCACCAGGGGAAAATATGTGGTCAATTATGGAAATCTCACTATAATGTGAGGAGCCCCCGGTGGCGCAATGGGTTAAACCCTTGTGCCAGCAGGACTGCTGACCAATAGATAAGTGGTTCGAATCCAGGGAGAGCAGGTTGAGCTCCCTCTGTCAGCTTCAGCTCCCCATGCAGGGACATGAGAGAAACTTCCCACAAGGATGGTAAAAACATCAAACATCTGGGAATCCCCTGGGCAATGTCCTTGCAGACGGCAATTTTCTCTCATACCAGAAGCGACTTGCAGTTTCTCAAGTCATTCCTGACATGAAAAAAAATTAGATGTGTATGGTGTGTATGGTGCTAAGGGGGCAGGCCCGTAGCCAGGATTTCGGGGGGGGGGGGGGGGCTGAATTTTTTTCAGGGGTTTTTTGGGGGGGCTGAGTTTTGGGGGGGGTGAGTCTGAGTGAAAGAGGGTCTAGCCTAGCAAACCTTTTGTATCATTACCCCAATACCCCCATGCATATGGGATATATTGAGTATGGTGATCAGATCATGATATGAATAAACATAACAGTTTAAATAATGCACCAGTAAGGCCTTTTCGTGAACCACCATGAAAATTTCAGGATACATGCCTGTAAGGGGGTCTCTGCAAGGCGAATATGGACCTGGAAAAGTGGTGCTAAATGAAACAAATGTCAGCAGTGTACACAGTCTCTAGAAGAAATCCCCAGAGAGTATAAAACAAGGTGTGGTTTTTAAAGGACAGCTGTTCTCTCTCTTCTTTCTCTCCATAGATTTTTCAGACCAAAAGTAACAAGGAACATGCACATACAAAAAACGAAAAGCAGAATGAGTAGACTAAAAACCATCCTTTATGGCCTCAGCCATGATTTGTCTTTAATTTATTTCTTGTACTTCAAATGTATAAAGAAAGGAATTGTGTCATTTGTTGCTAAATATGGATTATTTTACCCTCCTTTGCCTTTCCTTGTTTCACCCCCTTCTCAGAATTCAACAGCTTCACCACTTTCAGTGACCTGCTACAAACATTTGATGGACAGAACTCCTCATTATTTTGCAGTCACCATCTAGCCTGGAGTTTCTATTTTTCTGCATGTGGATAACAGTGAAACAATGTTAGGTAAAATCTGCTATGGTAGGTAGCACAGAAATAAGAAATTTAGTAGAAATTGATTGGTGCATTTTGTTATTCATTAATAGCCAAACGTTGTAACTCAGTTACTTTTGCACTGGGAGTGTGGAATTTACTACCATTCATATATATACACTCTGTTTTGAGTGACATCATAACTTAAAAACCGCTGGACTAATTTCCACCAAATGTGGCCACAGGAGACCTACAAACCCAAGGAGTGACCATCACTCAAAAATTGATTTTGTCATTTGGGAGTTGTAGTTGCTAGGATTTATAGTTCACCTACAAACAAATAGCATTCTGAACTTGACACAATCCACCTATTACTGTCATGTTTTTCATTATACAGAAGATTTAAAACGTATCCTTCCTCCCTTTTTAATATGGTAGAAACCCTTTTTCCCTATTTACAGCAGGCTCCAACTTCACAATGCACTTAAGAACATCTGCTTCCATCATATTCATTCGGCTAAATTGCCACTTAATGGAGCTCCATGTACTTTTGTGTCAAATAGGTACCGTTGTCTTGTTAGGGAAGGTAAATGTTTTCTGCTTAATTATTTATGGAAGATTTTCCTGTGCATAATTTAAAGAAGACATAAGTAAGCTGTCTGCTTACGTGCCATAGTGTTCTAATATCCTTAAAATGTTAATGTTTTGGGTGTACTTTGTCGTATACATGTATTTTTAAAATACATGTATATTAATTAAAATCTACAAGCAAAGTGATGTTAGACACCTCCAGGATACAGCAAAAGTTCCTTTCTTAGGGAAACGGGGGGGGGGGGGGGGAAGACATCCAAGAGAAACACTAGCTCAGACTAGTCTGTCTGTCACCTTGAAAGAAAGTGTTTAAACTATACTTAATTTTATTCCCGCTGCCTCAACAGCCAATCCTAGTTGAATTATAGAAATCCAAGTACTCAATCCAGTGCTTTTCCCACACTACCCCATTGGAACTCTCCCTGCTCTACTTTCAAGGCCCTCCACCACCCCCTTTTGCTCTCCCCACTCTCCTCCTCCAAAGGCCACCAGGCTCACCTATGCCCAAGGAAGTGCCTCTGACCTATCACTCCCAGCAGCCCCAGGTGGCAGCATGCCTTGGATGTGCCTGCTGAGTCATTCTGGGAGTCGGGGAACTATGACTCCCAGAATGCCTCAGCAGGCACATCCAAGATGACAGGGATGGAGGGGGGCCTTGAAAGTAGAGCGGGAATAGTGGGGGGCAGTGGGGACAGCCCAGCAGACCACCGCCCCTGGCCGGTTCCCCTGGCAATGCAGCCTGCCACTCCTCCTCCCTGTGCCCTTCTCCTCCTCCCTCCCTCCCTCACCCCGCATTGACAAGGTTTGCTCTTGGGATTTCTTGTGACTAAATGGTCATAGAGTTGGAAGAGGGGTAGTCTTATATGGCGAGTGTATCCCTAACTCTGTATTTTATCTTGAAAAGTTGGGGGGTCATCTTATATGCCCATTTATCTTGTATGCTAGAAAATACAGTAATGTGAGATCTATGATGCGTAGTGTGGGCCCTGTACTTCTTCAGAAATTCAGTGCTAAGAGCATTCCTTTCAATCTTGGAGCAGATCCAAGAGAAATGACAGTAAAATAAAAATGGACATCTATCTCTGCCCCATGATAGAAGACCCAGCAGCCAATCATGTACCTCCATAAATGCCCAGAAATATGTCTCTACTGTGGAATCAAAGGAGATCTCGGATGCTCATATTTGACATTAACTTGGATAAATGTGTGTATCCTTTTTGAGGAAAACAAATGGTACGAACAAATAAAATAATATATATAAAATAACCTCTTGTAACAAGAGGTTTTTTTATTGCATTCTGCTTTTATAACATTATACATTATACGCTGGTCACAGGAATCCAGTTGCCAGCCAGTCTTTAAGAAAGGCAAGATATTAAATAATTAAATAGATAAAATGATGTATGTATACTCAAGCCAAAACTGCTTCCTGTGAGCTCAGCAGGCAGGTATCCAAAAATGTGCTGCCAAGCCATATACATTGAAAGTTTTGGCAGTCAATTGGTGATTTAAGATTACTGACAGTTTTATCAAAGTCTTGCCTGAGGGCTATAGGAATAACACATCTTTAAATTCTTCTAAACACATGAAGGTCATCAAGATTGATGGTTTACCCAAGTGTAAATGCTGTTATTTATAACCAATCCCCTTGAGGATGTTCAGTAACCTTTCTGCTGTGGATGCAGGAGAACTAATCAGCGATGCTAAGAAGTCCAGCTTCACCCATGAATCGCTGAGTGATGCACCCAAATACTGACAGCCAGAGGACTCTGCCTCCCACATACCTCCCATGATGCACAAGCCTGCTGGTATGAAGGTGCTTCATTCTGACAGCTGTCCATGAACTCGGCATGAACTTGGAAAGATTCCAGTCACTCAAGTACAGGTAGAATATCCTTTATCCAAGATGTTTGGACCAAAAGTGTTTTGATTTTTGGATTTTGGAATACCTACATTTGCATACACTAACAATGAAATATCTTGGAGATGAGGCACAAAGTTCATTTATGTTGCAAGATCATTTTGTGCATGAAATAAAGTTTATGTCCAGTCAACTATCAGAAAGCAAAGGGGTCACTACCTCAGCCACTTATGTAGACAGTTTCAGATTTTGGAGTCTCAGATTTTGAATTTCCAGATAAAGGATGATCAACCTGTATCATACAGAGCTAGATATGAGCCCACAAAAAAAAGGCAAGAATGGTGGAATCTTAATTAACTTAATGAACATGGGTTTTTGAAGCACAAGAAATCTTCCATGACATTAATAAGTAATAATATGTACCATAGATTCTTGAGGCTACTTTAGAAACAGTATCTGGAAGGTGAATACCAGTTCTTTTCACACACAATTCACAAAAAACGATATTCCATTTGCCTCTCATAACACATATTTGCAAGTTCAACATAAGTGGTTGCCAGCACCCAAACAGATATTGCTCCCACATCAGATCTCTCAGAGGTCAAGCCAACATGACAAAATTCTGCCAGAAAGCTGTCACTCAGCTTTCTGATTCTGTGTAACGATATCCTCCACCCACCTACCCCAAATGTTGCCAGCTTGTTTACTCTTCCCCGGATGTTTTGGCCTTCAACTCCCAGAAATCCTAACAGCTGGTAAACTGGCCCAAACACCTGGGGACCACAGGTTGAGAACCACTGATGTAGACTTTTCTCTGTGTTGATCCAGTGTGGGGCATGCTGGATCAGCACTGATCTAAGGTACAGTACAGATATGTCATTGTTCCATTCAGCTGTGGAAACCTATTATTATTATTACTAATACTACTACTACTCTAAGCGGCTTACATTAAAGCATTTCAATAGAATTTAAAATAAACAAACACAAACATTAAAACAGAATACTTATTCAAGGCCTAAACCACAGCACTCCCTGACTTGATCTTAAAAACCGTCTTTTTTTAAAGCTGCCCTGAATAAAAAGTTTTTAGCCTGGTTGGTGACCCTTGGTAAGTCACACATGCTCAGCCTCAGAAGAAGCAAAAACAAACCCTCTCTGAACAAATCCTACCGAGAAATACCTTAGGGTCAATATAAGTCAGAAATTACAATAACACCAAAACAACAACTTCTTTCTGTTTCCTCCTATTGCAATCATGAAAAGGTGTGGTATTTTACCAAATACTCAATTAACTGATTTTTTACCAATTCTACACCAACCTGAATCAAAGGTCAAATCTGTCCATTTTGCTTTCTTCTATGCTTTTTTTTTAATGCTTCAAATTGCATCTGGAGTGTTTGAAGAAATATACAAAATCTGGATGCTCATTAAAAAAATAATGGAATTAAATTCTCACTTGTCTAATGCACCTGAATGCACATCTATAATACATTTGGCTTGTCTATGTGCACTAGGAACCTGTAGTCTGAGCAGGAAGACAGCTCACTCATTCATTCCCACTCTGTTCAGACCATGGGCTAACCATCTGCAATCTTCAAGGACATAATTCTCAGTTCTGTTGGGAGTAACACAAGCCATACATGGGCATGAGGAGGAGATGGAGGTAGAGGAAAAACATCACATTTTCTGAACTGCTGCTTATCATTGCTGTTACCTGCTCTGACCTTCCTTACAATCCTGGAATGATATTCTTCAATGAGTTTTTTTTAATATTTGGTCCTCTACATGATTTGGTTTAAAATTCTCAGTAGCATTTACATCAAAATGAAGCAATGGTTGAATTAAAAATGTAATTTTATATGGTTATTGCTATGCTAAAAGTCATACCAAAATAAAGGTGAGAAATCCCATTCATCAATCTACTCCTTCCCTCTTCCTTATTTCGATCTTTGGAATGAAGAAAATAGTTACATTAATTTTTAGTGCCCTATTTTTTTGTTCTTGCCACCAATATCCTTCTTACTCTCTTATTCAGTTTCCCATATTCCAGCAAGAGTTAAAAGCTTCTAAACCCATTTCCCCGAGGCAGATGAGGAGCACTCCTGCCATGTCTGGAGGTGAACACAGGAAGACCATCTGCAAAGAAAACCATTAACCTTCTAAGCTGTTCTTACTACTTGTTGCCTTAAACTCTTTTGACTTTGGAATTAAGTAGACTGCCACATTCTGATTAACCAAAGATGTCTATAAACATTTGCATTTAATAAAACACCTGATAGTGAAATTAATAATCACATCACATTTCTTAACTGAATCTACAGCATTTTTAATCTGAACGGATTAATATGTAACATTATTACTGCATTGAATACAGTAATACTTAAATACTTTGTGCACAGAAGAAGAATACTTATTAACTTGTATATTATTTACATTGTATCCTACCTTCCTCCAATGAGTTCAAGACTGTTTACATAGCTTCCCTCCTCACCATTTTATTCCCACGACAATTTTATGAGTTGGTTCAAGTTGAGATGCAGTGACTGAATATCATTCAGTAAATTTCATGGCTCAGTGGAAACTTGAATCTGGAAGTCTTAAGCCTCAGTTTCATACTCTACACATATGCTTACTTTATATTAAATAATCATATTTCAGAATCAAATTTGTAACACATTTTAATTTTTCAGGTCACAATCACTAGTTTTATGGTTTCAGAAATCAGGTTTTCAGCAATTCTATTCTTTTTATAAATAAATTAATAAATATTATTTTGAAAATAAAAATATTTTTGAATACCTTTGTCATGCAACTCCTATGACAAGACAATCCAAATTGGGGGAAATGAAACAAGAGATACTGCCAGAAAACGAGAATCTCAGGTCAAAAGGCACCCAATGAGCTACCAATATGTTTTATTTTGTTTTGTTTTTCTTTGGCACTGAATGTTTTCCTATTTTAGTTGTAACCACTCTGAGTCCCTTTTGGGAGATAGGGCAGGATAGAAATAAAGCTTTGTTGTTGTTGTTGTTGTTGTTGTTGTTGTTACTAGGTCTGCAATACTTGCAGAATTGAACACTATTTGTGTCTTAATATTTGCACTAAAATGTGCGATGCAAGGCCAGAAAGTTATTTTTGTTCTTTACAATATGTTCTGTCTACTTGATCTTTATGAAACAAATTGAAATTTGCAGATGGCAACTACAAATAGCACTATGACTAGTAATGCATCTGACCCCAAGCTGAAAGGACATTAAGCTTTTGACATGCTCAGAATTGAAAGGCAGGTCTGAAACTTCACAAAACGTACTCCATATATCCTCTTGTATAACTCAAACTCATGTATAAATTGAGGGCAGGCTTTGGGGCCATAATTATGGATTTGGATATAGCCGAAGAATAAATTAAGGGTCATTTGGTATAGAGGGAAAGTGCTGGCCTCTTTCAGGGATCGAATCACCCTTGGTTATCACTACCACCATTTTTCTACCCAAGTATTCAAAAAGACCAGAAGCCGCTCCACCCTGGAGAGAATAGAGCTTCTTTAAAGTTCTCCTGAGATGGACTAAGCTCTTGCCTTTCACTACTCTGTCCAAAGAAGAGGGTGGTTCCTTTTTGTATAAGAGTTAAGTTACAGTACTTACTAGGCTTGTTTGAGTTCGTTCGAAAGCTCAAAAATCGGAATTAATTCGGATTAAATTTCCTTTTGAACCAATTTCAAGCCATGCAGGAATAGTGGGAGGAGCAATTCCGAAATTAAACCACTTACCCATTGTTAGGAATTATTTTCGGATGTCTCCCACAGTTATTTTCATTTTAAGACCATTAAGCAATTTTGGCAAAGCCTAACAAACGGTTTTAAAATCTCGCGGTTTCCCTTCCCTGGCGGCAAGCTGCAATGCAGCAGGATGAGGTGGGTGTGGCTAAGCACAGCTCTTCTTGAAGGCCACGCCCCCAGCGGCCTTCAAGAAGAGCTGTGCTTAGCCACACCCACCTCGTCCCTCTGCATCACAGCTCGCCGCCAGGGAAGGGAAACTGCGAGATTTTAAAAGTGTTAGTTTTAAAATCTCGCAGTTTCCCTTCCCTGGTGGCGAGCTGCGATGCTCGTCGCCAGGGAAGCACTGTCTGGGTACTATCATAATACATTAACTCCATCATTTATCATAGTACTATCATTAGAAGAAACAGCGAGATTTTAAAACTGTTTGTTTAGACTTTCTGGCTTTGCCAAAGTTACTTAATGGTTCTGGAGGGCACCTTCCATTAACGAAGCAATTCGGATTTCTGATATTTCCGATCTTTTTTCCAATAAAATTTCAGAAATCATTTCAAAATCGAATCGCCAGTGCCCCCTACATCCAAAACGAGTATTGAACCTTCTTTTCTTTTCTTTTCTTTTTTGGATCAAACAAACCTAGTACTTACATTGAGCTTTGGAGAAGTGAACCTAGCTTTTGGGGGTTCATTTTGACTATTTTTTAAGACTTATACATGAATGTTTACAGGAACATGGAATGTGGGAAGCGTGAATCAGGAAAAGTTAAACATTCGAAAACAAAAAATTGGATATATAACCCATCTTCCTGTAGTGTATTAATAGTCAAGACAGATAAAGATTTTTATTTATATAAATATGTATTTTCTTGCTTTCCTATCTGAAGAATCTTAAACACTTTCTCTTCAGTTTAGAGCATTGCATTAAAATTCTCCACATGATCTTCCCTCAATATTTAAAGGATTTTTAAAAGTCTGCAGAATGGAGTAGTGGGTAAATCTATGTAAATCTATGGCCCCAATCCAGCAAAATCCTCTTCGAAACTGGGGAAACATTTTGTATTCAAACAGGACTGGGCTCAAGGTAAGGACAATTTATTTGGCAGAAATGGAAAGAAAATTCTGACTCAGGGAGGGAAAAGGCAAAGAAACATATAGTTGGCGAGTTAACCATATGCAATAAACAGCTGGAGAGAACCTGGCAAGAGTTATGTTGCCACAGTTATCATCTATCCCTTATGAACAATAAATGGACTATTTAAATATAGAACATTTTTTCATCCAGATGGCACATATACCATGGGGGAGGGGGGAGAGAAATGTGGTGGTAAACTTGATGAGAATGGTGTCTGTTGTTGTGGATATGTCACAACACAACGCCCACCAGATGGTACAAAGTGGTACTTTATAAGCCCAAAATGTCCTTCTCCTCTAATTCACAGAGGATTGAGATAGTGCCAAAAGACGTTTGCTTAGCAAAATGCTGTCTTTTAAAAATGATATCTGTTATAACATATGAACAGACCTGTGATCGATCACTGCCTATCAAAGCCACAGAAAGAGTAGAGAAGGTAGGTCTCTAATAAGCAGATCATGGAGCAACATAAAACATTTTTAAAACTGAGAGTATATCTTTTAGAACAGCAAACTCTTTAGTAAAATACATCTGTAATAATGAAAGAGATCACGGTATGCGTATGTATCTGTTTTTCTCAAAGTTTCAAGACGATGAAACCTAGGTATCTGAAACCTCACAGCCCCCCGTTTCAGGAACCCCCAGTGGTGCAATGGGTTAATCCCTTGTGCCAGCAGGACTGCTGACCAGAAGATTGGTGGTTCAAATCCAAGGAGCAGGGTGGGCTCCCTTCTGTCAGCTCCAGCTTCTTATGTGGGGACATGAGAGAAGCCTCCCACAAGATGATAAAAAATCTAGCCATCCCCTGGGCAATGTCCTTGCAGATGGCCTAGCAGCGACTTGCAGTTTCTCAAATTGCTCCTGATATGAAAAAAAGCTGACATGGTCTCTGAGTATATTCATCACGAGTTGTTTTTTTTTAAAATATTAGTTAATTAAAATCTATTTGCAGCTGACACTATCATATTGAATGAACAAGTTGCAGGCACAAGAATCTTTGTGAGGAAAAAGGCTCCTTGTAGATAGGGAACACTTCAGGAAAAAGCAAGCCTTACGATTTAGTTCAAATGCTTGCAGCTGATCTCAAGTGGAATTCTGAAGGGCTAGTAGTCACCCTCTTCTATGCCTGAAAGAACAACAGTACTTCAACTGGGTTACATAGCTTCTTGATGAGCTGTTCCTGACTACAAGTGTGTTTGCTTGCATAAGTACATATAGGAGTTCCTGTTGCTTTCTATAAGGAGATGTGAGATAGTAAGGTCAGGGGAAAAGGCAGATAAGATAATAGCAAGACAGAGGAGGGCAGGAAGTACTGTATATACTCATGTATAAGTCTAGAAATTGTAGTAAAAAAACCCAAAGAAACTGGGTCAATTTTTTCACAAGCCAATGTAGGTAATGTAATGTAACGCTTAAAAAATGAAGTACCCCTTTTCTCAAAAACGTGGCAAAAGTAACTTTGATGCCTGTGTAGGAAAATGGTGGCAGCCAGGATGGTTTATTCCCTGAACCTGTGCTGGTGCTTTCCCTTCTCTATGGAATAACCCTAGACATATCCATAGGTCATATCTAAATCCATAATTTTGACCCCAAAACCTGCCTTCAATTTATATATGAGGCCAACTTATCCATTATATATGGTAAATAGAAAGTAAAATTGCCACATGGCCTGGTCATCCAGATTTGACTTGAGTTTTAACCACTTGGTGCCTTCTTACATCATTAGTAGCTGATATGTTTTCAGATTTTTAAAATACAAGGTTTTAGACCATGTACTAACCCAAATTTGAGAAAAAGTATGCAGCCATTTTTCTCCCTAGTTGTTTTTCAAGAATCAATTACCTTTCAATGCTTCTGCCAAATACATGAATATTATTGTCCAACCTCCCCCTTTTGAGCAATGTTAGAGCATGTGGTGGCCTTCCAAGTGCCATGATTCGTGGATAAAATTTATTATCTAGATCCATTTCAATCTAGTTCCAAGCCGGGCTATGGAACATAAACAGCTTTGGTCTCCTTGGCAGATGACCTACACAGAGAGCTAAACAGGGGGAGCATGTCCTTGTTGGTTCTCCTAGGCCTCTCAGTACCATTGACTATGGTATCCTTATGGGCCACCTCGCTGGGATGGGAATGAGAGGCAATGATTTACAGTGGCTCCATTCCTTCCCGTTCAAACCCCTGGCCATTGTCCTGTGGGGTTCCTCAGGGTTCTGCTTTGCCCCCATGCTGTTGAACATATACATGAAACCACTGGGAGAAATAATTCTTATGTTTTGGAGTGCAGTGACATATGCACTTTACTATTCCTTCCCACCTAAAGCCAAGGAAGCTGTCCTGGCCCTAAACAAGTGTCTGTCATCGGTAATGGACTGGATGAAAGCAAACAAACTGAAATTTAATCCAGACAAGACAGAGGTGCTCCTGGTCAGTCAGAAGACAGATCAGGAAATAGGGATCCAGGAAATAGGATTCCAGCTGAATGGGTTTACACTCTCCTTGAAGACACAGGTCAGCAGTTTGGACTCAGCATTGGACCTGTAGGCCCAGGTATTTGTGGTGGCCAAGAGGGTCTTTGCACAATTAAAAATTGTGTGCCAACTGCACCCTTTCCTTAGGAAGCCAGGTCTGGTCAAAGTGGTCAATGCTTTAGGAACTCATTACATTAAGGATGGGATTTGCCATGCATCATGGTGAATCTGGCAGGACCCAACATGGTCTGGGGGGAATCCATTTTGCTGCGCTCCACCCGCCTTGCCACTCATCTGCCGCCCAGCTTCCCCCTGCTGTTGCCTATGCAGCAGCTTCCATGCTCTCACTTCGCTTATGCCACAGAGCTGCGCTGGAAGTAAACAGACATTGTGGCATGCTTTGTAAGATTATGTCAGAGATTGCTGTGGTTTTTAGTTTGAATATTTGTTATTGATTTTAACTGAATTTTAATACCCATGATATTTATTTTTGTTTTAATATTTATATATTTGTAGATTTTAAATCATACTGAAATGCTTTTATTATAAGCCACTCTGAGTGTCCTTGTAGAGAGTAAAAGCAGGGTATAAATAAACATCATCATCATCATCATCATCATCATTATTGGGGCTTAAACATTTAAAACTTTAGAATATTCCTGTCTGCACTACACTGCATACACACTAAATGGCATCTATACGATGAAAGTGACAGCTTTTACCATAAATGCCAGAACAGCCAAAGTATAATTTAAAGTAATGATACCAAAACTTGGTAGTAACTAATAGGGGTCTGCCTAGGCTCTTTAGAATTCTTATTAATAGTGAACTTTTGAAGTATTTTACACTCAATAGGATGTTATGTCAACATGCTTAATACAATCCTATGTTTGCATGTATTTTTAATGTATGAATTTGCTAGAAGTTCAAGAAAGGATCTGTGCATAAAATGTTAATAAAACAAATGGAACTATTTCAAAAGAAGCAAAAATTTTATATTCTATATTGTTGTTTTCGACCTTGCTTTCTAGTAGGTTTCCACATATCCCCACAACAGATTCCATTGGGGGAAAAGATGTAGAGACACCGTTTAAAACTTTGGTACACATCCTGACTAGGACTGGCTCCCACAACCTTTTACAGAACACTAAATAAAAGAAAAGCAATCATGGATTTTATTTATCCTGCAGTTTGACCTAAAAGCTTTTGCCTTTTTAGATGGATCTTGTAGAAACAGCCTTTCTTCTAGCAGTTTTTTTAATGAATCACAATTTCTTTGGCTTCCACTCACCAGCATCTGTAATGGGACTAGGAACTTTAACTTTGGAGCCATGGTAATGGATCTAATTTCTTTTTCAAAGGTCACAGTATCATTAGCCCATTTCCTGCCCAGCCAGCTGGAGCAGCAAGGATTTCCTACACATCACATTTCCCCTGTCTGCCCTCAACACAAAGAGGAAAGAGAAAGGAATCTTAACTCTGCCTCAGAAGATGAAAAGGCCAGACACACCCACTACTACAACTCCTGGTTTACAGAGTGACAATGAAAAACTGCAGCCCCATAGAATTAACCAGAGTTCTGACCTTTTCATTGATATAGTAAAGTATTTGTTCTCTGGAAAACTTGTCCATGCCTAAAGTAAGAGGAACCATTTTCTAACTGCTGTCAACAATTAACAAGAAAGTTTCTCTTTTGATAAAATATTCAACTGGAGCAACCACAAGTAAACTTTACATTTTGTCCCTGATGATAAAGAATATCCAAATCAAAATAACAACGATCCAAAGTCTACTATAAATTATGAAAGAATAATAATGTATGTGGAGTTTAAGAGGCAATTATTATTCTTCCTCATTAGGGAAATTATGGGTTTTTTAAAAATAAAGTATGAAGGATATTATGTTCTTGCATTTGTCATTAAGGTAATTATGGCTTATGGTGACCCTATGAAACAGAGATCTCCAAAAGTCTTAGTCATCAACTGCTCAGTTGAAATCTTGCAAATTTGGGGACATGGCTTCTTTGAATGCATCAATTCATCTGTAACGTGGTATTTCTTTTAACATATTGTCTTTTCCAGTGACTGAAGTTATCTCATGTATGTCAAGAATGACAGTCTCAGTGATCATGGCTGCTAATGGGAATTCATGTTGGATTTTCTCCAGGACCCATTTTTGTGTGTTTTTAGCAATCCACAATATCTATAGAACTCTCCTTTCAGCACCACATTTTAAATGAGTTGCTTTTATTTCTGTCAACATCATTCACTGTCCAGATGAAATACTCATACATAAGAATTAGAAATGCTATGGTAAGAATAGTTTTGATTGGGGTATTTCCTGATATTTCATCACACTTGAGAATCTTATATGGTTTATCCAAGCCCTGCCATCTTTCAGTTGCTTGACTGGAGTTTCCATTGTGATTAATGACTAAACCAAGTACAGAAGATCCTTAACTATTTCAATTCTTTCATTAGTGAAGATACTTAACTATTTCAACTTCTTCATTAATATCCTCATTCTTTAATCTCATAGCCCATTATGCTGAGGCTGATGAGACACCACACTAAGGTTCTTAGTGCTGAAGTTCCCAATACTGTGACAAAGAAGCCACAGAGTCTATCCATACTTACTAGGACACCTGCTTAAGCTCTTACTCTTCTCACAATCACACCATGTTAAACTTGCATTACAGGAAAATGAAGCTACCTTCACTTGAGAGATACAACCTGCAAATTTGTTTTAAAATGAGAGGGAAAAGAAAAGTACATTTATTTTGTACCCTGTGTTTCTCATAGCGTGGGATCCAATTGAGCTTACAATATATCATATAAATTCATGTATAAGTTGGCCTCTGTATAAATTGAGGGCAGGTTTTGTGACCAAAATTATGAATTTTGATAAGACCTGTGGAAAGCTTGAATATTATTCCACAGAGAGGGGAAAGTACCAGAGTTGCTGTAGGGAGCCAGCAGACCCTGGCTGCCATCAATTTTTCCATCCATGCATTCAAAAAAGCCAAAAGTGGTGCTGTGATGAAGAGAGGAGAAGGATCTATGCATCTTTTTGGTTCTCCCAGGACATACTAAGCTCTAACCTTTCACCACCCTGTTTGGAGAAGTGGGGTGGTTCTTTTTTTAATAAGAGTAAAGGTACAATACAAGGAAGAGGAGAGGGTGATAGTGGTGATGAAGTTTTTCTCAGTCACCAAGCAAAGACCATGAGTCTTATGGGTACTGTGCTCCTCATTTTCCTCTCTTCATCCTTCCATGACATGGATTGAATCCAGGGCAAACAGCTTCCAGTGGTCTTGTTTGGACCTTGCTTGTCGAGTCTATTTTCTCGTTCTGACCATTGCAAAAATGAACAGTGATTCTTAGTGTTCCCAACTTTGGAGTAAGAGTAGGAGCCAGCCTTGTTAGCCATTGGGTAATTCATCACAGTAATCAAAAACTTCTTAATGGTCTCTGCTCACTGAGAAATCTTGCCTAAGGCATTATCTATGGAAAGTCACCATGAACTCATAATGCCTGGTCAGTGGGGAAAAGAAAAAAAGAGTGTGTGCTTTAGACACAATCATCTTGTCATCTGGAATCTCTTGAGAGAGTCAAGCCCATTCTCAGAAGCCCACTGAGTTAAACATTCACTCTAAGTTAGGGCATCCGTGTAATTACACTCCATTTAAGCTGAAACCATGGGAATTATTCCTTGGATGGATTTTTCTTGTACCTTCTTTCCTCAGTGCAATGTGAAAAATATTAGATCAAGAAGCCACTTAGATATGAACATGTGCAACACAGAGTCAACTTCTGTTTGGGAATGTATATATGAACCTCTGCTTGAATACAATTGAAATATAAGGCTCACATTTCTGCCTCTTCAAAGGCAGGTGCCATGAAGAAAGCAATTTTGCTATATAAGATGAAATATACTACCCTATATTTCACAAGATAACACACTCGGGACTGAGGGATCTTTTACTGGCCATTCTGGGGGGAGGGGGATTTCTAGAAGTAATTTTTTGAAGCTCAGCTGAGAACACTGCTTTTCTGGAGAAGATTTATATCTTCAGCATCTGCATTTGATTGGCCAAATGTCTTCTGTCTCCCACAAAGCTAGAAGGGTCAAAGCAAAACGTTTTGAATCTCCTTCAGAAGTGATAAAGTGGAGTATAAAATAATAATAATCATTAATAATAATAATAATATGTTCTGCTTGAAGTAGTTGAACCTTATGAGTCTAGCAATAACAATAGCCACTTTGAGTATCTTTGTGGAGAGAAAAAGTGGGGTATAAATAAACATTATTATTATTAATAATAATAATAATAATAATAATAGGAGAATAGCATATTCCATGGAATCTTACAACAGGTTAAATCAGCACAGGCTCATAAGGCAGGTTAGCATGGTACTAAAACCTCTATACCTAACTGCTGTTCCTCAGCATTAACTGCCTGATATAACTGTTTCCCTCTGGTAGCTACATGCTTTGCTGATTCCTACCACACTGACTTTACCAATAGCATTATTATTTGGGCAGTGTTCATGAATCCAGTTTTGCCCCCTTCCTGCTTCTTGCTGTATGTCTTCAGATCATGGTGGCCAGTCACAGTGATTTTTGACAAGATTTTTTTCAGAGACCTGCCATTCCATTGCTCCAAATAGAGCGTACAACACCTAACATCCTTGGGCACTCTCCCTTTCAAGTATTAACCAGACCTGACCCTGCTTTGCTTCTAAGAGCATATATGATATTGTCCCTTTGAAATATTCCTTCTACCACTATGGAAAAATTCAGCAGTAAATTGTGACCAATCAGAAATTGCTTCCTTTAAATGTTTTTTTCTGACTGCTGCCAAAATTCAGTGGCAAAAAATACAAGACATTTAAAACGCAAACAATGTTTGGATTAAAACCTCCCTCCTGGATGTCATCAATATTTGGCAATGTTGTTTGCTGCCGAATTTCTGTGGCATGGTTTTTCAAGAGCCATTGGAGAGCAGAGGCAATGCCTATTTTTCTTACTTCTGTCTTAAACCATGTTTTCTACATCAAACAATTGTTTAGCTTTCACTCCATTTACACTGAAACATTATGATAATGTTTTGTGCACTTTTTTTCTTGAGGGAAACATGACATGGGGTCCAAATCCAAGTGCTAGTCACAAGACTTACTTAGGCGATCCCTCATTGTCCAAGGATGATGGTCCTCAAAGATCGGTGTCCTGGCAATGGGTCCATAGGTGACTGTGGAGCCCTATTCTTGATCTGCATCTTCTCCTGCAGTGAGGGCATTGGCTTCCGGGTGGAAGGTGGTCCCGGTCAGGATTGGCATGACGCACCTTCCTCTTGGCACGTAGACACAAGAGTAGATGTTTACCTAAAATTCCGCAGTTGATTCAGTATGACTAGTGACTGGATTTAAATAAGTACTGAGAATGTTGACTAGTTAATCTCGCTATTAGGAACTATTGGAGTGGTTCTGTTTCCACAAGGATCAATACTGAGTTTTATGGGCACCCCTCCTTCATCTGTTTTGGGCAGAAGAATCATCCATTGTCATGAATATCCAGCTATATTCCTGTAGCTTGATGCATTCATATGATGACATCCTAGTAGCATGTCATGTTATTACAAAATATCTGGATGCATCTGTTCTTCAACAACATGCAAATAACCATGTGGCAGGCGCTGTGCCACTTACAAGGTGGGCTTGTGGGGAGAGGAGGGATGTTGACATTACATCTTCAGAACAGAATTCCAACCTAGACAATAACCATAAAAGTGGCATAAGTCTGATTTATACCATCATTATTTACTAATAGCATATCAGATGTTGTTGTTTATAGTGTCACAAGACTTCTGTTATCTCTGTAGAATAAGAAGTTGTTTATTTATTTAAGCATAACACTTCTTCTTCTGATCATCTCTGGGCTTTGGGAGCCAAGGCAATGAGCTTCTTTTTCATTATTCCAATCATTTTGTTTTTAGAATTATGATCTCTTGGCAGTGGCATGTGATAACGTTACTAGAAAACAGATTTTATCAGCAGACTTTGCACTCATATGTGATGGTGTTGCTGCAGAACAGATTTGATAAGCATACTTCTTGGGTGATGAGGTGGAGAGAAGAAAGAATGACAAATTGCCTCAGTGCTTTCGCTCCTTCTCTACCCTGTGTTGTAACTTCATATATCGAGGGGGGAAATGAACTGTATTCTCTTTGCTGTTAACCTTTTGAATGCTGGAATTTTAAACAGAACATTTAGATCTAGCTGGCTGAAGGGAAAGAATTCATTCTTCAAGCTGTTTTGTAGTGATAATTTGATGAAGTTGACCAATGATATTTGGGGGCCGGGGGGGGGGGGGATCTGTTCTGCTATCATGCCATAAAAATAATGAGATCCTGTTTTGGAACATTATGGAATTATGGAGTTAGAAGAAGGCTATCCAGTCCAACTTCTTCTCTGCAGAAATACACAATAAAAACACTCCCAACAGATAGCCATCCAACCTCTGTTTATAGACCTCCAAAGAAGGAGATTAAATCATACTACAAGGTACTGTATTCCACCATCAAACAGCTCAGCAGTTCTTCCTGATATTCAGGCGGAAGCTTTTTCCCTGGAGCTTTAATCCATTGCTCCATGTCCTAGTCTCTAGATATCAGTCGGAAAAGCAGCCAATCACAATTCTGAAAGAGCTGGAGAATTCTACAACTGAGATGGAAAAGCACAGGGACAAATATCACCAGGATGAGCCACACTTTGAGGATGTATGGAAGAATAGTGAGAGGGGAGACATTGCTGAAAGCATCCCTTCCAAAGTTCATTCAGCTTTGGGGTGGGGGGGGGGAATCATGGAGCAGACACAGCAAACCTGTGGGGATTTTTTTCTGGTTTAATAAAATCAAAATTGAATTTTTTTTGACATAACTTCAAAATGCTATGTGAAGCACAATGTCAATAGTGCCCACTGACTTGACTACACCATCTCTATAGTGAACCATGGTGTTGGCGGTGTGGTGTTTTGGGGATGTTTTTCCTCACCAGGAATTAGAAAACTGGTCAAGATTGAGGACAGGATGGACAGAACCAAATGTAAGCCAATTCTAGATGAAAACCATAGTTCTCCATCCTGAACACAAAGTAACTGTGATGATTAAAAACAATAACTTAAATATCTTAAGATGATAGTGTCACTCTGATTGATAATCTGTGCCAAGATTAAAAATAACAGTTTATAAAAGGTCTCCAAACTAACAGAACCAAAATCATTTGCCAAGGATGGCAAAGATTGCAAGATCCAGCTGCACAAAGCTGATAGAGATTTACTCAAGAGGACTGGCAGCTGTAATTGTTGCCGAAGGCACTTGTATCAAACATTGACTCTTAGCTCTGAATAATTACACAGCCAAGAAGTGCTATTTGATTTTGCTTACTTAACTTCTGTGCCAAAATAAAAATATTTTACTGTTTCGCAGGGTTGAGCATCTTGTAGACTATTAAATATATAATGATGCCAATTACAGTTCCAAATTGTAACAAGCTAAATGTGGAAAAATCAAAGCAGTAACTTTTGCAATGTTCTTTCAGTTTGATCAGAGGGTGAAGATGGACATGAAAGAACATTTTCGATAGCAGGAGTGCCATTGTTTTCATAGCACTTCACTTTGTGTTAGAGTGCAACAAGAGAAATATGTTGCTGTTCTAACCAAACAAGAACCACAACAATTCATGTATGAGCATAGCACACTCCTTTGACATCCTTGGATACAGGGCATTTTTTTCTATGCAACACATCTATGGGGATTATTGTAGGAAAACATGAGAGATGGCCTTCTCAGCTGTGGCACCTCAATTATGGAATGCCCTTCCCATTTGAAGATCTGTCTGGTGCCAATGATAATTGTTTTCTGGAAGTAAGCTAAAACATGGTATAAAGGATCTTGGATAATATCTCCTAATAAATCACGCCACTGCCACCAGTATAAAAGAATCAGGGGGTATTATAACTCTCAGAATATATCCCACAGAAGTACACCAATTTAAGGGAATATGATGGAGCATTTATATGTATATGAGGTAAAGTGTATGTACTTTAGTAAATTCGCTGCCACCACCTAATTTACTTTAGGATATTAGAGATGATTCCCCTGAGGTAAACTGCTTCCTGCCCACCAGCTCTCCCTTAGCTCGTTAAGATGACAGTGATGTAAAGATGTTAAACCAGATGGAAATATTGTCACAGGAATGAATAACTACTGAGGCTTCTTTAAAAGTTCAACTAGAGAAAATGTTTATTGAAAATATTGAACAAACAACTATCTTCGTTAATGAGGCACACAAGCTTGAATGGTTACTGAGGCACAATAATCTTGATGGTTACTTCAAACAGGTTGCTTGGCTTAGATATGAGTAAAACTCCTCACTCTACAATAATACAGTAGCAGTGAGTTCCACAGACCAACCTAAACAGGTTGTCCCCAGAGCAATTAGCTACACTCTAAACAGAGTCCTCTGTAAGCTAATCTACTCTAATCCGGAGAGCAAACCACTTGTGTAAAAACCCACACAAGCACCCAGGCGATTACTTTGACCCTCCTGGCCAAATAATGCAGCCTTGCGTGTCCCAAATGCTCTCTGACAGAAAAAATCTAAGCTCTAAAATCTACCTCTCTTCTCTTCAGTTCCAAAAACCAATCTCCCTGCTCTCTGTGAAGCTGACACTTTTCCCTCTCAGGACTTAACTCCTCCCATCGGTCCTAACCAATCAAAAGAGAATTTCAGCTCCTCCCACTCTTCTCCTTGCCATAGATGCAGGCGAAACCATAGATGCAGGCGAAACCATAGATGCAGGTGAAAAGTCAGGAGAGAATGCCTCTAGAACATGGCCATATAGCCCAAAAAAAAAAAAAACCACAACAACCCAGTGATTCTGGCCATGAAAGCCTTCGACAATACGTATCTTCATGGTTTCCCCCAAATGTGGCAGAACACCTCTGTGACCCCCAGTCCACATGGATTGAAGGGAGGGGTGGGAATTTCATTTGCTTTTTTGGAAAAAAGGCATCTTTGACATTTGCAGATGTCTCTTTCAATGTGACAGAAAGAATTTAAGATTAAATATTTCTAATGTGAGATAAAACAGAAGTGACAGATTTGGTCATTGAGGCAGAGGACTATGAACACTTTGATCTTAAATCTCTGGCTTCAAATCTGTGAGGTCAGTTGTATAAAACTGCAAAATCTTTTTCTAACAGGGCCTTAATCTTTAACAGCCCCATGGCTGGAAACAGCTATACCTACTGAACCGGGCCAGTGCTGATGGTTCTATTCTATTCACTTTTTTCTGTAGCTAATTACCCAAATACACAAGTTTCATCATAAACAGGTTGGCAAAAACTTCAGATTTTTAAAAGCTGATCATTTCAAATCCATGTTACCCATGACTCACTTGCTCAACTAATTCTAATAGTACTTAAAACTGAAATTAGTGTTTTGCCCTCTAACCTCTGGTTCTTTCTAAGATGCCAAACTGGCAACCACATGAAAAGTGTGGTTACAACGAATGCATATGTTCAATATCACACTTGGGGGGGGGGGGAGGCAGTCTATCTTGTCTGTCACAGCAATCAAAAAGACAGCTTATTGCAAATCTCTCTTCCTCCCCTCTCCCTTCCCGACTCCCATCTGTTATCTAAATATGAAGATCAAGCTAAGGCCACATCTAGACTGACTGTAAAATAGATCAGATTTTGTTCCAGTTCTTTCCAATTCTGAACTGGGTTGAAATTAATCAATCTAGGGAGCTGATCATATTGGGGGCTGACAGAAAAACACTGGAGTAAACAAAACATATATGGCGCTCCAAAATAAAATTGGTAAGAACATGGGCAAAGTCCAGGACTCTCTCATCTTTTAAAATATGTTTTGGTGTGCCACCAGTTAGGATCTGTAGCCAAATACTTTGCAATTGATCCTAGGACCTATATGGGTTCTTGTGATACTACAGAACTTTCAAACAAGCTGCTGTACACCTGCCATTATCATGGTTTTTTAAAAAAATACATGTACCTCACCTGATTTCCAAATAGTGATCATTCAGGTTATTTAAGGAGTAACTAAAAACTGCTTATTTGACTGGACCTTACTTAAAAGAAACGTTACCGCTGGTTCTGAGTCGTCAACATTTTACCTAGAATGAAGTATTTAAATAATATGTTTTTCATACAATTTGGAGGTCGAAAAGGCTTCAGGAGCATCTCGTCCAACCCCTTGTCATGTAGGAATATGTAACTAAAGCACACCTGAAAGATGTCCTCCAACCACTTTTTAAATACTTCCAAAGGAGATGAGTTCACCATCCTATGAAGTGGGTACTCTATTCCACTGTCAAACAGTTCTTATAGTAAAGTTCTTCCTACTTTCAGTTGGAATCTGTTTTTCTTGTAGTTTTAATCCATTTGTTTGTATTGCATTGTAGTGTCTAGAGGAGCCAAAAGCAAGTTTGCTTCATCTTCTATGTGATATCCCTTCAGATGTTTAAAGGTAACTATAATGTCACCTCTCAGTTGTTATAGAATAAACATGCCTATTTCCCTAAGTCATTTTTAAGGCTTGGTTTCCAGACAATCTTCTTTGTCCTTGATAGGACAAGTTCCAGCTTGTCAATATGCCGCCTCAACAGGAATGTAGTATCGTGATCAAGGGAAGTAGTAGCCACTCTATTCTGCTTTTGATCAGACCTCACCTGGAATACCAAGCTCTGTGCACCATACTTCAAAGGAGGAGGATCAGGAGGAAGAGGAGGAGGGGGAGCAAGAGCAGCAAGAAGGGGAAGGACGAGATCATCTATTTGCAGTGCAACAACACCTGGATGGTCACATTATTCCTAGGCTGATTAGATTCATTGATTTTGAGCCTAACTTAGACTTGGTGGTCCTAGTAGATGTGCTTTGCCAGAAAATTGAGATAGCATAGTGAGGAGTTATTCAGAGAAGAAGCAGAAAAGGGAAAAAACATAGATTGCAGCTATATTTTTATTTATTTATTTTATTAGTATGCCACCTTTATTCCAGAGTAGGATCCAGGGCAGCTCCTAAAGAAGGTCAATTTAAAAACATTAAAAAAATGTAATATACAAAATAACAGTAAAGTGTATAAAATTCATTTAAAAGATATACAAAAAAAAATAAAAGCAAACACATATACCAGTAAGAAGAAAATGATCTGTTTTAAGAACAAAAATGTCTGCCAGTGAAAAGGAAAGCAGGGAGTGGGCTAGCCTAGTTTAGTACAGAAATGGCCTGTAGAAGGTGGGAGCAACTACCGAGAAGTCTCTCTTAATGCAGCTCTGGTCAGGAGTACATCATCTAGTGAGGCCACAGCTCATTACTATAAAAGTAACTAAAAGTGGTAATTGATCTCCCAAAAGAGATGCAATTATCCTTTGTTATGTCAGAACTGCAAATTAATCTATGTATAAGTTACACTAGTTGATAGGAAGAGGAATTCTTTCTAAATATCTATCTTTGAGAAGTTGTTTCCAACTATAGGTGGTCCAGAATGCAGTGCCCTGCTTTGTTTAACATGACATTCTCTTTTTAAAGCAGCTATGCTGCCTTCCAGTTTTATTTCCAGCTGTAACCAAGGACACTGAAAGGCCTAATGGTTTAGAACAGTGGTTCTCAGCCTGTGGGTCCCGAGATGTTTTGGCCTTCAACTCCCAGAAATCCTAACAGCTGGTAAACTGGCTGGGTTTTCTGAGAGTTGTAGGCCAAAACACCTGGGGACCCACAGATTGAGAACCACTGGTTTAGAATCAAGGGTAATGTTCCATTATCTGGGTGGTGGCCACAAGGGGGCACTAGAGAGAGAAGGATAGTTAATTGAGGGGGGAGCTGAAGGAGGAAAACTATTTCTTCCATTTTTTGCTGGTTATTCCCTCTCCCCCCTTCCCATATCATAAACTAGCGTTGCTTCCACAACTGGGACATGGGGGGGGGGGGGAGAATAACAGGAAAACAGGGGAAGTGGTTTTGCTCCTTCAACCCACCCTCCACTTCCATTAAACAGACTATATTTCTCTCTCTATCATTCCCTAGTGGCCTCCTCCCAGATAATGAAACAGTACAAAATCAAGGTATCTGAGACCACATTGTTCAGTATGAGTTTGGCCATCTAAGTTATGAAAGCGCTTCTGACATAACTTTCTCTTGACATTCTCTGAGATATGTCTAATTGGGGCTAGGGAGATATCCTTTTTTGTTGTTGCATCTGAGATCTAGAACTCACTTCCAAGAGAATGGCTTTATGAAAGCTGAGAAGAACTTTCATTTTTAAGTAGGCATTTGGTGTATAGTGTTTATTTGCTTTTTAATTGAACTCTAAGTTTTAAATATTTAACTGTTGGGTGTTGATGTAACTGTTAGCTTGATGTTGATATAAAATGGCATAGTAAAATGTGCAGTAGTTGTGACCCTTTGGAGCACCTTCCTATTTGCCACTGTACAGTTACCAAACTACACACAGATGTAGTAGATTAGGGCACTCTCTATAGCACAGCAGTAGAAAGTCATCAGCAGTTTTTCATTCAGTTGTTAGTTCCTTAGAAGTCTCAGGTAGTACAGTCTTTGCTGAACCCTCTTAACCAATGTTGCTGTATGGGTATCCTAGATCGGATCCTCCTTAACAGTGACACCAAGGATCTTAAAACTGGCCACCAACTCCATTTGGTCTCCATTTAAGACCAAGGGCTGAATTTCTGGTCTGTTCTTTCTGTAGTCCACTATAAGCTCAAGTTCAAAATTCATAATATTACCTCATTCTGGCTCTCTGTAGACTTCTTATAACCCACTTACAATTTTTCAGTGATAAGGCAAGAGAAAACAAATAATGAAATCGGTTTCTCTGAGTACATGAAACATCTGAAAAGGGCTGTAGTAGAAAGGGTTTTAAAAAATGTTTACCATAGAGGATTTGTAAGAAGTGCCATTTCTTTTGTACCGCAAAAGCTATTGTGTTGTTACTGCTACATCAGAAGAAGGATCCATAAACAAAACTTGCTGCTCAGACATACCATCACTCTTTTTAGGCCTTTGAAGTCTCTTACATTGGCAATTACTATCAGAGATTATTTCAGCTTTTATATACATGTTTTTGTGTCTCTTTCTAGGCCTATCTGTACAGGGAAAGGGGTGAATAGCAGAGCTGTTGGCAATTCTCCCTTAAGATCATAGGTTATTTGCCGCTGATTTGAAAATTGCTTTGCACAGATGTCCATCACATCATTAAACACAAAGCAACAGGAAAAAGGGAAATACTGAACATGAAGTTACCAACCAACAGAAACTTCTTGCAAGTTCAGAGTTTTGCCCCCCAAAAGTATTTGCTGACTTCATGCCCACCTATGCAAAGTGAGATTCAAGTCAGAGGAGCAACCTTTCAGAAAGGTTTTACACAAGAGTTGTTGACAGCAAACAATGGGGAAAGTCAAGTCTTAAGGGGTTTCCTTACATTTGGAGTTGATACTGGAAGAAACAACATGTGGCTTAAGCACTCACTTTCTCAGAACATTGGAGGTTTTTGTTTGCTTCTTTTGTCTGTGGAGAAATGGAGCTGTCAGAAGCTAATATGCTTTCTGTTTGTGAAAATCTATGCGATAGGGCAATTCTCGCTGGGCACCTTTTATTTACTTCTTTCCTGACAAAGACCAATTACTGAGACATGCCATGAGTGATTCTGCTGGGCATCCCAAGTGACAGCTGGCTTGGTGGAAGAAAGTAGAAGGCTTTGCCGGCCTTCGTGGAAGGAGCCATTATATCCTCTAGCAATTGGCAGAAAGAAAAAGAGAAGCCCTCTTTCCTGAGAGGAAAAACACTTGGGAAAGCTTGTTTGCGAATATTTCATTAACTGCATCGCTGCAAGCAACATTTTATAAACTAATCATTGTGCTCAGAATGGCTTGACTTTAAAGTCAACACACCTCTGGTTCTGTTTGGGCTCATTTTGTTTCTCCAGCTGGAGAAATGCCCCCCTTCCTTTGAGGCACTCCAGATGGAACATTTCTCTGTCTGTCTGCACAGTAAACTATTGCAGGGATTATCATTCTTTGAAATACTTTCCACAGTTTTAGAGGTAAGGATACTGTCTTTGCCTGGTTCTTAAAGGCAATGTTTTTTCTCTCTCAGGAACATGGTTATGCCATGACATTTTACTACCAAAGACCAAACAATAAATGGGAAATTTCTTTTATGAAGTGAAGGCACGTATACTGTCAGCCAGTCAAGATATTTTGACACTTCTTTAGATCACATTTTGCAATCTCCCCTTCCAGGCAATAAAAATGAATTCAACATAAAGTAATGATGAACAGTCCTTATATGGCAACCTTAACTCTTCGGTACCTGTGTTGAATGGCAGGGGGAAATGAGGACAAAAAATCCTCATGGAAAACTGCAGTCACTCTCTCACTCCTAGTAGAGTGTGGCTTTATGGATTTGTGAGTGTGATGTAGAATTTGCAATAACCACAGACTTCTGCTCAGTCACAATTGGCATCATTAAAGTCACATGACATCAGCCATTTACTCCTAGCATCCATAGTATGTTGATTTAGTATACTAGGGTTGACACAATGCTGGAGCATTTCCCTGACACATCACACAGCCATGGTACAGGCAAGTCTCAATTTGCAGTTTCCCACTTTACAACATTTCTCCAGAAATAAATGAATAAATGAATATTTAAGTTGCCCACTGCAATTGTAGTTTTAGTGTTGCTGAATGCCTTTGTCTACTTAGAAGGGGAAGCATGAAAATAAATTGTTGAATGTTTTCTGCTTTAAAGATGGGGGCATTTAGAAGAAAAAGAACCCAGAATCTTGGTGTTTGGATGTGTCTGCAGCATAGTTTCTATGTTTGCTTAGAAAACATGGGTCAAATGCAAGGCCAGCAGACTGAATCCTGTCCACCATGTCAATTTATGCAGCCTGCAAGGCTTTCAGTGCCAGGGCAACATACCTACATTTATACAGTCTTACAATTACAAATGGCCCTTTGAAGGCAACCATAAGGCTGATTTAGCCCTTGGTGAAAATTAGTTTGAAACCCCTGGCTTAGATGGAGACTGTGCTACTGGAGTTTGTTTCTTTCCTTAACAAACCTGCTAGAGATGGCACCGCAGAAAATGCTATGCCATCTACCTGTTATAAAAGACACAACAGTAGATATGTTACTTCCCTTTCTCCTAATGTATTTTGTCTGACTGGAGTTAAGCACAACAAATGAACAGCAGATGCCTAAAACCACATATAATACTGAACACAAGGGCTGTGCTAAATTAACGTTAGTCCTCATAAAATGGATTAAATTTGTTAAATTTGTACTTACTATGTGATATCCAACACGGGGGTGCATCCCGCACCCAAAACTTAAGAATAGAAACTTAACCAATACTTTTTTGTTTGCATTTTGTAAATCTTGGAAGCCTCCCAAAGTCAGTTTCATTTTCAGCACAAGCAAACAAAGCAAAGCCCAAAAGGCTGCCATTCCTCTTTAAATTAGTGGCCTCTTGCCATGAGGAGAGGGAAAGCACATAATTCTGGGAAATGTAGTTTGGGAAGGTGAGGAGCCCTATGGCAGATAATTCAAAAGGCCCTGCCCTAAACTACATTTCCCAGAATTCTGCTCAGCATCAGAAAGCCCCAATCTGTATAGCAGGGGTCCTCAAACTAAGGCCCGGGGGCCGAATGTGGCCCTCCAAGGTCATTTACCCGGCCCTTGCATAGGGTCAACCTAAGTCTGTAATGACTTGAAAGTACACAACAACAACAACAATCCTATCTCATCAGCCAAAAACAGGCCCACACTTCCCATTGAAATACTAATAAATTTATATTTGTTAAAATTGTTCTTCGTTTTAATTATTGTATTATTTTTAAGTGGCTTTTGGACTACAAATAAGATATGTGCAGTGTGCATAGGAATTCATGTTTTTTTCAAATTATAATCCGGCCCTTCAACAGTTTGAGGGACTGTGACCTGGCCCTCTGTTTAAAAAGTTTGTGGACCCCTGCTGTATAGGAAAGAGATTTGTCCCTCCGTAGCAGCAGCCAGCCAGAGTTCCAATAAATTGTTGACTCTGCAAAGAGTCTGATACTGAGACTGATACTGCTAGTAAATAAATCTCTGTGTTGTACAGGGAAGAAATTCCTAAATGGTAGTTCTATTGATTAATATGAGAGATATTCAATGAGGTAACTGTTGTGGCTTTAAAAATGTTTTTGTCAAAAAAATTAATCTCTCAAATGAGTAGATGTATTCATATTTCTGAAAGTTGGGGGTGGGGATGGGCCCCTGTTATCTTGTGTTATTGTACAGAAAACTGTAAAAAAATGTTTGTAACAATTTTAAAATTCCCCAAAACACAGTGGATAAGTGAAACATTCTGAAACTTGTGGTAAAAGTGTTCTATCATTGTAGTAAGTTTCACCCCAAAAGCTGTAAAAATGAGGGCGAAAGGAACCCCTAAAGTTTCCCCACTTGTGCAATTAGTATAACAAAAAAGTAATGAAACTTTGTTACTCTCATTATAGTAACAAAATTTTCACTAATGATACTTTAGAAACAAAAATGCCGGTATCCCCTAATTTTGTAATGAGTTTTGAAACATGATTGTCAGCTATTGCACAGCCCAACTGAACACCCACATTTTTGCTTCCCATGATTGGGATAAGCCCACTCACATTCATCTGCTGCCCCATGGGGGCTGAGGAACCTAATTCCCTTCTAAACTGCCTCTTCACACTTCCTGAATAGACACTTGCACAAAAAGAAGGAACAAGAGGAAGCCAAAGGTCAACTTCCACCCAAGCATACCATGGAATTACACTGGGGAACCTCAAATACTTCCAAGAATGGCAATGACTGGTAACTGAAACTGTGAGAAATTAATTCAAATTGGGTGGTGGGGGGGGGGGGGGGGAGGTGGCTGTATTTTACACAAACACATACTATATGACTAGATTGCTTCATTTTCAAATAAATGTGAACAAGTATGCAGCACATAGCTGTATAAGAGATATTTGATGTATCACATGGTATAAGAAAAAAGACAGTTGACCTTACCTAGGAAGAGTTCATTTTCAACAGTGGAAAGGGCAATATCCTGAGGTGGTTGCTCTTTCTATCAGTTTTGATAGGAAGAGATCAAGTTTTCAAAAGTACCCAATGGAGGAGCAATCCACAATGTTCAGTCCTTGCATATGAAGACCTCAGGACATATATACTCTAAAGGGCAAATATATAGGAAGTGTTTGTATGCAACCTAAGGTGAGCCAAACTTATTCATAAAGGTTCAATTTCACTATTGCTAAAACCTACCTACATTTTTGTCTTCTGTATGTTTTTGTTTTCTTATGATCTCTCTATTTTATTATGTGTCCAGTATTCAGCTCAATCTGTTTATAGGCATGGGAGCAGGAAGTCTGAAAGGGTTGTTTTAACAATCATTCACAGAGCCAGGCAGCCCATGAATTAACTCGCAAGGACAGCCTCAAGGAAGCATCCCAATCCAATTGAGGAAAAACTCAAGCAGTCTTGTTTTATATAGCTAATATGTTCTCCCCCAGCCAATGAGATTTTTGATTTGGAAAGAAAGAGGAAAAAGCATAGGGCTGAATCTGAGTAAGTACAGCTTGAAGAAGAAAAGGCTGATAGGGGACATGCTCTTTATGTTTAAATATATGAAAGGAGGTCACACTGAAGAGAGGGCAGGCTTTCTGCTGCTCTGGGGATTAGGGCACAGAGCAATGGATTCAAATTGTAGGA
This sequence comes from Anolis sagrei, assembly GCF_037176765.1. Classification (NCBI taxonomy): domain Eukaryota; kingdom Metazoa; phylum Chordata; class Lepidosauria; order Squamata; family Anolidae; genus Anolis; species Anolis sagrei. The sequence continues at coordinate 81,618,268 of NC_090022.1, forward strand.
AAAGAATTTCCACCTAAACATTAGGAAGAACTTCCTGATGGTAAGAGCTGTTTGGCAGTGGAACATACTGCCTCAGAGTGTGGTGGAGTCTTCTCTAATTGCTTTTTTTAGCAGAGGCTGGATGGACATTGGTGGTAGTGCTTTTATTATGTGTTCCTGTCTGGTGAAAGGGGGTGGGCTAGATGGCTCTTGTGGTCTCTTCCAACCCTATGATTCTATGAATCTACTTACATGAACCGGGAATCTTATTTATTGGGTCACACAATACTGGTCATAGCTTCTTTCTCCCCTCCATAACAGTATGTAAAGGAGTTGCAGTTTCAGGTTTCCTACACATCTCCCTGTGTAATGATAGCATTGCCTCCTCAAGCGTTGAATGACTTGGAACAAATGTATGCAAGATCTGCTCAGCTTGCTAAGTGCTCTCACTTCAGGATATGAAGGCTGCTGTTCATGAAAAGACAACATTCTCTTCATTTTCTGCTGCACATTTCCACCCCTATTTAACTTTTGAAAACACAACCAAAGAAGCTACATGGCACAGGAGTGCCATAAAAGACATTCAAGAAAAGAAAGATACTCCCAAAAGACCAAGCATACCAAACTCAGGGTACGTCCACCATATGCCAAGGATGCCATTCTGGTTCTGTCATCAGTAATGAACTGGATGAGGACCAACAAGCTGAAACTATATCTAGACAAGACAGAGGTACTCCTGGACAGTCGAAAGGTGGATCAGGGTGTGGAATTTCAACCTCTGTTGGATGGGGACACACTTCCCCTGAAGACACAGGTTTGCAGTCTGGAGATGATCCTGGACTCATTGCTGACCCTGGAACCCCACAGTTAAAACTTGTGCACCAGTTGCATCCATACCTTGAGATGCTAGACTTGGCCATGGTAGTCCATGCCTTAATCGCATCCCGTTGAGACTACTACAATGCTCTCTATGTGGGACTACCTTTGAGGATAGTTCAGAAACTGCAATCAGTGCAGATATCGGTTGCTAAATTGCTAACTGGAGCACCCTATCTTGAGAGCATGACTCCAATACTGTGGTAGCTCCATTGGCTGCTGGTCTGCTTTTAGGCTAAATACAAAGTGCTGATCATTACCTTAAAGCCCTAAATGGTTTGGGTCCAGGTTATTTGTCTAATCGCATCTCCCTATGTAGACCATCCCGTGCACTACAGTCAACGGAGGAGGCCCTCCTCTCAGCCCACCTCCGTCACAAGCTCATTTGCTGGGAACCAGAGAGAGGGCCTTCTTTGTGATCACTCCCCATCTCTGGAGCTCCCTCCCTAAAGAAGTAAAAATGACCCCCACCCTCCTTTCCTTTAAGAAACTTCTAAAACGTACCTATGCACTTTAGCATATAGAGAGGAGGAGGACTAAGACACTTTAACTACTTGGAATGCTGGCTAGTCTCACTTGTACTATATGGCTACCTATTACATTTCAAATGAACACTGACACCAGCCACTTTAATATAACTGTATTTAAATTTTATTTCAGGGTACTTGTTGTAATGTTTATTTGTATTTTAGTGACACCTATCTTGAAAACAGTACGTGGGAAAGGGATCTAGAATTCTTCAGTAGACCACAAGTTGAACATGAATCAAGAGTGGAACATGGCAGCTTAAAAAGCCAGAATGTATCCACAAAAGGAGAACCCCAGTGGTCAAAAGTTTGGAAATCATGCCCTGTGAGAAGTGACTCAGGGAGCTGGGCATGTTTAGTTTGCAGAAGTCTAAGAGGGGGCATGGGACCCATGTTTAAATACTTAAAAGGATGCCATCTTGAGAGGGAGGCAAGTTAGTTTTCTACTGCTCTGGAGACCAGGATGCAGTGGAGCAATGGGTTTAAATTGCAGGAAAAAAGAATCCATCTAAACATTAGGAAGAACTTCCTGAAAAGAAGAGGCAGTAAATATGCTGCTTCATAAGGTGGTAGTATCTCCTCCTTTGGAGGTTTTAAAAGAAAGGTTGGATGTCTATCTGTAGGAAATGCTTTGATTGTGTGTTCTTCCATGATAGAGGGTTGAACTGGAAGGGATGTACCCCCACCTATGTTTTCTAGCAGTCCAGGGTTTCCCTGCAAGGTATTCCTGTTGCTACCTGCCAGAAATGTTTGGTTCTCTTCTGAAGTGGACTCCTCCAACAAGGGCATGACACTGGCCCTTGGCAAGGAAATACAGCCATCCCTCCACAATCATGGAAATTAGCGGCACAGGTCCCCTGTGAATTTTTTTTTACTGGAGACAACACTTCTTTAGGAATTTCTATGTTCTCCAGAACAACTCTGTGATCAACTTTCATTCGAAGCTGAACACAGAATTGCATTAGAGGACAAATCTGTGAATAATCAGTTTCACAAAAGTTAAAGCTGCAAATGTGGAGGGATGACTGTATATAGAAAGTCCTGAGTCTATCTCTCTTTCTGCCATAGTTATTTACTGTATGCACCCAAGAGAAAGGAAGGGTCTCATAAACAGATATACATACCAAATAGGCCATAACAAATAGATCAACAAACCACCAAACAATGCTATGCAAAACAGTAGGCTAGCAATTAATATGTTTGCCATTTTTGGTTGGAAACCAACCTGAGTCCCCTTGGGTTACAAATAAAGTTAGTCATTTTATTTTATAATAAAAATATTATTGGGTTGTTGTAGGTTTTTCCGGGCTATATGGCCATGTTCTGGAGGCAATTTTTCTCCTGACAAAATATTATTGTTGCTTTATGCCTTCAAGTTGATTCTTACTTACGGAAACCATAATGAACCACAGGGTTTTCTTGGCAAGCTTTGTACAAAACAGGTTTGCCTTCCTCTGAGGCTGGGAAAGTATTACTTACCTAAGATCATCCAGCAGGTTTCCATTGCTAAGCAAGGATTCAACCAAGGTCTCCAGAGTCTTATCCAATGCTCAAATCCCTAAATCACACTAGGACTTTAATGAAAATACACACAGCTAATATAAATAACAAGTGAACAACATTACCAAGATATAAGACCTGAATGGAAGACCACAACTTACAACCAGAAAGTACATATACTAAGAGAACTACCAAAGTAATATACTGTATACAAAAAGTCAAAAAATCAAGATGACATGGAACTCTATCCCAGAATATAATATGACTAAGAACATCAGTAAATAATAAATGAAGTCTATAACAATTTGCAGACATAACAAGGCTAATCTGTTTCTTCTAACAATCTCTAGCTGTAAACAAAACAGGTTTATACCTGAATGTATGGATGAATACGATGTAATGTAGACTCTATTTCAGTGAAAAGAACTGGAAAAGCCACCTCTGATTGTTTCTTGCCTAAAATACGCTATGGAAGATATTTGGTCACCATGAATTGATAGGTGACTAGAAGGCACATACACACATTGCTGGCTACAAATACAATGATGACAAAAAGTCCATCATCTACTGTTCAAATCTATAAGCACATAGAAATTCAGCATGTGAATAAAAAGCTTCTCTTTATAATAGCACTTCTTGTTAAGATGAGTGTTAGAAGGAAGGAGATTCAGTATCTTCCAATGCAAAAAATCTTCATACAGCAGTATGAAAATGGAACACAAAATGCTGGGTTAATGAGGCTTGTAAATTCTCATTTCAAATTTTATTTTATGCTCAGTTATGTGGCATTTGAGAGGAATTATCCTTTGTCTCCCATAGATCTTTGAACATGGACAAAGAATACTACAAATAGCATAATTAGAATTACAATTAGTGAAGAATTCTAAATGGATTTTCTGCCTAGAGGCAGGATTTCTAAAATCCTTGATGTGTAAACTTTGTGATCAATGTGAATAGTAACCAAATATATAAAGTTCCTTAATAACACATTATCTAACATTATACTCTATGCTGTGTATTTCCTTTCCAAGTCACACTTCTATAACATTATAGAAAACATGTCTAGGTAGTTTCTATACTGCTATTTATTCATATATCTAAAAGGAAACCACTTTTCACTTGTGTCTTTATACACCCTATCTATGAATAGAAAAGGAAAATGGAGCAGCAGTCTAGGAAAAGGTGGGCTTAAGATAACCTTCCCCCACCCCCACCCCACACACACACACACACACACACAAAAGGAGAGGCAAAACAAATAGATCTGCTAGAATCAGCTTAATTAGTCAACACCTAAAACAAATAAATGACATCAATCAAAGTCAGAATTAGAAAGCTTGCTCAGATAGGAATCATTCCCTATCAAGGGAAAGTTCAGAATGAATGTGTTTCTTTGAAACAGAAGACCAGGATATCTGATCTGCTTGACAGTGAGGGCAAGAATCTCAATGAATGATCTCTCTCACTCTCCCTGTATGGGTATATCTATATTGTAGAATGAATGCAGTTTCACACAACTTTAAATACTATAGGAGTTATAGATTTACAAGGTCCTTAATCTTTCTCTGCTAAACAGTGTTGGTGCTTCACTAAACTACAACTCCATAGCATTGATCCATGGCAATTATAGTGGTGTCTGCATTAATTAGACAGTGTAGATGCACCCTAAATGTGATATAACTGAAGTCTAAACAAAACATTTTCATTTTGAATCAGTCCCTTGAAGGAGGAACAGCTACTTCAAAAAAATAAAAATAAAGGTAAATCTGCAATTGTGAAAGTTCCATAAAATGCCTTGTTAAATAAATAAACATTGTCCATGAAAAGCAATTCTTATTAATAGGGGTTATGCCTAAAATCCTTGATGAAAGAAAACAATTCATTAATGGGCATGATCACTGTAAAAATATTTGTTATCATTTAATAGCAGTTTTAGCATTCTTTGTAATTTTCTTTAGAATTTGATTGGATTGTCCATGCATTCAATGGATGCTTGAGGCAATGTACAAACAAAACATCTAAAATACTCACACTACCAGAGACCTGAATAACTTTTTGGACAATAAAACCAGTAATTAATAGTAGTATCAGAGCAGCTTTCAATATTAAAAACTCAGCAGAAAAAAATGTTATCCTCACCTGTTAACAAAAGAATAATAAAGAGCTACATTAACTTTATCAGTGCCCAAAATACCCACTAACCTCATGAGTCAATCGATCATCTGCAATCCCTTGTGGAAAGAGTATGATTGCCTTCCAAGTGTAGGGTCTTTGCAGTGGATCCGAAGGTGGCTGTAGAGAACCATTCTTGATCTACATGTTCTCTTGCAGTGAAAACATAGATTTCCAGTGGAAGGTAATCCTGGTCAGGGTTGGCTTGATGCACCTTCCTCTTGACACGTTTCTCCCTTTCACCCTCCATTTGTGCCTCTTCGAATTCCATAACACTGTTGGTGAGAGATAACCTCCAGTTAGAATGCTCAAGGGCCAGGGCTTCCCAGTTTTCAGTGGCTATGCCACAATTTTTAAGGTTGGATTTGAGCCCATTTTAAATCTCTTTTCCTGTCCACTAACATTTAGTTTCCCGTCTTTGAGTTGAGAGCATAATAACTGCTTTAGGAGAGGGTGATCGGGCATTCGGACAACATGGCTAGGATTATCACTTCAATGCTGGTGATCTTTGCTTCTTCCAGTACACTGACATTTGTCCACCAATCTCCTGAAAAGAGTAGCAGGATTTTTTGGAGGCAACGCTGATGGAATCGTTCCAGGAGTTGCATGTAATGTCTGTAGATTGTCCATGTTTTGCAGGTGCATAGCAGGGTTGGAAGGACAATAGCTTTGTAAACAAGCACCTTAGTATTCCTACGGATGTCCCAGTCCTCAAGCACTCTCTGCTTCATTCGGAAAAATGCTGCACTCGCGGAGCTCAGATGGTATTGTATTTCAGTGTTGGTGTTCAATTTTGTGGAGAGGCGGCTGCCAAGGTAGTATTAACGGTCAACATTTTCTAATGTTGCACCATTAAGCTGTATTTCTGGCATTGCAGAAGGATGTTGTTGTGAACCTTCAAGTTATCTTTAACTTTCAATGTCCACAAGGCAAGGCTATCACAGGGATTTCTTGGCAAGATTTTCCTTCTGAGACTAATAGAGTATGACTTGCCCTGGTAGTTTATTTATTTGTTTATTTATTTGGAACATTTGTACCCTGTCCAATCTCGACCTCCGAGGAGGAACTCAGGACGGCTACCAACATGCAACAATTCGATGCCGAAACAATAAAACAAATCATAAAATACAATCAAATGCCTAAAAATTAATATCAATATACATTCCTGCTTGGATATGGTTCACCATTTCCAAGCAGTAATTTGAACCCTGGTCTCCAGAATCTTAACCTAGCATGACCTTTATAGCTAAATCTCTGTACCGAAATGGGTCTTTCCCAGGAAACAATGGCACTGCCACAAAAATCACATCCAAAGAAAGCATTATTATTATTATTATTATTATTATTATTATTACACCGCTTTTTCTCTCCTGCAGGAGACTCAAAGCAGTTTAACATAAAAGCATCAACATGCAATTTAAAATATATAAATATGCAAATATTAAAACAGGATTAAATATAAATAGTATTTTAAAATTCCCTGTTAAAAACCATTAAACATTCAAAGTTAAAAACCACAACACCCTGTAATAATCTTAAAAAGTTTCATCTTTAAAAGCCTAGTCTCTACTACTGCCTCTCCATCCAAGCACAGTGCAGGATCTAGCAGAAGTGTCAAGCTGCATGGCTGATCTTTCTAAACCAGTGCTTCCCCATCCAGAACTGGTTATACTCCTGACCCCATATAGGCCTGTTGGTGACCCAAACAATCTCTACCTAGTGTAGACTGAGCCTGAACTTGTTGCTCATAACCTGTTACTTTATGACTGCGGACATAGGGAAGAGAAGCAATTTCCTCAAAACCATGCAAGGAAAATATTGATTGTCAGAGATGACAGTCTCCAGAGAACCAATCAACAACAAAAGGCCATAATGATGTATAGCAAAGTAAAAGTAAAAATGTTCTAAAGATTTTAAATGGTGCCTCACAAAGTTAGGGCTTGTGGAAGGAAGTGAAGGTCAAATTCAACGGCTATTATCCAGTTTGTCAGAATGAAGAATGCAAACTAAAGTGGGGTGGGAAGCCCTGTAATTTAAACAGCACTTTCTGACTATCAGATTGATTACAATTTCTTGGGAATAGTGCTCTTTTAAATAATCATTTAAAGGCTCATAATACAACTAACACCGGTCCCCATTTTTATATATATCTCAAATGCAATCACATTCCTATTCAGCGTTTCTCAGAAACCTCTAACCTTTTCTTATGGCCACCTGTTAGCAGTCTTCTGCTATTTTTAACTACACTCTATAACCTTTCCCTTCTGTCCTTTTGTCCTTGTTATCCAATTTTGTTCTCACTACAGTAAAACTATGGCCCAGCTTTGAGTTCATCCAGTTAGAGAAACTTTATCTATAAATGTCCCTTCCTTTTCTCAAATTGGTTTCTTTCAAACCATCCATGGCAGCTTGCCCTCTGCAAAGAACTGAGAAATATAACTACGGGCCTCCTTTCATTCTTCTGTGTTTTGAGCTCTTCTCCACTTTATGTTCCAGAGCTGTGCTCCTTAAGATCATAAAATACTCTGAATTTTTGACTTCATCTCTTCCTCTGTCCTTATAGTCCTCATTACTACAGAAACAATATCCTCCCAAATGTGTTTTTTCTACTTTAAAATTCCTGTGGAGTGTTCAGAAGTCGAGAAAACAGGAACACTGATTTCCTCATCTGAAAATCAAGACACTTGTTATCGGGAAATCAGACCCCGCTCGTAAAAGACAGATTCAACACAAGCTCAGTATTAAACATTAATGTTTATTTTATTTTATATTTTATACAACCTTGCAATTCTGGGAAGGTGGCAACTGTCCATTCCACCCTTTGTCCTACTTTTATTGACCCTGCAATGGAAGACTGACTGCACACCCCAGAAACATTAACATGTGAATAAGTGGATCGCCTAAAGGAAGTGCTCCATAAGAAATGCTTACATATTTCCCAACCCCCAGACTGGAATTTTTTTGTCTAGATGTGTAAGGAGGCATTTAAAAGTTTTTTTTTCTCCACTCCTGAGCTCTCTGTACTTTCCTGGAACTCATTCATAAACCATAATTCTTGAATAGTCATTCATAACTTCCATGTGTTCATTGATAAAGTTTAACTGTGTGTGCTGATGCTGTGTATGAACATATGCACTTATATGGTTCAGTGCATAAGTCCTGGAAAGCCTGTTGAATAATTTAATATGCCTGCTTGTGTACCTGGGGTGCTTCTGGCTGCCTACCCATTGTGAAGTTAATACCATCATGAAAGGTTTTTCTGGATTATTGACAAGATCTGGAGATATTGGCTCCTGGAGACAAGTGCACAGATTACCAATGTATACCTTCCATTGAACTGTTTCATCAGCATGACTACCCGTTGTTTTTACTGAAATTTTTCATTTGTATAAACTGGGTTGAGCAATTAATCCCATCATGGACTGCTTTACATATGGCCACACTAGATTCTGGAGGTCTGCACCTCCCTCCAGAATGGATTTTGAAACAGACACACACTTCAAACTAACAAATGATAAGTCCTTGAATTTCCTTCCACCAAGAAATCACCTTGTGGAAGCAGCAGCCAATGATAGCCCTGATCCTAGTTAGGACAGTGTTCAGTAATCAGAGGCTGGTGCACATATTCTGACTAGCTCTCAAAGGGGTATTAAAATGTTTTGTATTTTACATTGGGTTATGTTGGATCTTTGAGAGCTCACACTCTATTCTGACATCTTTTCCAGCAAGAAAGAATGAATCTCTGTTATTTTTGTCTTCAAAGTTGGTTTGTGTCTCAATCTGGCCCTTTGGAGTAATGAAGGACTGGGTTCTGAACCAATGGTCTTAGTGGAGAGCTACAAATTTAGTTGTGGAGTATGGAAGTTCTTACCTACCTTCTGGCAACTAAACAACATTAATCATTTCTCTTCTCATCAGGTGCGAAGAAAAAACTGGAATAAAAAAATCATTTGTATTTCAATGGAATTTGCAGCTTAGCATCCCTTTAACTGCAATGGCTCAATGCTTTAAAATCCTGGGAGTTTTACTTTCATTAGATCTTCAGCCTCAGAGGATTTCATAGCATTGAGCCATGGCAGGTCGAACTGTTTTAATCAAACTGTTTTAATTCTACAGTGTAGATATACCATTGGAGGCTGGATGTAGACTGACTTGTAAGTTAAATTCCATTGAAATCAAATCTTTATTAGGATTTCAGTGGGATTTACTTCTAAGTAAGTGTGGCTCCAGCCTGCAAATTTACACTTATACTATAGAATTCATGTAGTTCAACTTCGCTTGCACTGCCATGGCTCAAAGCTATGGAATCCTAAAAATTGCAGTTTGGTGAGGCACCAGCAATCTTAGGTAGTGAAGGCTAAAGACCTCATAAAACTACAAGTCCCAGGATTACATACCATTGAGGCATGGCAGTTAAAATGGTGTTAAGGAAGATAAATGCAACAGGGTTGTTGTTTTTTTTTGTTTTGGTTTTTTTGTTTTGTTTTTTTTGCAGCTTTGCTTCTCTTATTAAAAGCTCCAAAATTAGAAGCTGGGTCTGAAACTTTTGCTTGCTCGCCTGCCTCATCACACACAAATAATTTCGGACATGAGGGGAAAAAATAAGCATGGGGCTTCCCATTTTTAAAAAAAGTACTTGCCAGATATGCTTTGTTTGACAGTTTAGGCCTTACCCAATGCAGCAACACCTCCTTTCACCAGTGGGCAAATATGTTTAAAGATGCCTTAAAAGGTTGTGTGATAATGTCCTAAATATGGGTGCTTGTTTGTTTTTAAGAGCTTGGAAAGAAGACTAAATGAAAGTCTGGATAGGTCAAAAATAATTAAAAGGGGATTTTTAGTTAACATTCAGAACAGGAGACAAAAGATAATGTAATGAAAATAGATGATAGAAAGAAAGCTTTGCCTGTGTTTTCTCTGAAAAGTAAGCCAGTGCTCAGGCAGATGAAAACAGAATAAATGATGTGTTTACATAGCTGTAGCCCAGCGTTTGTCAACTGGGGGTCATGAGTATTGAGTATTCATGCCAGGTTTGGTCCATCACTGTTTGAGTCCACAATGCTCTCTGGATGTAGGTAAATTACAACTCCAAAACTCAAGGTCAATGCCCACTAAACCCTTCTAGTATTTTCTGTTGGTCACGGGAGTTCTTTGTGCCAAGTTTGGTTCAATTCCATTGTTGGTGGTGTTCAGAATGCTCTGATTGTAGGTTAACTATAAATCCCAGCAACTACAACTCCCAAATGACAAGATCAATCCTTCCCAACTCCACCAGTATTCAAATGTGGGCATATTGGGTACTGGTGCCAAATTTCATCCAGTGAATGAAAATACATCCTGCACATCAGATATTTACATTACAATTCATAACAGTAGCAAAATTACAGTGATGAAGTAGCAACAAAAATAATTTTATGGTTGGGGGCACCACAACATGAGGAACTGTATTAAGTGGTCATGGCATTAGGAAGGTCGGGAAATACTACTGTAGCCCAAGCTAAGTGAAGAGTGGTACTAGGTACTTTAAATGATTAAGATTCTTGGAGGCCAGGTGACCTGCATTTGAGGGTATATAAGCACTTGCAGATGTAAGCCCACTGCTTCTGCCTCTGAGAATTCTTACAGAACAGGTTCTGATCTACAAACAGAGACACAAAATAATGCATGGTATCTAAATAGGGTGATCAGAGTCTTCCATTTATATGACCTTTTAAAATGTATGCAAGCTATTACCAAGCATTGTACGGGTATGGAAAAGCCATGAGGGACATTCAACTGCTTTTGTGTAAACAAAAGCTGATTATTTTTTTGGAATGCCCACTGAACCACTTCATTTCTAATTGCATCATATGATATTTATGGATAGCTGGGAAAACCATAAAGAAAAGACACTCAGATCCTCAGGTATGGGTTTTGCCTAAGAGATATAACTAACTACATGAAAAAAAAGACTAGGCTACCATACTTTCAATAGCTGGAGTGAAGAGGACTTGCCCTGCAAGTTTTAATGGTTGTTGACAGGGGGAATTTCAGCAACTAAAAGTAGAGGGGTTTTTATTTCTTCTTGATGGGGCCATTTTACCTATCATTTTCTTAGATTTGAAAGTGGCTATAGTAGTTTGCTAATCCATTTATAGTGACAAATGTTCATATCAGACTATTTTGGTTCCCTTCATTATATTTAACTGAGTGGTTGGGTAGATCTACTGTTTGCATGCACTTCCTTAAAACTGGAGTGTAAACACGGGAGAAAATCAGATGTTGAATCTAATGTTCATGAAAGGGAAGAAAAGAGAATATAGATTGAATGTGGCTTTGAGGAGCTTTGACGTAAAACAGAGCCATTCTAATGGGATAGCTTTGTCAGCTGTCATTTCTGATCAAGGATAATAAATGGAACTCATTCATGCCACTGAATGACTAATATGTTGCTCTGAATCATTTCACTTTGTTTGTCACAGTCTCCACTACTTGTGACATCTTGATCTCACTTAGCTATATGCAACAAAACTTTCAGAATAGAGGCTTAGAATATCCATTATCAGTCTCCTCCACTTAACTGAAGATATGGACCGTGTGTAGTTCACGTTTGTTTTGTTCAGGAAAGAAGACAGATACAGAAAGTTTCCTATGCATAATCTACCCCTTACAAAGTACCGAAAGGATACGTTATGCATAAAAAAGCTAGATGCACTTGGTTGTGCAAACACAGACGGGAATCCCAATTCTTCCCTTTCCTCTGTAGCATTCATTTCTATAGGAAAATGAAAAGCTGTGTGAGACAAGAATACATGAAACTATTGAAAACACTCTTTGAAAATCTTATTTCCACTTTTCAAAACTGCCTTGGAGAATTCATTTGAAGGCATACTGATCAGCCTTGTGTATGAGCAGCCTGCGGCCTCTGCAGTTCATTCATAGGTTCTATCTGAAACTGAAGACAACAGTAATGTTTCTTTTGAATCTCTTTTGTAGAGAGAGAAAACAGGATAGAAATAAACATCATCATCACCATCACGTCCTCCCAAATATGTGGAATCTGTAAACTTACAGATGTGGTTGAACTGCAGGCCTCATTGTCCATGACCACTGGCAATGTTGGCTGAGACAGTTGAGGGCTTGTATCCAACATCTGAAAAGAACATGTTTCCTATTCCTGATTAATAGAAAAGAACTCACATCTAGGGAAAATGATAGGAACACCTCAGTATTCATCCATTTCAGGTATCACAGGAGCCCATCTTGCTGAGGATGTAATAATAATAATAATAAACTTTATTTATATCCCACTCCATTCCCCCTGTGAGGACTCAGGGCAGTTGTACATCATCTGCTCACAGCTGCCCTGGTTATTGGAAGCAACCATCATCTGGAGTCAGAGGTTGCTCTAGAGATTCATCTAGACTGGAGAATTAATGCAAATTGACATCTCTTTAAATGCCACAGAGTGCTGGTGCCTCACCAAAGTATAGATCCCACGATTCCATAGCATTGAACCATGGTAGTTAAGAGGATATCAAATTGCATTAAGGACTTCATCACACTAAAGCATCTGAGGTTTGTAGATTAGGGAGGGGCCTTTAAACTGCTCAGCCAGACTGGTCCTGGGCCTCACTATAAACTACAAACCCCAGAATTCTGCAGGAGGCAAACCTGAATTTAACGTGGATCCATGCTCTAGTGTGATGAAGTCTTAAGTCTGTGATGTGAATACAACAATACCAGACTCTTATGAATCAGATTCTGTTTTGTGAATTATGACAAGTGTGAGATGAGCTGTGGTTTTTATGGGTTGGACTGAACATGCAGGCATACTTTTTCTTTTATTAATTCTTCAACAGCAATCAATCTTACTGTGTTGTCACTCACAACTGTATTGATTTTTTTTTCCATGAGAAAGGATGTAGATTATTCAGAGATCACCCACAGTGATATAGAGACAGGCATTTTCTATATCCTTGTTCTTCAGACAGAAGCTGTGTTCCCTGCTTCTTGTCCTTGTCCTCCTCTCTGTTAAACATTTTCTAAGGCAAACTGTTCATAAAGGTTTCAACTGCTGCAAAAGGCTGTTTGTTCATTCAAAATGCATTCTGCTATGTTCTGTAGTTTGACATGACTCTGTGTCATCCAACATGACACAGAGAGGCAATTTGGACAACAGGGAAGGATAATTGAGACCCAGGCCTACATGGGTGGAATTTATTAGCAGCAAACCCAACCACTTCAAGACTAGTTAATAGGTGTTCTTGTAACTGCTAGAAGAAAGATAACATCATTGTCCTCCCACAGCAGCTAAATTATTTTGCTACATTGTGCTCCTTGTGTGTTAGGCTAAGCACACATTTTAACACACGCACCAACTTACACAGAATGTCTTGAAAACCTAAGGAAAAAAACCCCAAATATATGTATCATAGTGGATACTAGTGCTATTCTTGCATTTTGTCCCTACACTGGGGTGTGGGTGGGTGGGTGAATATGGCTTAAAGAGAATGTGGAATGAGCACAAATCTTGATATTGCTCAAAATCAATTAACTTTAGATGATAAAGGTCATCTTGATCCACAGAGCTCTGGCATTCTAGCATGGTTTCAAAATTGAAACTGCTTTGGACAGAGAGCCACAAACATCAAGACATGGACAAAGAGAATATGTGACCCTACCGACTTTCTGGATTCTTCAAGATGCTTTCAAGACCACTAGCCATGGTGTGGTTCAAGATTGTCTGACACAGTTGCCAATTGAACTATAAGAATCACATTCTGGTGATATTATTATTATCATCATCATCATCATCGTCATCATCACTTGCCCTCCTCTCCCCATGACAGGGAAAAACAACATATTGAAACATAACATACACAAGCAGTTAAGAACACATAACATAAAACCTATAATATGTTTAAAAGAACATATGCAATCAATACATATTAAAACAACCAGTTCATTATTTAAAATTCATAAGTTAAAAATCTTCCCAGAATAGACTAGTCTGTAATGTTGTTTTAAATTCAAACAGTGTATTCAGCTATCAAAGCTCTTCTGGCAGGTTATTCCACAGCCTAAGGGGGGTTGAAGAAAAAGTCCTCTGGGTGACTGTTGCCAGTCTAATACTGCCTTACTGGAGTAAACATCCCACAGAAGAACTGAATGTATTTTCTTGTGCATTTGTTCAGTCATTTCCAACTCTTTGTGACTTCATGGACCAGAGCTCCCTGTGAATTGTCACCATCCCCAGCTCCTTCAAGGTCAAGCCAGTCACTTCAGGGATACCATCCATCCATTTTGCCCTTGGTCGGCCCCTCTTCCTTTTTCCTTCCATTTTCCCCAGCATCATTATCTTCTCCAAGCTTTTCTATCTTCTCATGATGTGGCCAAAGTACTTCATCTTGGCCTCTACTATTCTTCCCTCCAGTGAGCAGAAAGGCTTTATTTCTTAAGTATGGACTGGTTGGATCTTCTCACTGTCCAAGGCACTCTCAGAACTTTCCTCCAGCACCACAGTTCAAAAGCATCTATCTTCCTTCGCTCAACCTTCCCTATGCTCCAGCTCTCACATCTGTAGGTGACTATGGGGAATATTGTTGCTTTAACTATGCGGATCTTTGTTGCCAGTGTGATGTCTCTACTCTTCACTATTTTATCAAGATTGGTCATTGCTCTCCTCCCAAGAAGTAAGTGTCTCCTGATTTCCTGGCTGCAGTCTGCATCTGCAGTAATCTTTGCACCTAGAAATACAAAGTCTGTCACGGCCTCCACATTTTCTCCCTCTATTTCCCAGTTGTCAATCACTTTTGAACTGAATGTATGGTGCAGATTATATGAGAGAAGGCAATCCCATAGGTAATCTAGACCCAAACCATGTAGGGTTTTAAATGTAAAAAATGTCAACCATTGGAGTGATTTTAATATAGTTCATATACTTGTTTTAGTTGACTTCATGTATAAATCAATGGTCAGCTCTGGGACCAAAATTGTGGCTTTTTGAATGACCCACGAATGAGTTGAGAGTCATTCCACAAAGAAGGGAAAGCAGCAATGCCATTACAGGCATCTGAGCTGCCGCTTCCCCACCAAGGCATTCAAAAGGCCAGAAACACCATGATGGAGAGAAAAGAGGAGTCACTGCTTCTTTTAGGTTTTCCTGGGAAGGATTAGGCTTTTCACTATGCTACTCAGATAAGTAGATTGTCCCTTTTTTATATTTCAAAGTTAAGGTATAGTATGCACATTGATCCATGGATAAATCGAAACAATTTTGGGGAGTTGATTTTTTGACTAGATGTAACAATTTGGCTGCCATATTTTGAACTAATTGGGATTTCATGATCTTGATACAAAGGCAGCCCACTTTACAATGCATTCCAGAAATCCAGCCTTAAGGATACCAACAGGTGCATCACCATCTTTGGGCCTTCAAGCTGTATGAAGGAACACAGCTGGCATAACAGCTGAAGCTGATAATAGGTACTCCTGGTGATCTCATCATTTGGAGACTTGGATATCGGTTGGAAACCTTGACATTAAACATCCCCATCTTGCCTGGATTGAGCTTCAGCTTGTTTTTCCTCATCCAGCCCATTACCCCTCCAGGCATTCATTCAGAGAAGATGTGGTGTCCTTACCTGAGTCTGTTTTTGGAGGTTTGTAGAGATACATTTATGCATATCATTTGCATATTACAAATTGCTACCCCACTTGCTGCACTTTTGAACTTTTACTGAAAATTGCCCAGAGGTTTGCATGAAGCTTCAACAGAATACCAATTTATTTCTCTTTTTCAGCAAAATGGCAGGTGTCCTAAACAAGTGCTTGGAATATGGGTTGATTGGATGAGAATGAATAGAAGGAAGATAAATCCAGATAAGGCAGATAAGTTGCCACTGGGAGCGCCAATTGATCTGCAAGTTGGTGAAGTGCTCTGATGAACAGGTTCATATTGAAGTTTTCTTGGGAACCATTGTACTACTCCTAGAGTGTTTTAGAAAGATGGCTCATAAATTCCACACATTCCATTTTCTATAGATGTGTTTCAACTTGAAATCTCCATTTTTATCACTTCCTTCCTCAATATTCTCTGACTGTTGTCCCATGTGTAAGCTTGTTCATATAGTTGCCTTAATTTGGCTCCTCAACCTGCTCCCATTCTCACTGATGCCAAAATAATGCAATAGATTAAAGGACGGAGAGTATCTAAGTATCTATCTATCATGGTCAATGATGATATTTATTCATCCAGGCTATGAGTTGTCCAATAAAAAAGTCAAAACAAAGAGACAAGCAGTTCCTCATTTGTGATATTTAATCAAAATAGAGGTCTTCACCATAATCTTACATTCAGTACAGTTGGAGTGTTTGGCTGGCTGCCATCCTTATTACATCAGTTATTACACCTGCTAGGAGGTTGTTTAAAGCACATCTGCCTACATTTCACCATGTTGTTGGAAGCACTGACATTCTTATTCCTTATCTTATTTAATTTGGTGAGGGTTTTTTACCCAAACTTAAACTGCTGCCAGGTTTTTGCAGTGATAGAATTGCAGGCTCTTGTTAAGCAAGGGTGATGGCAGTAGTGAGGTAAAAAAAAGACATTTTAATAATATGAATTTGTCTTAGCAAATATCCAATCAAAACATGGAGAGAAATATGACATCCAATAAAACTAGAGATATTTTAGTCAGATGCTACTTTACAAAATTATCATAATAGTTTTGTGAAAGACTGTTTTCTGCTAGTAGAGGTCTTGGAAGCTCCATTGTGAAATAATAAACTCCAGCGTGTGCAATGCAACCCAATTCTACACTGCCCAGTTTCTCACTAATACCCCACTAATTTCACTTCATTCAACACAACTATGCATGCCACAATCACATGATCACAAGCTATGGCCACTAAAACAAACACTGTCAACACTGGTTTCTACAATGACTGGTTGTCCCAGTACAGTTCCTCAGTAACCTTTGCTTATCCAAAATCTCTGTAATCCTGATTCAAATCTAGCATTAAAATAAGGATATAAATTCTTAAATATATCTAGTCATCATGAACAGTAAAATTACTTTTTTTAATACAGTGGACTCTCAGTTTATACCTGGTAAATCATTACAAAGCTTGAACAAAATATTTACCTTTTATATGAATTGCAAAGTAAAAAAAGACCTCAATCAACATATTTCTGTGAGTGGCACATTATATGTCAAAAAGGCATTTGGCTACCACTGTTCTATAGGTTATACTCTATATTTAATAGGTTTATTCCAGGCAAAGTCAGCAACCAAATAACCCTGGCCAAATAAGATGATGGTGCCTTATTAGGGTAATTACTGGGCAAAAACACAGTAATAGTCTCCATGTCTAGAATACCCAGTTTCAGTGCTCCTCCTCCTTCATACTGGTCCATTTGTTTTGTGGTTTGGCCAAAGTCTGGCCGTTGTGGTAACAATTGAATTATTTTTAGTCTTATTTCCAAATTCAAAAGTTCAGGCCAAGAAAAAAAATGGGCCCTTTTTCAGTAGGAAACACTTGTTCTGTTGAAGAACTAAACCAATTACAGATTGCCTATCCCTTACCTGAAATCCAAAATACTCCAAAATTGTTCACACAGGTGGCTGAGATAATGACACCTATGCTTTTTGATAATTTGGTGTACACAAATTTTGTTTCATGCCGGAAATGATTTAAAATATGTATAAAAATACCTTTGATTATGTCTGTGGGTATATCTACACTGTAGGATTAATGTAGTTTGGCACCACTTTGACTGCTATGGATCAATGCTGTGGAATCCTGGAATTTGTAGTTTGATTAAGCACCAGGACTCTTTGGCAGAGAAGACTAAAGACCTTGTAAAATTGAAATCCCCATGATTGCATAGCATTGAGCCATGGCAGTTAAGAAGTGTCAACCTGCATTAATTCTACAATGTAGATGCACTCTATGAAAAAAAATGAATTTTGTGTTTTAACTTGGGTCTCATCTCTACAACAGCTTATTGTGTATATTTCAAAATCTGGGGGGGGGGGGGGGAGAGAGAATCTAAAATTTATAACACTTCTAGGCACAAAGATTTCAGATAATAAGTACCCAACTTGTGTTGATTCCATTCAATTCCATAGCACAATGGCATCCATAGTTCTTTGACCTGAAACTAGCACATGAATAACACCCACAAGAAGCATCTTGCTTCACAAGAGAATAGAAAGTGGGAAAATTGGCTTCAGAAGGAAGGGGGAATTCAGAAAGTTTATTATCCTCTCCTAATGTCAATGGGGACATTTTGAGCAGAAATGTCAACTGGGAGAATAGAAGCCAAATCCCATCACTGACATGAACAATACAATACATGGCAAGAAAGAGCCTTGCTGAATTATTTGTTCACTAGTGATGGGCAAGTCAACCTTTCAGCACTACATTTTTTGTCTCCCACAGCAAAAACTCTAAGGAGCATGACTAGTTTTGGCCACAGTAGTCCTTCAGATTTTCTTATTTCTCTTCCAAGTCCAAGTAGAAAAGACATTTTATTGCTCGGAGCCTACCTAGCATGACAGCAAACTGGGCTCTGGTTTAATTTCCCCCTCCTTTCTGCTTGAAGCCAAAATGAGTCATCTTCCCCATGAAATACAAATTTGTACACAACACTGACTGTTAATTACATTCCCTGTCTCCATTAAAGAGAGAAGTGACAATTTCAACCTGTCCCTGGGTGGCCATTGTGTTTGCTCGCTCATTTTCTCTCTCCTGTCACAAAAGCCGCTGTTATAACTCAAGTGCCACTCAGAATAATCAAACTAGCATTTCAAGCGGTGCGTCTCGGCCAGCAAGCTGACAATGAGAAGGCATTGTAGGGCAAACAAAAAACTACTCATTGTTTCAGCACAAAACAAACATTTGTGCACTCTGGTATTGTGTTTTTCCACACCTAGATTCAATACAGCATTTCTCAACCACATAGTGCAGCATTTTATAACAGGGTAGCAGTTGTGGGTTACTTTAAAAAGGAAGGATTTGAGGTGCATCTACACTGAAGAATTAATGCTGTTTAACATCATTTTAACTGCTATGGTTCAATGTTATAGAATCTTGGGAGTTGTAGTTTCACAAGGTCTTTAATCTTATCTGCCAAAGAGACTAGTACGTAACTGAAATATAACTCCATAGTATTGAGCCATGGCATTTAAAGTAGTGTCAAACTGCAGTCATTCTACAATATTGATGCACCTCCGCCCCCCAGTCTAGAGCTACCGTCACCTAACACTTAAAAAGACCTGAGGCAAATTTTCACATTTCCAGGAGCTACATAAACACCTGTATGCCTCAAGTCTGGAAGAGGTTTATTAGTGGCTGTTTGTGACTTGTGTTGTTGCTGTGTGCCTTCAAGCTGTTTTTGACTCATGACAACCCTAAGGCAAACTTATCACAGGGTTTTCTTGGCAGAATTTGTTCAGAGGGTGTTTGCAATGCATTCCTCTGAAGCTGAAAGAATGTGACTTGACCAAGGCACCCAGAAAGTTTCCAAGACCAATGGTGATTTGCACACTGGTCTCTAGAATCATCATCCGATGCCCAAACCACACACACTGACTTGTGTGAGTGTGTTACTTTTAAGACATCAGTATTATTTTGTATTAATTGTGATGAAATTGGGGGAGGAGATGTTCAATGACAAAAGTGGGTGAAAATGTGCTTACTTGCTAAGGGATCATCCATACTTTTGAGCATCCCTGTTTAAACAGCTCCATTGGCTGCCGATAAGTTTCTGGTCCCAATTCAAGGTGCAGGTCATCACCTATAAAGCTCTAAGCTCTAAATGGTTCAGGACCTGCCTATCTTCATGACCACATCTTCTCTTACAACACCACACAATCTCTAAGATCTTCTGGGGAGGTTCTTCTCTCACTCTCACCCCCATCTCAGGCATGGTTGGTAGGGGCAAGAGAGAGGCCCTTCTTGGTGGTGGCCTCTCAACTCTGAAACTCCCTCCCCAGGGAGATCAGGCTAGCATCCTCCCTATCCATGTTTTGTAAGAAACTAAAAACATGGCCTAAAATCATGTCCCTGCACTTTACTACTGCACTAGTCAAAGCCATAATGACTTGTTATAACAGCTCTTATCCTTACATTGCTATATGATCTATGCACTTTATTGACTAGTCTATTTTCTAACTTGTTTGCAAAGCAGCCCACCCTCCCACAACAAGACTTGAAGTATGTCTTTGGTTGTTGCTTATGATGCCTGTTTTATTATTGTTATAATGTTGTTCTGTGTTGTTTTCCACTGTTGTTACATTTTTACATACCATGTTTTTAACTGTGTGATTGGGCTTGGCACCAAGCTGCCCCAAGTCCCTTCTGGGATATGGAGGCGAGGTATAAAAATAAAGTTATCATCATCACCACCAACACCACCACCACCATTATCATTATTATCACGGTTGTATTGCTCTTCCACAAGTATGTGGACATAAGTCTATCAATATAGCACTAGATAATACAGTAATATACACAGAGTTAGGCAGCTGCATGAGGTGACAGACACTGCTGGGGGACCTATGGCACTACTACTTACCACTCCTGCAGTTTGCTTTGACACCCTTATTTTTTCTGTTTCTTGAAGAAGAAACGTATATCTGCCTTATAGTGACTATTCCCCACCTCCCTACACACACCCCACACACATACATATGTGGTAGAGTATCTTACTCTATTACCACAATGCTGAAATGAAGTTCAGCTGCCAATCCCATCTGCTTCTAAACATGGAATGAAAGGGACAACTTGTCCTTTGTCCCAAGCAGCAAAGTATCTTGAGCACACCCCAACCATATTATTTTGTAATACACCCATCTCCATGGGAGATGCAAGAGGAGGAAGTAAATAAATAATTGCACAAGTTATTATCATTCAAAGCATATTTTCTCATTCGTATTAAAAAGGTTTGTATTTGCACACTTGTACCTTAATGTACAAATTTTTAATGAAAAGGAAAATGCCAGCTAGCTGTTGAGAAGTAACTGAGTCTGTCAGTAACTGATTTATGCCCTGTTCTTCAGTCCAAAGAGCATTAAGAGTGTCTTCACAGCGCAAGAAGCACAAAATGGAAAATATATATATAAAAGGGAAAGAAAAATAAATTCCAAACACTACCATAAATAAATGAAAAGGCACAAGTTCAGAATATAGCACAGCAATCAGTGGTAGAATAACTTAGAGAATTAAGAACCTTCTAGGGAAAAAATAAAAGATCTGAGTTGTTGTAGGTTTTTCCGGGCTATATGGCCATGTTCTGGAGGCAATTTTTCTCCTGACATTTCGCCTGCATCTATGGCAAGCATCCTCAGAGGTAGTGAGGTCCTCTGAGGATGCTTGCCATAGATGCAGGCGAAACGTCAGGAGAAAAATTGCCTCCAGAACATGGCCATATAGCCCGGAAAAACCTACAACAACCCAGTGATCACGGCCATGAAAGCCTTCGACAGTACAATAAAAGATCTGTTTGTTTAAAATGTAAGTATACTATCTGCTGACAGGACCCTTGGGTGAGATTGCAAATATAAAAAGAAAAACATTGATACAATGATAAATATCACAGTAAAAATAATTAAGGACTTTATCATACAAATCTGCTATTCCACTACAGTTGTGTTATAGCTGATAATGGATACATACTGCACTGATAAGGCAATATAGATGAGGATATGGTTTTATTGTTTAATTAATGCTTTCTGTACTGTTTTAATTAATATTTTATGTATTTTAATTGTTAGTGTGTTTTTAATTGTTTATATGTAACGGCATTGAATTGCTGCCAAATGTAAGTTGTCCTGAGTCCCCCTTCGGGGGTAGAGAAGAGACGGTGTAGAAATACCAGAAATAAATTAATAAATAATAAATAATTGAGCACCCTCAATTTTGCACCTCTCTTCATAAATACAATTGTGCCAATTTGCTGATCTGTGGTCTGGTAATTGTATTTCCACACACACTCATAACCCCGCCTTCCCACATTACTGCTGATCCCTAATGTTTTATTGTGGGTTTTTTATTTTTAGCACAATTACACAGTTCCATTTTTTAACTACAAAAAGGCAAATATAAATCTATATAAATAAAAGTGGAATGTTTGTTTGTGGAATTACAATAACTCAAAAACCACTGGACGAATGGACCCCAAATTTGGACACAATACACCTATCATCACTCATAAAAACACCTAAAGACCTAAAAAGCCAAAAAACAAAAAATACATTACAACGCATGTGCAAAAACCACCTATATAAACAAACACACATATATACACATATACACAAATATATACACACACATATACACATATATACACAAAAAAACTGGGCCACAGCAATGCATGGCAGGGGACGGCTAGTACAAAATAAAAGGAAAACAGACTGCTTGGAAGTAGCTAGGGGGAGAAGGAGAGGAGAATCCTATCCCCTGACATTTATTATTTATTTATTTACTTTACTTGTATACTGCTCTTCTCAGCCATCGGGCAACTCAGAGCGGTTAACAACCAGTATCAGCAACACAATACAAAATCATTAGTCATTTAAAACAGTAGTATCAATTAATTAACATCAAAAACATCAATGCAACAATATAGCAAAACAACAATCCATCACGTCTCATCAATAGAATCAGCATCCGACATCACTTTATTGCTGGCACAGAAGCAAAATGGACCAGTTGCACCAAGGTATGTGGTGTGAATATTGTGGGATAGAGAGCTATTGATCGGTTTTACCTAGCTAGATACAGGAGAATCACAGAAGGCAGACTAGGAATGAGATACCACATTGCTTTCTGCAATGCCAGTTTTCCTGCCTTAGGTAATATATTCCTAAATCAGAAAAATGGACTCAAGATTTATTTTCTCCTTTACTCTCTGTTTTGCTATTCAGGCATGGCCAGGAAGAAACTCTGGAGACAGTTGCTGTTTACCCTGCCTGTTTTAAAGAATGATCCCACTCTTTCTGAGTTCACAGTTTTGCATTGTTCAGTGAAGATGCATTGCTGCTACTTTCATCTAATGTCTGTCTTTCTCTAGCCTTGCTTCACTATCCTTACAGTACTAATGTTGCTGAAAGAAAAAGGCCTTCCAACTAGGCAAGGAGGAAAAGGGGATCTGGAGGGTATAACAAATTTTTTTGTAAGCGGTTTGTTAAATGAGGTATGCACAACAGGATAACATTAGTTTCCTCCTAAGAAATGAGCTGAAATGAATTGGTTTCATAGCCAATGGTCATATTAAGACGATGTTGATTAAAAATTTGCTATCCTCCCTTCCTTTTTATATGAGAGAAAGAAATCCTGAGCTTGTGAGGAAGTTAGTTAGTCAGAAATGGGAATGGGAGTTATGACTCTACCCAAGAGTCTAGAAAGCAAGTACAGGTGGGGAGGAAGATGTACATTCAACCTCTTTATTTGAGGGTGGGATTTCCTCATTTAAAAATGGAGAGGTGTTTTCAATTGTCTGGGATTTTTTCCCCTAGGCCTTCACATTTTGTGTACCTTTTCCTGCCCGCTAGGCTCACCCACCCAACCTCACATGAACATATAAGCTCATATAGTGAGCATGTTCAGATGTATAAACAATATACATGCGTATTTTATTATGTACATAGATCTCACAACCTAGCAAGAGCAGAAGAGAATGAAGCACTTCTAACATGTAGCAAATTGGGCAAGGAGATTCTAGAGGGCCAGGAGCACTTGAGGTAGACTAAAACATATTACTAAATGTCTGGTTCTAGAACAAAGTATAATGTGGCAAATATGTCTGGCATATCATCTTGGGGGTAAGTTGCATAAAATGATAAAGCTATAAGATTGGAGCTGAGGAATCCCTTCAGACTACACTATTATAGCACCAAGAATCTACTTTAACTGCCACAACAAAATCTTGTGGAATCGTAGGCAAGAGACATTAAGAATTCTCAAATATCTCTATTTGAGAATTCTTAATGTCTCTTGCCTATGATTCCACAAGATTTTGGTGGCCTTTCTGCCACCAAAAATTAAAAATTCCATGAAATGCATTCATTGCAGTCAAAGTGAAATCATAGTGCTCTAATTATGTAATGTGAAAAGACCCTGAGTGACAGGGGTAGAGTCTTGCATAAAATGCATTTGCATATGGATGATGATTGGTGGAAAGAATGAGAAGGGAGGTGGTGTTAGAATGTGTGGATGAAATAGATGAGAATGGCAGGAAGGAACGGGGCTTGGATAAAGACAGTTAGACCCTTTTATACTACCCACTTATAGTACTGTGGTTCCAAGCAATTCCATCATTCCATTGGATGCTATCATGGCAGTTCAAAATGGGGATGATAGCACTACAGTTTGATGTTGTTTTTTCATTTGTGACCTCATGGACCAGCCCACGCTAGAGCTCCCTATCGACCATGGCCACCTCCAGCTCCTTCAAGGTCAAGCCAGTCACTTCAAGGATACCATCCATCAATTTTGCCCTTTGTCAGCCCCTCTTCCTTTTTCCTTCCATTTTCCCCCGCATCATTGTCTTCCCTAGGCTTTCCTGTCTTCTCATTATGTGGCCAAAGTACTTCATCTTTGCCTCTAATATCCTTCCCTCTAATGAGCAGTCAGCTTTTTTTTCTTGAAGTATGGACTGGTTGGATCTTCTTGCGGTCCAAGAAACTCTCAGAACTTTCTTCCAACACCATAAGTATCTCTCTTCCTTCACTCAGCCTTCCTTATGGTCTAGCTCTCACATTCATAGGTTATTACATGGAATACCATTGCTTTAACTATGCGAATCTTCATTGCCAATGTGATGTTTCTACTCTTCACTGTTTTATCAAGATTGGTCATTGCTCTCCTCCCAAGAAGTAAGCATCTTCTGATTTCCTGGCTGCAGTCTGCATCTGCAGTCATCTTTGCACCTAGAAATACAAAGTCTGTCACTGCCTCCATGTTTTCTCCCTCTATTTGCCAGTTATCAATCAGTCTTGTTGCCATAAGCTTGGTTTTTTATGTTTAACTGCAACCCAGCTTTTTCACTTTTTTCTTTCACCTTGATTAGTATGCTCCCCAGTTCCTCCTCACTTTTGGCCATCAAAGTGGTATCATCTGCATATCTACGGTTGTTAATGTTTCTTCCAGCAATTTTAACTACATTTATATAGTGTGAAAGGGTCCCATACTAAAACAAGTTGAACTATTTTCAGCTTTTGATGCCTACAATTTAGTGAAGCAATCTAGGAAGAGCAATTCACTGCACAATTTCATATGAACACAACAATAGCAACCACCAGGAGTCATTTTTTCTGAACTGGAAAAGATACTGACCTATGTTCCAGGAAGCAAGTGTTTTAGGAAGCAACTTGTTAGAATGCAAAAGGAGTTGAGTAGTTGATTAATTTCAGATCAGTCAAAGGGGATCCAGAGAGATAAGCAAGAGGGTGGTTGTTAATGAATCCCAGAGTCATTCAGCAAGGCAGTAGTTCAGCTTTTTTAAAGCCAGCAATAAGTAAATCAAAGTAATCAATTGTAGTCAGTCCAAGAAAACACATAGGTGGAAAAGTACAGCTAAGAAGAATAGTTGAAAACAACAAGGCTGGTAAGGAGTGCTAGGAGATTTATATACAATACACAGTTGCCTAATTAGGCCAGTGTTTCTTACTTAATAACCACAAGGAGAGGTGCAATCTCACTTTGTTTCCCAAAGAATGAGGTCACTGACCACCAGCTGCAAATTCCTGTCAATCTATCTTCTCTTGTTCAACTCTTCCATCTCCATAGGGTGAGTTTTTGCCTGTTGATGTTGTTGGCAATTTTTGCATTTCACTCTTACCAGCTTAGCAACAAGAGTCATTGCACAGAGCTCACCCAAAAGTGATAACAATGAAGGGGTTCCATACCAATTAGTAAAAGAAGACACACTTGGGATGGCTGGAGTGCCAATGTTTCTACAGCAGTGGTGGCACCATTTCCACTTAGATGATCTCCATGGTAGTTAGGTAACATTCTTTTTACTACTTTTGAAAAATTAATGTCTACTTTGTGTTGTGGAAAAACAGCAGGCAAAAACCTGGCTTAATGAGAAAACAGAGGCAATGCTCTGTGATAATCTCCCAAAATCTGGGTTAATTCCTATTAACCAATCAACACAAATGCACATTTAAAGCCCATCTGAAAAAGTCCACATTAAAAATAAAATGCAATAGTTAAAAAAATGACTAGAGACAGCAGAATATAAAATGAAGATAATGTTAGCAAAGAATAAAAATGTTATAGCACATAAAACCAAATTAAATATGGTTTATTCCTAGAAGAAAACCCATGACATGCTCTGCTACTTCAGCAAACAAGACTGATACGTCCTAATGGTTGAATATTTGACATAAAAGCAGCAGCTGTCTTCATTATTCCGTGATGGCTTCAAACCTTGTCTAAGTCCTATGCTTCAAATCTATAACCCTCCCTTTTATTTGGCTGAGTTATCAGAAACAATGTCAATAATGCACTGGAACTATTGGCTGGTTATGCCCACCTATCAAATGTTCATCTATCAAAGCCTCCAAACAAAACAGATGCTTTGTCATCAGCAGCATTAGAAATTATTCAGTCAACATCTTCAATAATTCTGCCCAAAGTTTGAGCAAATTGTGCACTTAACCTGAATTTTCACCATTGCCCCAATACATCTTGCAGAGGTAGCAGTGTGCTATGCATAGCCGGCTTAAACTGGACACTCTTACTAATAACGATTCAAGTAAGGATGAAACATCACATATTTTCCTGCATGTCTGAACATTCTTTAAATTAACCTTCAATCCAGCTGCCCCCATGGCAAACAAGCAAACAGGTAAATATCAATTCCCTTCTCAGCCTATTTGTTCATAATCCTATCCTATCCTATTTTATTTGTCATCAATCCACTCCTTTGGGCTTCATGCAAATCTACTATTTTCCCAAAATATACCATCCTTGTCCATAATATGAAAGTTACTGATCAAGAGGGGAAGTTCCTAGGCAATCACAGAAAAACAAGACTCACAAACATGCAAGAGTCAAAAAGTGGAATTGTTATATTTATGTTGCTTATTATTATCAATGCCAAGACTCTTGTTGCAATATATATCTTTGTGTGTAAAGCTAAATAAAGGCTGCAGCAATGAGAAATGAAGACCATAGTTGAGGTCGTACAAGGTAACTGATACCAATGAAATAAAAACTACCCAAATAGGGGTAATGAGACAACTATTTCAAGCAACACATTTAGGGCACCTTAAAAAGAAAAAAACCTGATTATTTGATAGGGGATATTAGAATCAGGAAAAGGTAGTGAGTCTTATAAAATATTCAGCCTTTCATGCAAAAATATTTGGCTGACTTCTGGCTCTATGAATGTTGACACAAGTGAGTAGACTGCACCATTTAGCAGCTCCTCGGGCAGCAAAAGGTCTTGTATGGGTCCTAATACCTGAAAAATACTCCATACATCTGATGAAGTGGATTTAAGTAATGTGTTTACTGTTACTGTTATATTAAGAAGGAAACTTTGGATTCTATTCACTGTGAAGCAATGTGAGGAAACGTATTAAACGTTATGGTATCATAAAATTCTTGCTAGTTCTCCTTCAACAAGCTGACATCACTACACTCTCTAGAAATCAGTAGTAGCCTTAGGATGACATTACACCATCTCTTGGTTACAGACATTTTAGTATGTTCATTTTGCAAGAGAAGTCTTAAAGCCACAGCCTATTTAGCTGTGGCCCTAGTAAGAAGAAATACATTGTTTCTACAGGGCCCTGCCAAAATGTTCTCTGCCTAATAACTAATGACTATTACTGGCCATGTGCATATTCGTGCTGAAGAGTAAGCTGGAAGATATCTGAACTTCATAAATCAGGCTCGTAGTAATCTCTGCAACAGAAACCCACTTATTAGTCAATGATTCATAACATCCTTTGCACTTGAGACGTTCTTAGGGGCTCTGATGCTTGAGGGCAGAACTGAAAGAATGCCTTGTAACTGTCACATTTGACTCTAGTGGCACCATCTGGCTGATGCGCCTGCTTGTAAGTGTCACATTTGCTTTCAGAACCTGCCATTTCCACCATCATTTGATTCCAGATGATTTGAGCAAGGTGTTTGCTTGCAGCGCAATCTGACATAAGCAGTGGGCATATTGCTGTAAAGTGGAAGTAAATAGCAAAGGCTAGTCTGGAAAAAAAGATTACAGAATATGGGAAGGGGAGAGAGGAGGAAGAGTAAAGTGTTTCCATAAAGCACTGATTAACAATAATTGTATGCAATAATCCTGCTATTTCTACAAACAGGAGAAGTATGACAATGCATAATGCCATGAAGGGGTTGAGCCAGTTTCTAGCCAGTTATAGTGTTCCAGCGGAGCAGATGGTGGGCATCTTTTCAAGGCAAATAGTTTGTTCCTAGAAGACCTGCAATGAAGACTAGGTGCCTTATCAGCTGGCCTGGTGAAGGAAAGCAACAAGGCAGATGCCTGCCTTTATCCATGGTAGTTAGCACACTTTTTTGCTGTACACTTTTGACATCCTTTTGTTGTAGGATAGAGCTCTGGAACTGTATCTCTAGGCCTAAGATCCAAACAGTAGGTAAGAACTATGCCCTTGAGGTGTAGAATCATAGAACAATAAATTTGGAAGAGACCACATGGGCCATCTAGTCCAACTCCCTACCTTGCAGAAAAAGTCAAAGCACCCATCTATTTAAAAGTGTAACTGGGCTTTGCTCTCACTTGCAAAATCTTGTGTGTTAAATGGGAGCATTAGAGTTTGTCTTCCAGCTGGAAGAGGAACAACCCAATTATTGGATTGCCTCCTGGGATCATATGTTTTGCCTGGAAGAAAGTTGAGGAGGTGGTTAAGGGATGACACCTAGCCCCAGGTGGGCCTTAACCAGGATGTTTCCCCCTCTTTCTTCTTTCAGGATGATCACAATGTAAATAGTTCAATCAATAAAGTGGCCTTTAGTTAATCCAACTATTGTGTCTGCTCTTGTTATTCCATGGTAGGTCATCAAGTTATATAATCCTATTCTCAGACCACGTTGACAGTGAATAAATTTCTAAAACAGGAAACAGTTGTACCATTGCCCTGTCATCAACTACTTTGTCACTAAATGGGTCTTCCTTGAAATGCATACGTTAACCTTTTAGCTACAGAACTGACATCTGAGGGAAGCAGGGGAGGAGACACTGCATGAAGTAACTCTGAAGAGAAAAAATGTGTTTCTCTCCCAAGCCTGCCAATCTGTCCTCCTGATAAATACTGACTATCATGTCATCCAGTGACAACAATATGGTACCAATGGTCCACAAAAAATCTTGCACTGACACCTCTGCCAATAAACAAGAGTGACACAACAAGCTGGCAAGTCACTCAGAGAATGAAATGATGCCAGGTCGGACAGTTCCTCTGTTACAAGCATTGTATGTCCCTATTGTCCCTATTGTCTTGTTTGACAAGAAATGGGTTTATGTGGTGATCACATCTTTAATGTACCTGAAATGCTCTTCACACATTTTCACAAAACCTTTACTCCCCAAGGAACATACTGTGCTGACAATTGATCACATTCATACTGTGTGAATATCTCTTCCCATATCTTTGTTAGCTTTCAATGCTGCATGTTTGCCAAATAATAGCAGAAGAAGTAAGGCTGTCACTCTTAGATTTTCCTTAGAGTTAATGAGACAAGGAATCCTTTCTTTGTGAGTTGCTACTTCACCACTATGTTTTCATTTGTATTTGGGGTGGGGGGGGGGGGGTCAAATCCAATTCTCTCTTCCCAGAATAAAAACTGGAACATCTGCTCATACTATATGCAGATCTATCTTCTCTTGTTCAACTCTTCCATCTCCATAGATGTCTTGCCATCTCTGATAGGCAAGACAACATACTAAAAAGTTGCTTCCTCCTTTCCACAACCTTGTTCCTGTAAATCACACCCTATGGCAATGCTTAAAAAGAGTCACCTAAATCACAAAATAAAACAGGTCAGAGTTGCAATTATGATCAGTGAAGCAAGCACCAGAATGTGTGTATAATTAAAATGGCTGTAGGTCTTGTCCATAAATTTCAGTTTTAAAAAAGCACCTCTCACTACATTGGTATAATAATAATGAGATCGGGGGGGGGGGGGGGGGGGTCTGACTAAACTTTATGACTTTGGAAGAACCTTTTTAGCTTCGTGGCAAAGTGGTCTTCTATCTGCTAAAATGTTTTTAGGACATCTCTCTTCCCGCCTGCTCAAAAGGAGACCCAAAACAGTTATTATTGTATAACTCTGAACCTTGGGAGGAAGGTTCTGGATGTTGTTTCCATTTCTGAAAGGCTATTAATCTAAAGTGGCATCTATGGGAGCAAAATATGGTGTATTCAACTGTCTGAACTCCCAGCCCAGATCTGATAGGGAAACCTGTCAGAATGAGAAATTGACTGCAAACAAAACCTTAGTCATATAGCTAAATACATTGGAAAAGAGTTTACTGAATATATGTCCACAAGTTACACAGAGATAATATTATTCATTGTCAAAAATATCTTAACACAAGTACTAACAGAAATATCTGTGTTCTTAATTGTATGAAACACCAATATATTACAGCTTTCTGCTGCAGCCCAATTTGAAGAATTAGTTCTTTATTTGCAAGTTTAAAAATGGAGGCAATAGCAAGCAAAACAGCAACAATGATAATGAAAATTACAGATGTCATATAGCCCTTCTGAAGCTGTTGGACTGCAATTCCTCCTAGCACTCTACTTTTTAATACACAACATGCAGCTGCAGCTGTTGTTGTTTTTTCCTTACAAATGGAGAAAGCTAGTATAGGGCTTTAACTCTCTTTTTTATCTGCCTCTCTCCCTATTCCTCTCCCCCTCTGATACCTGCAATTTGCAGTGTCAGAAAAGGTACCATTTAAACAATAAGAACCTTTTCTGACAATGCAAATTGTAGGCAGGGGGCACTGATCTGAGTAAGGACCACAATGTGGGACAGAGGTATCCCAGCCTTACTTTGGAATAACAAAGGAGAGCAGACATTGCTGTATGCTATTTAAGGTAAAACTTAACCTGGCCCTAATTACAACTGTCTTTCCTCTCACCTATGAAACATCTTGCTTAGAACACTAGCCTTGGGTAATCAGCCTAAACCTCTTTCCTAAACTAGCATATCGCAGGCTTGTTCCAATGCAATTTCCAATGCAGACTCTGTACTAGGAGAAAATGTTTATGGATGAGAAACTATTCTGTCTTTCTTACTGCATCCTGTTACATCCCTCTGCATCCCTGCACCACCACTAAAACGGTTCTTGTACATTGGGTGCATTAGTAACAAGAGGTGTGCATGTCTCAAAAAATGCTTCATTTCTCTTAATGAAATTCATGCAACCCCTGTTTTGATGCTAAAGTGTTTCAAAAAGTTGTAAGGGGTCTGTGTTGGATCTATTACAGAGTTCAAAAAAGTTATGAGTTTTTTGTTACATTATTCACCCATTTGTGCCAATTGGGACACTAAAAGGGATCCTCCCTCCCTCCCTCAGTTTTAGGGCTATTGTGATTAAACATGCTACAGTTGTAGCACATATTTACCACTCTAAGTCCCCCAAGTTTCAGAACATTTTGCTCATCCACTGATGTTAAAGGTATTTTTTAAGTTTTTGCGCACAACATTTTTAAAAAATACTTGAGCTATTCCCTCAAATAAATTTTTACAATATCACACCATAATCAAGGCATCCTTCCCTCCAAGTTCCAAAATCCACTGATTTTATTGATTTTTTAAAGTTTTTCTTTTTAAAAAATCTTATCTGTTGGGAATCAGCCTGTGTTTGTGTCCCAGGATCATGATGCTTATGATGTGAGTAATGATGGTGCCAAGGCTGAGGTCCAAGATGGAGATGGTTCGGTCAATGACTTTCATACAGACAATGACATAGAGGCCCGAGTGAAAAGTTTCTCATAAGAATATTCCTGCTGAGCCTAAGGATGATGGTTTACTCCCTCTTTCTGTGAGCTCTCAAGATTTGGGTTTGGAAAACAATCTGACACCTGGAAATTTTAATGAGCAGCCAGATAGGGAGTTGAAGGATAGGCAGCTGGAGATCAGCCAGGATCGACAGCAAACTCAGTGTTTACATCACTCTGAAAGACTTTGTCAGATAAGGGGCAAGTGTGGAGGAAAGTGAAACCAGTTTCTGGGTTTGGAGATATAAGGTTTGCTTCAAGGGAAAACCTGTTAGATTAGGCATCACTAGGTTCTTGTGTGTTTTTTCAGGCTATAGGGCCATGTTCTAGAGGCATTTCTCCTGACGTTTTGCCTGCATCTATGGCAAGCATCCTCAGAGGTAGTGAGGTCTGTTGGAATTAGGACAATGGGTTTATATATCTGTGGAATGGCTGGGGTGGGGCAAAGAGCTCTTCTCTGCTGGAGCTAGGTGTGAATGTTTCAACTGACCACCTTCATTAGCATTTGAAGGCCTGGCTGAGCCTGGGAAAATCTTTTGTTGAGAGGTGTTAAGATGTGCCTGGTTGTTTCCTCTCTGTTGTTTTGCTGTTGTAATTTTAGAGTTTTTTTAATACTGGTTGCCAGATTTTGTTCATTTTCATGGTCTCTTCCTTTCTGTTGAAATTGTCCCCATGCTTGTGGATTTCAATGGCTTCTCTGTGTAGTCTGACATGATGGTTATTGGAGTGGTCTAGCATTTCTGTGTTCTCAAATAATATGCTGTGTCCAGGCTGGTTCATCAGGTGCTCTGCTATGGCTGACTTCTCTGGTTGAAGTAGTCTGCAGTGCTTTTCATGTTGCCCCACCCCAGCCATTCAAACAAATGCAGTTATCTCTAAAAGTCAACATGGATTTATCAAAAACAAGTCATGCCAGACTAATCTGATCTCTTTCTTCGATAGAGCTACAAGCTGGGTAGATGCGGGGAATGCCGTGGATGTAGCGTACCTGGATTTCAGTAAGGCCTTCGACAAGGTCCCCCATGACCTTCTGGCAAGGAAACTAGTCCAATGTGGGCTAGGCAAAACTACGGTGAGGTGGATCTGTAATTGGTTAAGTGGACGAACACAGAGAGTGCTCACTAATGCTTCCTCTTCATCTTGGAAAGAAGTGACGAGCGGAGTGCCGCAGGGTTCCATCCTGGGCCCGGTCCTGTTCAACATCTTTATTAATGACTTAGATGAAGGGCTAGAAGGCATGATCATCAAGTTTGCAGACAACACCAAATTGGGAGGGATAGCCAATAGTCCAGAGGACAGGAGCAGAATTCAAAACGATCTTGACAGAATAGAGAGATGGGCCAAAACTAACAAAATGAAGTTCAACAGTGACAAATGCAAGATACTCCACTTTGGCAGAAAAAATGAAATGCAAAGATACAGAATGGGGGACACCTGGCTCGAGAGCAGTACGTGTGAAAAAGATCTTGGAGTCCTCGTGGACAACAAGTTAAACATGAGCCAACAATGTGATGTGGCGGCAAAAAAAGCCAATGGGATTTTGGCCTGCATCAATAGGAGCATAGTGTCTAGATCTAAGGAAGTAATGCTACCCCTCTATTCTGCTTTGGTTAGACCACATCTGGAATATTGTGTCCAATTCTGGGCACCACAATTCAAGAGAGATATTGACAAGCTGGAATGTGTCCAGAGGAGGGTGACTAAAATGATCAAGGGTCTGGAGAACAAGCCCTATGAGGAGCGGCTTAGGGAACTGGGCATGTTTAGCCTGAAGAAGAGAAGGCTGAGAGGAGATATGATAGCCATGTATAAATATGTGAGAGGAAGCCACAGGGAGGAGGGAGCAAGCTTGTTTTCTGCTTCCTTGGAGACTAGGACGCGGAACAATGGCTTCAAACTACAAGAGAGGAGATTCCATCTGAACATTAGGAAGAACTTCCTGACTGTGAGAGCCGTTCAGCAGTGGAACTCTCTGCCCCGGAGTGTGGTGCAGGCTCCTTCTTTGGAAGCTTTTAAGCAGAGGCTGGATAGCCATCTGTCAGGGGTGATTTGAATGCAATATTCCTGCTTCTTGGCAGGGGTTTGGACTGGATGGCCCATGAGGTCTCTTCCAACTCTTTGATTCTATGATTCTATGATTCTATGATTCCACAGATATATAAACCCATTGTCCTAATTCCAACACACAAGAACCTAGTGATTCCAGCCATGAAAGCCTTCGACAATAGATTAGGCATCGTTTGGAAATCAAGTTCATGTGCCATGGAAATCCTGTTCATGGGGTCTTGTTCATGTGGAGAATTTTAGCCTTTTGAATTGTCTTTGCTTCCTGTTGATTCCTGCCTGGATAAACACTGCCTTGGAACTGCTTTTATATCTTGTGTTGACACTGCTTTGCGTTATTGCATTTTACTGACTTAATACTTTTTGGAACCTTCTTATTTCCTTACAAGCATTTATTTTTACTGGCTATTTACTAAGCTTCAATAAAAGAGGGTTTGTTTCTTCACTCATCATGCGGTGTGTTTTAAAGTCAGAGGGCTTTTTCCTGACCTGGAGTGCAACAGTATCCCTGAATTTTCACAGCAAGAGAAGAGGAGCAGGACATCATTCCTGCTATCTTTCAGAAAGATCCACTCATCTACTGATTTTAGGAAGTTTTCAAAGTTTTACAAATAAACACAATTATTTTTTATTTTAAAAATAATATAGTAAAACAATAAAAAAATACTGCAATAGTAGGAATAACAGAAAACCAATTAAAATCTATCATGGGGATGAAACAGAGACATGTCTGAAAGCCACTTAAGCCCCGATGAGTTCCATACCAATGATGGATTTTAAATTACAGGATCAAAAGGGGACTGGGATGCAAAAACTTGGTGCTCATCCTGCGAGGTGCTGGCAGTGGCAGGTTTGCAATGTCTCAGAATTGATTGGTGGATTCGGCGGTGTCAGGCATTGAGGGACCACTGGTGCCTGCCATTGAGGCATGTTGGCTAATGGCAGGAGGGTAACTGACCAAGGCCTGGGAATCTGTGGATATAGGCTGACATGTAGAATCCTCCTGTGACATAGGCTGACCCCAAAGCAATGTGTCTGTGCCATTATTACTTGATGATGGGGCAGTGTTGCTTGTCGGCTGAAGATCAGGTTTGGGTTCTGCCATATGAACAGCTGACTCGACTGCCTTCTAATGTGCTTCCGTCTCATCATTTGGGTGGTCTGAAGCTGCTGCCCTCTTCACACTGCACTCCACCTCTAAAACTGAGATATGGGAAGAAAGGCTCTTAACAATAGCGTCTTGCTCGTCAGGCAGGCAGGCCTGGGATTGGAGGCCAGAGCCAAAGCCCCCTTCTCCTTTTCTAACACATTCACATGAGCTATGAGGTCACTGATGGTTTCATCTATGTTGTCATCTTTGTCCAAAGAAGAAATATTGGGGGCTGAAGCTGTGAGGTGAGTGAGAGGCCACAGAACACTAGTCTCCTTCAGTGGAGGCAGCAAAACCACTCCCCTACCCCCAGCTGCATGGGGGAGGAAAGTTAATAAAGGATACAAGTTGATTGAAAGTTGAAAAAAAGATACATTTTATTATAAGTTTGGAAATAATATAGTCTTTATGGGGGAGTTGCTGCTGGTCCGCTGCCGGTATCCTCCCTCTCCGCAATTGCTGACATCTAGAAAAGAAAATTTTAAAAGATTTTTTTTTATTCTGATGCCCTTGGGAAATGATAAATCACTGCTGAGGGCACGTTATCATGTTTGACAGCAAGAGGATTTGGCTTCCAAACCTTTGACCATTTTGGTCCCTTTTCTGGACATGTTCTATATTTTTGAATTGTGGTGCTCAAAAATAGACACAGTATTACAGTGTCTATTTACAGTACTATGACCAAAGCAGAGTAGGGTGATGCGCTTATTTCCCTTAATTGAGCCTACAATCATATTGGCAATATTGTAAGACTATAACTCCAAGAATTATTCACCATTGACTATATTTGATAAGGCTGATGGAAGCTGGAAGGTGGGCCTCTAGTGGGTCAAAAGTTTCCCATTCCTCACTTCGTAATAGGACTAACAGACATGGAGGAAAGGTCTACAAACGTCTTTTTAGACACGAAAGCTAAATAAAACACCTTTGTTCAAAGCATTTGAATCATAGTCCTTGAGGCAAAGACCTCCTAAAAGTTGTTGTGTTTATTTTGTTTACGTCAATAACTTGATATCAGATTTATATCTCTACTGGGCACAAGGAATAGCCGTTTATCTAACACGGAAGTAAATTGTTGATGTCATCACATTCTAGAATTTATTACAGCTGTGCAAGTAGGTTAACATCTCTATTTCAGATGTTATACTTCTGCTGAGAATCTTTCCCAATAAATTCAGTTTTATGTTCTTTTTTCAATATTAGCACTAAGGGAATCTTATGATAACATAGGGCTTGGAAGCTCCAGACAAAGCTACACTAATATCTGCTGGAAAGCACAGTTAGAAGGTCATGTCCCTGAGAGATTCCCTATTATTTTTTAGGAGTGGCACAGGAGTTGCACTTTCATCTGATGCAGCTTCTTCCACCACTGTAGCAATACTACAGTGGTGGAAGAAGCTGCATCAGATGAAAGTGCACAGCTCTAATAAAGCTCTAATAAATTCTAGAATGTGAGGGTTTTCACCAGGTGTGGATTTCTCCTTTCTTTTATGCAGTTTTTTAAAAAGTGAATGACCCCCTTTTTTAAATGAACCTTAAAAATCTATCAAAAATTGCTGGAGCAAATAATTCAGTTGCAGCTAATCCAGTATGCACTCCAACAGGAAGTAACAGCATACTAAGGCAGGCATGAGGTAGTATGTTTGTTTAACCACCACCTTGATTTATGATTGTAGTTACAGAATTGCATGCACATAGTAAATCAAGAAATTGGCACCCACCCATTCAATATTCTCTTTGATTTCTTGCCCAAGGCTGTAGCTCTGGGTGGCTGGAGATCAAAATAAGGACACCCCCCCCCCCCCCAATAAGACTTCTGTCCTCCAGTGAAATTTTCCTTCAGCTCCCACGATTCTAGCACTGCAAACTGAATTCACTCACATCTAGAACTCTGATAGTTGCTGTATTCATTTTAACTTGGTAACTATGCCTGCCCTTTTCTTTGGATGCCTAAACTATATTTTTAATGCAGTGCTATAAATCTGAAGTCTGAAAGAGTTCTTGGGGGATAAGAATTCTTATTGGCATGTCCAGTGCCAGGTTTAGGGCAAATGAGGCCCTGTGATAGTTAAGTTATGAGGCTCTTCCTTGGGACCTGAAGGAGGTAGACCTGTACTGCCTGCTTTGTGGCACTCTCCCATAGACTATCACTTCCTTAATTATGTCTGGAATTGCTCCAAAACAGAACGCCTTTGAATTTAGAATTGCACCACAGAACCAAAATCCATTGTAAACAATTTTTTGCAGGAAGATGGACCCCGCTGGCCAACAGAGCCTTGTGCTTAAACACACCTAAGCACAATGGTAAAACTGACACTGGGCACATCTTATTGACACATTATTATTATTTCTTACCTGTCTCTCCTCATGGCTTGAGGAGGGTTACAGAATAATCAAAACACATAAACATTGTAAAATACTGCAAATCCACATATTAAAATGTATTTCTATAAAAGCTACATATTAAAGCATATTTCTATAAAATACATATGAAAATACACAAAAGAGAGCTTAAACACAAGACACACATTTAAAATTCAGACTTAAAGACTGGTTGAGTAGGCCCACCAGAAGAGATGGATCTTTTCATGGTCTTTAAATTCCGACAGCTGATTTAGCTGTCAGAACTCTTCTGGCAAGTCATTCCACAGTTTTGGGGCAGCCAATTAAAAGATCCTCTTGGTGGCCGTTGCCAATCAGGTCCTGGCTGGTTATAGAGTCTAGGGGACCTAAATGTGTGGGGCAAATCGTACAGGATAAGGTGATCCTTTAGGTAACCTGGACCCAAACTATTAGGGCTTTAAAGGTCAAAACCAACGCCTTGTACTTTGCCTGGAAACTAACTGGCAGCCAGCAGAGTCACTTTAGGATAGGTGTGATATGCTCATTCCTGGATATCCCCATAGCCGTATTTTGAACCAGCTGGAGTTTCCAAACATGGTACAAAGGTAGACCAATGTAGAGTGCATTGCAGAAGTCCAATCTTGAGGTTATTAGTATGTATACTACCATCTTCAGGTCCTCCAAATCTAGGAAGGGGCACAGGTGGCAGATCAGCCGAAGCTGATAGTATGCACTCCTGACCGCTGTATCTACCTGGACTGACATTTGGAAAGACGGATCCAGGAGCACTCCCAAGCTGCAGACACAGAGGGTAACCCTATCCAGAACTAGTTGACACACCTCTATCCCCAGAAGAGGACCCTTAATGGCAAGCAACTCTGTTTTGTCTGGATTTAGTTTCAGTTTGTTTTTCCTCATCCAGTCCATTACCTCCACCAGGCATTCATTCAGAGGAGACACACTGTGCTTAGCTGAGGCTGTTCTTAAAGGCATGGAGAAATATATTTGGGTGTCATCAGCATACACAAACACCCCACCCCATGTTTATCTCTCCCAGAGGCTTCATGTAAATATTAAAGAGCATTGGGGATAGAATGACACCTTGCGAGACACCAGATAACATCTCCTTTTTTGAGGAGCAATTATCCCTAAGTGCCACCATCTGAAACCTGCCTGAGACATATGACCGGAACCACTGCAGCACAATGTCTCCAATTCCCAGCCTTTCCAGGTGTTCCAGGAGGATATCATGACCAGTGGCTGCTAAGAGGTCTAGAAGCACCAACAGGGACTTCCTCTGTCTATGTGAAGACGATCATCCACTAAGGTGACCATAGTAGTCTCAACTCCATATCCTACTCTGAAGCCAGTTTGAAATGGGTCAAGGAAGTGTGTATCATCCAAAACAACCTCGAATTTGAGGGCATGGATCAGGGAGCAATTGTTTGTCATGGATCAGGGAGCAATTGTGACAATAGCCCTTATAGTCCAAAAGGCCGGCAGCAGGAATGCTGATGTCAAAGCTCTTATCTTTTGGACTGCTTCTGCCACTGAGCAGAGCAGGTTCTTAAAAGGTCCAATGACCCACTCCCAATGGCAGCTGCTAAGATAACTTCTAGGTTGGATGACAACAGTATTGTTTGTAAGGGGCAGCTCAACCTGTCTGTGAAAAACACAGAAAATTCAGTAGGTTCAGGTTGCTGTGATCCAGTTGCTGATAAGGATTTGCTACTTTGACTATACTGTATCAATTCTGATAGGTGTCTATGGGATTCAATTTGCTTTTTTAAAAAACATATCTACCTAGTAGGGATGAGACTTGGAAGTATAACTTACTGCTTTTTTCAAAGTAAGTTTTTAAACTCTGGGTGGAGTTCTGTAATTCTAAATTTAACCAGGTCCACATCTCTCCTCCTGTCCTAACCCAGAGGTAAACAACAGGTCCTATCAACAGAATTAGTTTTGAATTCCCAATGTTGTCAGTATCTCCATACTCCTGTCCCTGGTTCTTGAAACTTCATTCAAGTCAAGTAGCATATATACACACAAGAACTTCCAAGCCCTAATTTCCTTTTTAACTTATTTACAAGTTTTACCATTAAACATTATGCAAGTACTTTGCAATCTTCCCTTAATTCCCCAACTTTAATTATATAATTGAACAATTCCCCCCACCTCTGCAAAACTAATTTTTTCAAGAAAACATTAAACATTACCATCTTAATGAAATTCTTAATGAAATGGTCCACTCTGAATGCAAATGAGTACTAGTGGATCCACCATTTGCTTATCATGCTGGGACACAGAAGGATAAATGCCAGTCACCAGGAGTGACAGCTTCCAGCATTCTTCTCCCCTACTTTTTGCCACCAGTTCTTTAGGTAGCAAGAGTAGAATGAACAATAAGGTGGATAAAACAGAAGACAAGTGAGACTTGACCAATATCTAACAAAATCAGAACTAACATCAGCTTCAAAACTATTCCCTTTTGGGAAGTGCACCTTTTGTGTAGTCTTCTTAGCTCCAGGATTTTGCTGTGTTTTGCTCCAACAAATAGAGCTCAAAAGATGGTAGAAAGATGCAGCTCCAAAGTTATGCTACTACACAAGATCCAAAGGTAACATTATGTGCTTCTACATCAAGAAAGTCTCATACAGGGTTTGTCTATATAAATAAACCATTAATTAAGATTATTCATGGAGCCCCCGGTAGCTCAGTGGGTTAAAGCACTGAGCTGCTGAGCTTGTTGATCAAAAGGTCGCAGGTTCGATTCCGGGGAGTGGTATGAGCTTCCGCTGTCAGCCCTAGCTCCTGCCAACCTAGCAGTTCAAAAACATGCAAATGTGAGTAGATCAATAGGTACCGCTCCGGAGGGAAGGTAACGGCGGTCCATGCAGTCATGCCGGCCACATGACCTTGGAGATGTCTACGGACAACGCTGGCTCTTCGGCTTAGAAATGGAGATGAGCACCACACCCCAGAGTCAGACATGACTGGACTTAATGTCAGGGGACTACCTTTACCTTTACCTTTAAGATTATTCAGACCAGAAACAGACCTGGATTCACCCCATTAGTGCAACACATACCTCTAATATACCTGTAATATACCATGAGACATTCCCAAAAAAGATTATGAAAAGTCCATATGCTCTGAACAACACAAATCCAAATAATGCAATATCAAGTGGGGAAACTTTGCACTTCAGAACTAGTGTAGGCTCACTCCATACATAAGGTGACAGTCACAATCGTGGTGGATTTCTCATGCAGAAATGACATAACATGTGGATGATATTTCTATGTCTTTAAACATTTGCATACAAGTGGATCTAGGCACCTCATTACTGATTCATGAATGTTGTAAGATGCGGACATATAGTTCACACTTTATGTCTTGCTGGAAAAAACATTGCCATAATACCTTTAGTTGCAAAAATCACATATGCTGCCTTAAGTCAGAGACTTCCCTTAAAGTGATCCATCAGTCATTCAGTAGAAAATGTTCCCTGAAAGTTTTCTCTTTCTCTAAGCTACCTTTTTTATGCCCAAAAGTCATATTCCGGTAGGATGGGGACTTTTTTCTCCACCCACTAAAGACAAAGAGAAAGAAAGTGTGTTTGAGGGAACAGTAGAAATTGTTAGTATCCTAGGTGCATCCTTGGATGATCGCTTGCCTTAAACTGAATTGCCAGCACTGAGGTACTTGTCTTCCAATGTCAGTGCTCCCTTGTGTGGTCCCCCTGTAGGCATGTCTTCTGAAAGCCCATTTATTGTAATTCCCTCTCTTGTAAGGTACTGAGCATTCCCTTGGTAAGAAAAAAAATCAGCCATGAGCCCTGCAAGGCAAAACAATGTCTTACATTTAGTTCATGCCTTCTAGTCCTTGTGTTTGATAGAAACTTTAAAAGACCTAGGAAATATCTTTCATTTCACATTCAGTCACAAATGTTGCATCTCTCAAGGAGGTCACCTTGAAGTTTCTGTAGTTTCAAAAGATGTCTGCCCTTTTGCACTCCACTGCCAAATCCCTTTCAAATGCACAGCTTGGGTGGATACTGGAAATTGTGAGGCAAGTTTCGTCCAATGTGAACTCAAGTGCTCTTCATAAGAAGATGTCTGGAAAACCTGGATGATGCTTGCCCTCTTGTATGCTAAATTCAGAGTCCTTTTAGTGGACTGGGGCCATCTGTGCACCAACCATTACAGTCATGGTACCAGCCTTCACTGCAGTGGACCAATCACCACAGTCATCACAAGCCTTCATCTCCTCTTATGCAAGCACCTGTGTATCTTGTATTTAATCAATGTCCAAGTGCACGTTGTGACAAAACTGCCTTTCTTCCTGACATGCAGGGGGAAATCCTTGAAATGTCCTTGGGGCTTAGAAGATAACCTGAGTGCAAGCAGAAATGAAAAACATGTGCTTGTATGGCAGAACATTTCCTAACAAAGTTACAAAGGGGTATTAGTGACAATTTCACAATTTATTATTCAATTGTCTTTCAGTATTGAACCTTCCTGCCTGCCTGCTGTCCTAAGAAAAGGAAACAGAATACTGTAGTCCACAGTTAACCATAAGCTCCATTGATTTGTGCTTCATAATCTGTAAAGGGTTTTAGCATTTGTCCCCAGCATGCATTATTACTCTAGTTCAAATATAGTTATACCTTTTTTCCCCAGGGTACTCTGTCCATTGAAAGATATACATTTCCTTGTATTTGTATGGTCCTTTTTGACAAATACAGATTTATGGCACAGTATATTTTCCCACTGATCTTTGTCTATTTTAGGAGATAGCCTGCCACATGACCTTGAAAGGAGGAAAACACCAGTAAAAAAACACAGGAACTGCACAAGAGAGGATACTGTCACATTTGGTACAAGTTTGAAGCACAGAGTCAACCTGGCATTTGGCATATAGGTGACACTATTAGGGATGCACCTAAACTGTAAAACTAATGTAGCTTGGCACCATTTTAACTGTCAGAATTTGATGCTATGGAATCCTTGGAGACAACCTCTGGAAGCAGTCCTGCATCATTTGATGGGCTCCATGGGAGTTCATCTTTAAAGTGTGTAGAAACAGATAGAACTGGAGGGAAACTTCCATATTTTGAGATACTTAGTTTGGTGAGAAAGCAGCTATCTTTGCAGAGGAGGCTAAATTTATTATTTATTTATTTACTTCATTTCTAACCTACCTTTCTCACTCGAAAGGACTCAAGATGGCTAAAGATTTTGCAAAACTACAACTCTCTTATGACTTCTTAGCATTGAGCCATGGCAGTAAAACTGTATTAATTTTATAGTGTAGAAGCACCATTGACCTTCAGCATTTTCAGACACTGATCAAACTTTAGCTGATGGCAGCAGCAGCGAGAACAATTGTAATGTTGGTTTCTGTTGCAGCAGCTGTTGTTCTATAGCAATGAGGTGTAGTATTTGAAAGAAACAAATGAAACCAGAAAGTCATTTTAAGGAGTAGAAAGCTCAAAGCAAGAAGGGATAGAAATATTTCCCATTCCCAAAGTCTTTTTCATGACCTCTAGACTTACATAAAAAGCAGTTTCCAGGCTGAAAATAAAAACTTACTCTCTTACTCAGCAAGAGATGCACAGAATTTGCTTTCTTTTCTTGTTATCGCTATGGTTGGAAGAGGCCTGGAAGAGGAGGAGGAGGAGGAGGAGGAGGAGGAGGAGGAGGAGGAGGATTGCTGCTACCTCTGCTACCGCTTCTGCTGCTAAGGACTTCCTTAACTGCTTTTTTCTTGCTGTTAGTAGCACCAAAATTAAACTAAGATGTCAAGGTCTGGCCCCTAGTCTCAGTTTTTTCTCATCTTCTCTGGTCCTCCAGATGAGGGGGGAAACAAGAAAATATCTTGAAATAATTTTTAAATTGAGCACAGCTGGCCCCTACTACTGCTGCCTGCTTTGAAGCATCACTGTTTCTGACACATGTACATAGATGCCCCCTAAGGGAGGAGTTGGAAGGTTGTGTCATGAACTTGGTCTCACTATCAGTGCTAATGGTTAAACAAACAATTGGGGGAAAGCCAAAGACCAAGATTGGTTAATAGAGAAATCCAAATTCTTAAGTCCTTAATAGTCTAGCTGAAGTAACAGAAATAAAAACACAAACCAATAAGGGTGAGCCAAGCCGAGTTCCAAAGTACAATTAGCGAAGTCGAATCAGTAACAAACAACAGCCAAGATCACAATCCAGGTTCCAAAATGCATAGTGTTTAAAGAGTAGCAGAGTCACCATTGTTTTTTTCAGCCAGAATCAATGGTGGCAGTCCAGAAGTCAAATGTTCTTGAAAGCAAAGCCAAGGTCAACCTCAAACACCAGGAGTGCTTGAAATCAAACCCAAGGTCAGAGTTCACAAGTCAAATGCCAGGAGTTCAATTGTCAGGTTCCAGAACTCATAAGCCTGGAATTCAAGAATGGAAACCAAAGGACAGCAGCGTCATGATCCAGAGCAAGAATACAGCATTGTCTGCTATCCAGAGCCACTTCACAAGGGCTTCTTTATTTAGAGGTCTCAAATAGTGCTTGTTTCATCAAGCTTTCACTGCTAATTTTGGAGGCCTGTGATACTTTCCTTGTTCTCAAGGATGTGGTATGATTAACCCTTCCCAAGCTTACTCAAAATACTGGGGAGTGTCTGCTTCTGCTGAAGTCTTGCCTTCTGCAGTAGCCTGACAATGACAGGTTGTGTAGTGATGCTCATCATCAAAGAGTCATTCAAATCAGCAGGGTGTTGTAACCAACCATTTCAGCAGAAACCGAATCCTTTTTAAGACAGGGAAACATCTTAAAATCTGCCTCCCTGAAGTCATTGGGGAGACTGCCATTGTCTAGGACAGAAGTCAGACTATGAGCACTGTCCAGAAGGGCTTCTATTCAGGATTTTAGATTGTAAAGGAAACTAAAAAGAATGTGCACTATTCTTTACTAGTCAAAAGCCTTTATATCCCTCAGTGTTACATTTTCCGCTACACAGTTCACGCTGCACTTTCTTGGTGTGTTACCTTCATCATTTTCTTTTTTGGCACCATTCCTTTTCTACAAATGACAAATGTTACTTGCTTCCTTTATGCACCCAGCAAGTCATTCTGAGATGAAATGTTCTGAACCATTTATTAAAATACCTCTTACAGTTTGACCTCAGAATCCCAGCTCTTTTTTGTCCAAGGAATTCAGACATGGCTGTACCAAAAGGTTTTAGGAAGTGGCTTGACCAATTTTCAAA
The DNA here is from genome assembly GCF_037176765.1 of Anolis sagrei. Classification (NCBI taxonomy): domain Eukaryota; kingdom Metazoa; phylum Chordata; class Lepidosauria; order Squamata; family Anolidae; genus Anolis; species Anolis sagrei. Next base: position 81,663,126 of record NC_090022.1, read on the forward strand.
ACTTTTCACTCCAATAAATCCTTTCCTTCCATAAGAAATACCATCCCCGTTGACAGGGCATGATTTGGTAGGTGCCTCCAAAATGTGCTAATCTTACTGGAGGGGGTGAGGTGGATTTCCCCTTCAATCCATTGATCTGAAATAATCACCAATGAGTTGCTAGAAGCTTGCTCAGAAGTAATTCTGTCCCATCACCCTCAGAAGGAAATGTGGTAGGAACATGGGAAAGAGACTTTTCTGTAGCTACACCCAAAATCTGGAATTCCCTTCTTATAGAGACTAGCAACCCCACCAGATGGGCCGCCAGAATTGCCACGCATTGTCCAGCTTCCCCACTACCTTATCCCATGGGGAAAAGCATAGTAGTTTGAAAGTACATTATATATGCATTGTCAAATATGCATTGTGAAACTGCATTATATGACAATGTAGATTGTGCTTAAGTTGCAATGCTGGACTTCAAATAAAAATTCCTAAAAGGGGAAGGGGGGCAGCCTATAAGCAAAAATTGAAGAGTGTCATAATGCATCAGGAAATTGTGGTAGACACTTCAACATTTCTGTATTCCTACATGGCAGGGGATAGGACTGGATAGTCTTTGTAGTCTCCAAATTTTATGATTCAATGAACATTTGGCATATTGCATTTGGTTGCTCCCCAGGTTGCAGTATCTATTATCAAGTCAAAATTCCAAATGGGGTTTCCATAATTCATGGAAAATCATCATTAATTACTCAAAATTGGACAGAGTGGCTTTTGTTGATGTGTTTGTTTTTTGCTACCGACTCCCAAGTTGCAGTTATTAGTTTCAATTCAAATTCTGAGCACGGAGCTCCCATGAGCAAAAATTCATCAGGAAATATTTTAAAAATAGAAAACAGGAGAAAAAGAAAAGAGGAGACATTTCTCTGAAGCAGAGTTATCAAGACTCCTGAGGTTTTAAAAGGGCTGAAAAATGGATGATCATTCTTCAAAAGTTAAAAAGGACGTTGGGAAAATGAATCCACATGGCCCTTTCTGGGTTGGTGAATATGAACAATAGTAGATCTAGGATACTTCAGACAATGGGAAACAAGCCAAGATCATAAAATTTTTAAAAACTAAATATAATCTAAACCTACCTAGAAATATTGATGTATTCCATTGGTACATTTTTTTGTTCTACTTGTCTCTATATTTTTTTTAATTATATTTAATGAAATACAAATAATATAGTTGATTCTGCAATGAAAATAGCAATGTTGTAGTGTTAATTTAATTGAAATCAGCTGTTGTTTTAATTGCTATAATATTTTAAATGAATTGCGACCAGATTGTAGATTGTTTTTTGCAGTGATGGTTTAATAGTGTGTTCTTGTGATTTGAGCACTCTAGCCACATCTATAAGCAAAAGCATTATCATTATATAATTCAATAGCTACAATAATATATCATAGATTCACAGAGTTAGAAAGGACAGTAGGTGCCATCTAGACCTACCTGCTACAATGCAGAAATGTGCAACTAAAGCTTTCCTGAAACAGAGCCATACAACCTCTGATTAAAGACCTCCAAATCACCCACCCAGGGTTCATCTATATGGACCCATCAAATCTGGTGTAAATATTCCTTAAAACAGCTGTGGATACAGTATATTCACTTCAAATCTGGGCAATTGTTCACATGGAAAGAGAGCACAGCCACTGGGACAGTATGTATCTTAAAACTTCCATGCCACTTCCACCTTTCCTAGCCAGCTCTGTGCATACAAGCTCCAGGCCACGACAGGTACTTCTGCTGACACCCCTTCTTCATGATCATGCTGGTGCCTCCTGACAAAGTACCTGCATGTTCAGGTTTTTCACCAGAAACAGCCTTAGACACAAGTGAAAGTAAATAAAAAGGCTTTACTTCAGCCCAAATAAAGATAATGCAATAAGTCAAGCAGAAAGTACAGTCCCAATGGTAATGCATGGTCTTCAAGCAAACATAAAACAAAAGACTTCACATCAGACAGAAACTAGGGTCTTTGATAAACAGGCTTACAGGTTGCAGAAGCAAATACCAATAGCCAAGAGCCGTCAGCAAGGAATGACACTGGAACGGAGACAGGGTGCTTGGAACAGCATTGGGCCCCTGACTTCGCTCCAACATTATTACCCTGAGCTCCCAGCACAGCTGTCTCTAGGGCGCAGTCTGATTGCTCAGTATTTTCACTGCTAACCTAGCTGATCTCCTTCTGACTTCATTGTTCCTGAAATAAGGGGGTTGTGATATGTCTGTCACTACTTCTTCCTCTTCTTCTTCTTCTTCTTCTTCTTCTTCTTCTTCTTCTTCTTCTTCTTCTTCTTCTTCCTCATCACTTAGCCCCAAATCCCCAAGTACTGCTTCTTCATCTACCTATCCTCCTTCTCTTTCAGAATCAGAAGAGCAGTCTACAACATTGTCTGACTAGGAAGTAGGAGGTGAGATAGTGTAGGCTTCCATTGTGTTTATTTATTTTATGGTTGCCACATAGTACTATTGACTCATATTTAATGTGTGGTCTAATAAGAGCCCCTAGAACTTTTTACAAGTACTGTTATCAAATCAGGTGTTATGCATCCCATATTTTAGATTTGTCCCTGTTTTAATTCGTTTTGTTAGTTTTAATTTCTTAACTTTATTTTGAACTCTGAAACTGTCATCTGGGGTTTTCACTAATCCCTCTTAACTGAACTTAAATTACAATAGATGAACAAACCATATAAAAGCATATGGCAGAAATTTATTTATTTTCTTAAGGTCAGAGCTGGAAGAGATAAAAACAATCAAAAAGGAAGCCAGTCTTCATATGACTTATTTGAATAGTTTGTACTATTCGATCATTATTTTACACTTACTCTGGATCAGTTGATCCTATAATATCTTCTTAAAATAAAGTTTGATTGCATACAATAAAATCTAAACCTCTCAGTGGTTCTCAACCTGGGGTCCCTAGATGTTTTTGGCCTACAACTCCCAGAAATCCCAGCTAGTTTGCCAGCTGTTAGGATTTCTGGGAGTTGAAGGCCAAAAACATCTGGGGACCCCAGGCTGAGAACCACTGCTCCAGGTAGATGTATATAAGGTGGCTGCCTACATGGTTTCAATATTGAATCTACTCGTAAATTTGCAAATCAACTTTCTAGTATTTTGAGAAAGACAAGGACAAGGAATGATGTGACACAAGAGGATATTTGTGTGTCATAGCTTCCTTCGTCACTCAGCAGCCACCTCCCACTTAGGAAATCCACATTTCAAAAAAGCTTTCAGCAGAATATTACAGGGAATACGTTTTCAGACATTGTATGAATACATGTAATTGTGGTTAATAATGAAGCCTATTATTTTTAATGGGACAAATGAATGAGGCATCAAAAAGTGAAACCATGGAAAAGAGAAACAGTGTATATTGGTTCCATGGATACAAGGACTTACTACATTATAAATATATCTGCACTGTTAACCGAATGTTGACTGTGGACAATTTTGAAAATGAAAATGCCTCAGCCTCAGTTTTCTCCAGTGAAATAAATTAATAATGTAATGATTCTGTTTAACCACATAGCTTAAAAGGGTGGTCCTCATAGGACTCAGATTATAAATTTACAGTAAGATTTGCTTCATTCACGGTTGGAATGAGTGGTGTTTACAGCACTATAATCCAAAGAACCAGTGATCAAAGTAAAGAGGTGGGGATCACAATGCCCCCCAAATGCACACTCTTTCTCCAAAAAACAAACCCATGCTCATACAGTTGAATCCTTTTAAAGCAGAGTTTGCAGAGTAGAAAATTAATGAAAAGAAGAGGTGGTTTATGAAACAGAAAGGAGATGTTCTGCTGGAATGGAGCTTCAGGAATGGATAGAAGTCTAAAGGGAGCTGTAATAACCTCCAGCAACAGTCAGGATATAAATGATTGCCCAACCAACAATTATTTTTAAAAACACATGTAGGAGAGGAAGAATGCCTCCCATCCACATTAATGTGTCAAAAGGCACTATTTGACTGCCCGATAAAGACTTTAACTTTTGTTCCTGGATAAATGTTTTTCACTTAAATAATCTAAATTACAGTGACAGCTGCTACAAATGTTCTCTTGCAGCCCCTTCCCTCCTTATACAACATGTCAAATCCACATTGGCTGACTCTGCTGCCAACAGTACCTTTTGCTGCCTGCTACCATCATTTTTATTGTAAAAAAAATTGGACTGTGTTTTTACTTTCTAGATGGAGGGCCAGATCCTCACAGCTGGTACACTGACTGAAGAGCACACTGACTGGATGTGTGGACATTTTGTTCTTGGGATACAATCAAATGATGGCAGCCAGATCATTACAAATTGGGGAAAGAGCCAGAAATTTCCTAAGTGATGCTTTTGCTTATGGTCTCCTCTATGAATTAGGGATGAGACATTAGAGTTCCCAGCTTAGAATGAAGAGAAAATTATATATGAGGTCTTTTTTTTTTTACTTGATTCATATAGATTTGGGCATGGAGGGGAACTGATACATGTGCCGCTTGCATCTTGAATAGCAGAAGTGTGGTTGAATAGGAGAACATTTTGGAACTTGGCAGAAGAAGCAAAATGTGGGCATTGCCTCCTCCAAATAAGAATTCTGCCCTCTAATAATGAAATTTTCCTTCATTATTCAAATTTCTAGCATTGAATTAACTTTAAACCTCAATTGAGTATTTCAAAATATAGTTCCAGAAGCAAAGAAAGTAGATTTGGTTGCTGGAACTATATTCTGAAAGTTCTTGAGACAATGCAAGCACAACATATATAACAGTTCTGGGTGGGAACAATTTTTCAATATCTCACTTACCACAATTGGGATTGGAGGAAAATTTCAGGAAGGACAGAATTCTTGTTGGGAGCAATGCTCTCACTTTGCCTCCTCTTCGTTTGACCCCTGGAATTAGTGTGTGCTCCATCAAGCTTCACCATAAACCAAAAGTGACATGCAATACATTACAACAAGGAAAGCCACTGTAGTGCAGCAGGTTAAACCACTAGCTGCAGGAAATCTGCTGACCGGAAGGTTAGCAGTTCAAAGCCGCAAGCCAAGATAAGCTCCCAGCTGTCAGCCCTAGCTTCTGTCTACCTAGCAGTTTGAAAGCATGAAATGTGAGTAGGTCAATAGGTACCACCTCAGCAGGAAGATAAAAGGGTGCGCCATGCAGACATGCAGAAATGCTAGCAATACAATCAGAGAAAAATGGAAAAAGAGCACCTCCCTATGGCCAGAGTTGAGCATTGCCTCCAGACACCGGAGATGGAAGGGGAAAGCCTTTACCTCTGTCTGTGTATTGTATGTCGTTGATTACTGTGTAAAAGGCAATGAATGTTTGCCTTCTATCTGTAAAACTGTAATCCCCTCTGAGTCCCTCCGAGGAGATAAAGCAGAATATAAATAAAGTGAGTGTGCTTTAGCATTTGAGGGCAATCCAGCTTTTCAGCTCACAATTTGACAACTGTTGCAAAATTCATTGATATATAGCCGCTTTGAGCCTTGTGGAGAGAAAAAAGCAGGGTAAAAATTAACACACTGTCATAATAATAATAATAATAATAATAATAATAACAACAGCAGCAACAACAACAACAACAACATGCACACAATAGCTTGCTTGAAAACAACACCCATTGAGAAAAACAAGAAATAACAGATGGAGAGGTAAATTATATAGCAAACATCAGCATAGCAGCCATAATAAAGAATGTGATGCATTCTTTCTCACCGTTGTTCTGTAAATTTTGTTTAGTTTGCATGGAATACCATTAATTACAGCAATCGATCATACTGGCATAAGGTAGGACTCACACTTATGGAACGTTTTGTCCCTCTTGCAGTCCTTAGTGTTGTTGGGTTTGTGTATTTTGATTTTTTTTAAAAAAAATCATGAGATGGGATAGTGCTAATTGAATTTTCACTCGGTTAGATAAAATCTTTAACAACTCTGGAATAACTAAATGCTGTTTTGTTCAGTGATGTGGATCAGAATGATTTACAGCACCTTTCACATAATCAGGCTAATTTTACTTTCATATGATTAATTAAAACAATATGCTCCCCCTTTGTAAATGGAAACAGCACACCCAAGGAGACAAGTTTTATTGCATAGTTCTCTTTCTGGTAATGAAAGGAATTTTCCTATGTCTTTGTTCTTGTTGTTTTCTGATGGAGAAAAGTAAACATGCTCAGACGGACAACAAAATAGCATTTAAGGCTAATCTATCATGATGTCATAGTAAATGTATTAGTTTTTAAGTCAACATTAATTGCAGCCACAAAGGAATGTGCATGGGAAAAGGCAAAGTCCACTGTTTCATGAGCTACAAGTTGATGACCTCCTGAAGTCTAGATCTGCTATCAAAGTCAAGAGGAACTGGTAACAAAAAGTCTTCACTCCTGTGCAGTCTCTTGATCATTGGATGAAATCAGGGCAGACATTTTAAGTCACAAAGGTCAGGGAGACACATTTCTATGGGTCTGTTTCTTCAAGAAGTTCATTTATTCTATATGTTAATCTTGTGTTACAAGAGATTAAAGCTGCTATGCTTTTGGCCAGCATGACTACATCGGTACAGGGTTAGAATCACTGTCGATATTATGATGACCAAAGAGAGGAATGGGTGGTAGCAAAAGTTGTCTGTCAGAAAAGTAACTGCCTGTTATGCACAAAATTGTTTTGGTGTCCCAAATTTCAGGGATTCAGGGTATTTGGCTGCTAAATGCATGAAAACAAGCCTGGCGAGGGGGAGCCATAGCCTTAACCGATACGGATCATATCAGCTGGATATTTTTGGCTAACGGGGGCTAATGGGGCTGAGTGGCACTCTATCTGAGGCGGAGGCAGCATGTTGCAACCTTGCAAATCAGGCAAGCTGGGGCTCCTCCTTTTCTTTCTTCCTTGGCAGCCTCCTCCATCCCTTCCCAAAACCCCCCACCCCAGCACCAGCTTGAGGAAAATGGGAACTCAATCTGCCGGCAGCACTTTGTGCAATGTGGGCATTTAAAGCCTGTGCTTCCTCCCAGAGCACGATGGGAGTTGAGGTTTTTCTCTGTTTGTGTTTCTCACTTTTTTCTCAGCCTATCAGAGGCCTGGTCCACTCTCCTCCCATCTTGTGACATGTGCTTGAGACTTCAATTCCCAAAAGCCCCTATTGTGGGACTTTTTAAAAAAAAAATGTTATGGTAAAACCTTTAATAATTTCCCAAAAATTATTTGAAACGTTCTGAAACTTGGCAGGTTAGCCATTGTAAATGTGGCCTTAAAGTGAGGCAGGTTTCATGCTGATAGGCCTAAAAATGACAGAGAAGTGAGCCTCTAAAGTTTCCCCATATACACCAATGGGCCGAATCATTTCGGCACAAAAGCAGAAATCCCTCCCAAATTTGGCAAGTTCCCTAAAAATGGAACAGGGTTTTCCTGAATTCCACACTGCCTGTCCAAGGTACTCACCCTCTAGATAGCCAATTGTCTCAGTAAATATTGTCTATTCTGTTTCTAGAGTTCATGTCTCTCACCCAACTGCACCATAAATATAATGGAATATTATGCACATTTTTCCTGCCTGAAAAGCTGTTAGCCATGGCATGGTTTCCTCTATCCTCCTGCCATTCTCTCTACAAACTCAGAAGCTCCTATATTGTATCCACATTTTCTCTCTCATACATCGACTTTTTTCCATTTTGATGTTGCAGTCACAATGGTAAAATTTAATATGCTACTTTAGCATTGTAATTATGAAACAAGCATAAAAACATTTCATCTGAAACATCACAATGTCAAGAGCTATTCAAATATATTGCCTGGTAGATTATTGGAGTACCCTTCTCTAAAGGTTTTTCAGCTAAGGCTGAACGGTCATCTGTTGGGGATGGTTTCATTGTGATTCCCGCATGGTAGAATTGGCTTAGACTGGATGACCTTTAAGGTCTCTTCCAACTCTATGATTTTAGGATTTCTATTCCTAAGAGCAAAAGGAAAAAATAAATACAATAAAATTACATTACACTAATTTAGTAAGTTATGGATTTAGATTTATTTTAGACAGGTGATTAGGATGATTGGGCTAATTGGAAGACAATTAAGTTCTCAATGGGCAAGATGTTGCTTTGTCTCTTTATGAAGTTGCATTTGTGTGAAAAATATACTAACCGTGTAGTAGTATTAACAATGCCCCAGGAACACAGTTCCACAGTTCTGTAGATTGACAATGGCTTGGTAACATGTGCTGTTACCAAAGAGGACTTTGGGTGTCTTTCTGTGGGACCAAAGAGAGGAAACATATCCAAGTTCCTCAGCCTCTCAGTGATCATTTACAGTAATCACTTATCTGTGCCCTTATGGCTGCAAATATTTGCCAAAAATTTGTGGGAAAATATTTAAAATATCTTTATGTTAATTTTGGATTCAATTAATCAGGTGTTTCTCTAAGAAATCAATCCATATCAGTATTTTTATTAGTATTTGGAAGGGTAACCTAGGATTAGTAAGCAAGCTGCATTGTAATCTCTAAAAGTATGTTTGATCTGTTTACTGTTTTGATTCTTAACTTGCTCAGTTGTTTAGGAGCACCAGATAATAATTTGTCTTTTTATTACTAAACTCATAAAGTGTTGGGTTTTGTTTCTTTTTAGGTTAGGCCAAACAGAATGTATTCTGTCAGTTTCCAAGGCATCCATTCTGCTGTTCTGAGACAACTCTCAGATTTCCCAGCATTTCATTTTGCCAGAAGGCAGCACATAAGGGCCATCAAATTGGTTCAGAAGCATGAGCTAAAACAGTTGATCATTTTACCTAAAGTAAAACACAATCTGTTGAAATACAACTAATTTAACTCTCATTCATCTCAATAGGTACTTCAAGGTAGGACTAACATTGGGTTTAGCCCATAACATTGTGAGAAAGGAAATTGTTTCATTTCCTTCTGATATTTCTTTAATCAAAATTCTCCCATATCAGGATGGGCTCTGCAGCTACTTTTTTTTAAAGGGAGATCATATCTCCTACTTTCTATCCAGTTTGGCCTCCCAAGCCATCAAATAACTTGAGATACTCTGTACTACAACAAGGTTTTTCTTAAATTTTAAATGAAAAGCATGCAAAGTAGAATAGAAGACTTATTTAGATTTCTCATCTTTAATGCTCTCTGCATGCAATATGTCTACTGTCTTCTAAGAGCCTCCTGTCAAGATCAGTTCTCTTGCAATTATCTTCCACCTTGTTTATTCTTCAAAGATTTTTCTGCAATTCATAATCTGCCTAGGGGCATCTCTGTTACGTGTGTGTTTCTCAAGTTAACTCCAACAACCATTCCATTTTGCCCACATCTCTTTTATAATGACTAGGGGGCAAACATGATGGTTCACAGACTTTAAAACAAAGCATTCATTGGATGCTGGATCATAATGCAGAAGAGCAGTGAAGCAGAACCTATGGTGATGATATGCAAGAAGCAAATGATCACTGCAATGTCAGGAAAGCCAAGAGGGAATTTCAGGGCACCTCTCAACACCCCAAGGGGGTCTTTTTTTACAGGATGGTGCACAAGGAGTCAACCAAACTGCTGCCATTAGTGTTAATAGCTTCCACATGGGCAGGTAATGACACCCCACCATAATGCAGAATATTTGTCTACTAAGCACTCCTTGGGGTGCCATTTGATGTCAAGCATGGGTGGAGGTGACAGACAGAAAAGGTTACCTTTTCAGAGTGTTGAACTTCAAACAAATAAGGTGACATCACATAAAAAGAGCAAGCGATATTACATTACCTAAATCTCACAGGGAATAAATAGTGCTCGTCCATTGTCTTGCTCCTTCAATACAAAAACTGATTATAAACACTGCTAGTTATAATGGAACTGACAGTCAAGATGATGCTGCCAGCCTGCCCTTTGACAGAGCTGTCAAACAATATAGGAAGACCATCCCTCCATATCCACAGATTATTTACCCACAGATTCAACCATCCATGGCTTGAAAATATTCCACCACCACCCTCCCCCAAACAAAAGCAAACCTTGATTTTGCCATTTTTATAAGGGACACTATTTTACCATGCCATTATATGGGTGTGATCCTGGACTCTTCGCTAAGCTTGGAACCCCAAGTTTCGGCGGTGTCCAGGGGAGCATTTGCACAACTAAAACTTGTGCGCCAGTTGCGCCCGTACCTTGGGAAGTCTGACTTGGCCACGGTAGTCCACGCTCTGGTTACATCCCGGATTGATTACTGCAACGCGCTCTACGTGGGGTTGCCCTTGAAGACTGCCCGGAAGCTTCAGATGGTCCAGCGCTCGACAGCCAGGTTGCTAACGGGAGCGGCACTCAGGGAGCGTACCACTCCTCTGTTGAGCCAGCTCCACTGGCTGCCAATCTGCTACCGGGCACAATTCAAGGTGCTGGCTTTAGCCTATAAAGCCCTAAACGGTTCTGGCCCCACTTACCTCTCCGAACGCATCTCCACCTATGAACCGACTAGAACATTAAGATCGTCTGGGGAGGCCCTGCTCTCGGTCCCGCCTGCGTCACGGGCGCACTTGGCGGGGACGAGAGACAGGGCCTTCTCAGTGGTGGCCCCTCGGCTATGGAATGCCTTACCGGTAGACATCAGACAGGCACCATCGTTGCTGGCGTTTCGGAGAAAGGTCAAGACCTGGCTTTATGAACAAGCGTTTGGTTAAACAGTGCAACCGAACATAGGAAGACGGTAAATGGAACATAGGAATGGCACAATGATTATGAGAACGGATCTGATTTCACTTGAGGCGCTATGTTTGTTTTATGTTGTTTGTTAATTGTTGTGGATCGGTGTTGTTGATCCTGTTGTTGCATTTGTTATGTTTTAATTGCACTGACATTGTTGTGATAAATTGTACCATGTAAACCGCATTGAGTCGCCTGTCTGGACTGAAAAATGCGGTATAGAAATAAAGCAAATAAATAAATAAATAAATGTAATGGGAATTTGTCATCCACAAATTTTGGTATCCATAGGGGACCCTGGAACCAAATTGCAGCAGATATTGAGAGCCCATTGTAGAACAGAAAATGCAAGTGCACATGCTATTTGTAATGTCTGCAGCCCTGTGCACAAAGACTCATAATACAATTCTTCATCTAAACTACAGTAGGCTCATTGATTCAAGAACAATTGTAATAAGTCAACACTGATTTAAGTTCCACTGATTTTGTGGGAGTACTGTAATTGGAACTAACAATCAGGTTTATTTGTTAGTTCCAAAGATTTTGGTTTTCACAATGGAAGCAGGCCAGCAGGACTGTGGAATTCAGTATCCCAAAACAGCTTATTTGACACATGAAGTCAACAGAACCCAAAAGAGCTCCTGCAGCCCTTCATGCAAAAATAAAATAATGAACTGATCAGATAACTAGTCAGTTTGCTATTCTTTCATGATTCCTAGGTTCTGCTGTCTGAGTTGACTGCTCCACTCAGCTAATCTTAACTCTAGCATTAACTCTAGCTCTAACCCTACAAACGCTTTTCCATTTTATAGCAGATTTCTGCCTTTTTCCAACTCATCCAACCCATGACCACATATTACTTGCAAAATTAACATAAAGTCACCAATCTGACCTATTTCTCCAGAGATAGTTTGTTCACACTATCTCAGCACAGAATGTCATACACTTCATCAGATGGGAGAAGAATCAGTGGCATGCTCCACTTCATCACCCTTTAAGCACGGAGACCACCAGCTCTCATTACATGGCTCAAAACAACTCTTGACAGAGCTCCAGAAGGGGTGGCAAAGTGGAGGGTGTCACCATGGTGGCAACACTGGAAGCTTCCCATGTTCCACCAGGAACAATGGGGGGAAGACGAACAGTTGACGCTTCCCCCCCTATGCAATCACCATGCCAATAAGCTGTGCAATACAGGGCATGGGGCAACAGATGTGCCACAATGCATGGCAATTCCAGCGGCCAGTGTGAAGAGGTCCTTAGGCCTGTGGGAAGACTTTTCAAAACTGAAATGACCATACAGTTACTTATTCTTTTCAAATAAAGCCCTGCCAGGAACACCTGGGAGAGAGGTTTCCAAAAGAAAAAGAGAGAATATTCAGTTGTGCCTTTCAGATGGTATAGTAACTCATTTTAGACCAAAGCTATTTTAAATCATAGAATCATAGAATCAAAGAGTTGGAAGAGACCTCATGGGCCATCCAGTCCAACCCCCTGCCAAGAAGCAGGAATATTGCATTCAAATCACCCCTGACAGGTGGCCATCCAGCCTCTGTTTAAAATCTTCCAAAGATGGAGCCTCCACCACACTCCAGGGCAGAGAGTTCCACTGCTGAACGGCTCTCACAGTCAGGAACTTCTTCCTCATGTTCAGATGAAATCTCCTTTCTTGTAGTTTGAAGCCATTGTTCTGCATCCTAGTCTCCAGAGAAGCAGAAAACAAGCTTGCTCCCTTCTCCTTGTGACTTCCTCTCACATATTTATACATGGCTATCATCTCTTCTCAGCCTTCTCTTCTTCAGGCGAAACATGCCCAGCTCCTTAAGCCGCTCCTCATAGGGCTTGTTCAATGACCCTTGATCATTTTAGTCACCCTCCTCTGGACACATTCCAGCTTGTCAATATATCTCTTCAATTGTGGTGCCCAGAATTGGACACAATATTCCAGGTGTGGTCTAACCAAGGCGGAATAGGGGGGTAGCATTGCTTCCCTAGATCTAGACACTAATGTGTAGGCATAGGAGAATGTTGGTAGAGCAGGGGTAGTAGATTTGTTTTCTTAGCTTTTAGAAGCATCCTGGCTCTGCTCTGGAACATTTATTATACAAATCATGTCTGATCTAGTCAGTACAAGCTGAATGTTGGGCAAGGGTGAAGCTACCATTCAGTTAGCATTCTGTGAGGGAACCCCACTGGTCACAAGGACGTCGAAAAAATCCTCACCTCTTTCATGTGCCTCATATTTTTTAGGATCATGAAGCTGGGAAAGGCAACTCACCTCTGGTAGGCTTTCTTTCAGTCAGATCTGAGATATCTGTGCATCCTCACTCCAGCAGACAGTTGCCAGATGCTTTCTGTTGTTGAGGAGAAACCTCATGCTGGGTGTTACTAGGCATTTAGCTGATCTAGCCTGAGGCAGACTTTTTTCCAATGGTTCATTTTTCTATAAGGTAGGAGGATGAAATTCAAATAACAGAACATGAAAATAATTGCTTTAACAGGCTTTATTGACCAAAACCCATGTATCACACAAACATTTTTCACCTTGTTGGCAAATGCAGGTGACACTGTTCTTGGAATGTATGCCACTGGTGTTTCTATTGTTAAAGGTCTGTTCCCAGTTTGAGGCAACCTTTTGTTCAACAGCAGAATTCAGCTGTTGGGTGACTGGATGTCCAAAAAACTGCTCCAGGGCACTAGGGGACCCTATAAACTGTTTTCAGGGAGCCCCTAAAGAAGCAGAAGAGAGGGGATAGGGTGATAATGATGATGATGATTCACATACACTTTTCAATATATTTACCTACTGTATTAAAGGCTTTGTGACGGTTTCCAGGGTTGTTTTTTGTTTTTGTTTTGTTAGTACAGGGATCAACTTTGGAGTTGGCAACTTTTTAAGCAACAGCAATTGGATCTTCTCTTCGGATCAAAAAGGCTAAAAATCGTAAACTACAGAGGATCTTGACATTAAGCTCCAAGCTCCTGTCCAATTAATTTAAAGTGTTTCACAGGTCATGCACCATGTCAGAAGGACCTTCTTGTAATGTGTGGTATTTTTCAGCTTCTGCAAAATTAATTTGATGACTACGTTAAAGTAATAATTGCCTAATTTCCTCAATAAATAAAATAAATGGTCTCTTGGTACACTCCACTCAGAAGTTGTTTCTCTTGGGAGATGCAGTTGGATCCAAGTACTATATTTATGTTTTCAGAGCTAATTTAATTAATTCTAGATGGGAAGCATTTGGTTTCACAGACAAGTGTAGACTGCTAAGTTTCCCAATGAGGGTCACATGCAGCAATTGTTGACTTCTTTCTGTCTTTACCTGATGATATATGAGGCCATAAAATTCAGACTGACAAAGTCACCTTGGGAGAGGAAGCCTGTCTTTGGTTTAAGAGCTTGTAGTGATTTACCGTTCACGAGAATTCTTAAATCCTTATATTTGATACAGTGAATTGCATTTCTAATACAGTGAAACACTCAAATTATGTTCATTTAGATGATATCTCTTTAATATAAAAACTGGTGCCAAAGGTTTAGAGAAAATACCACTGTCTACTGAAGATTTATAAAGGCCCCTGCCCTGTGTGCTTCATTTAGGATTCCCATCATAATCCCATTTGAAGGACAAAAGCAATTAATAGGGTAGAACTTCTGTTTGGAAAGTAGCTTGCTAATACATACAGATCTTTCAAATGAGTGCTCTTCTTCTGTTTTCTCTCTCTATTCTTATTCCTTCATTGTGATTCTTGAACTTGTGAATATCATCCAACCTTTTATTACAACAATTCTTTATTATGGTTCATAGATTCAATAAGAACTTGCTATTAAGCACTTCCAAGCTTCATTAGATTCCAGGGAAGAGTAAACATGTACTTATATCTCTTCAATAAAAATCAATGGAAATTAAATATACTTAACTTTGACTAGATAATGTCAGAATCTACACAAGAGTGAAACAGAACCCCTTTTAAAAACTCAGTTTCATCGTAAGATAAGAGGAGTAGCGTAAACATCACAAATGGTTTTATTCTATTTATGATTACATTCTTATTACTCCCTTTTCTAAAGGAACAAAAGAAACATAATACCAGAGTAGACGATCTGTCCATGGATTATTGTTTGTTTTGGCAACTACAGCTTTTTACACTCTCAGGACTTTATCACAGGAGGCGGGCAAACTGTCGCACACCACGTACATCCCACTACTGGTTTGCCTCCTGCCCATGATGCTCTCATCCCTAACTAGTAATGAGTTTAAATTCTCAATAGCTCCCAGCCCTGCAACATTGCTGTCACCTATCTTGGTGCAATGGGTCCCTTCAACATCCAAGCTGGTATGCTGGCAGTAAAGTGATGTCATGGTGAGATTTTGCTCTTCTCCACCTAATCACTATTCCCAATCTAACTGTTTTCCTTTAATTTAATATTTAGATTTCTCTTTTTGTTGCCGTTTTTAAATGCTAGAATTGCACAGTTGCAACGATGATGACAACAACAACAACAGGAAACACAGTGGCACAGGAAGGTAGGTTTATAAGGATGTGTGGAAGTACAATTGTGAGGCCACAAAATGACAAATGAGTGTTATGGCACTAAGGAAGACAAGTTGGGCATCAAAAGGATTCAACCCAAGATGTAGCCATTATCTATATTAACACAACTATAGCTGAATAGTGAGTTAGTGTCAGGCACTTCCTACTTCAGCACATGGTAAAGCCAGATGGCAGAAATAGGAACTCAGATGTTCTACACAGAAAGTAACTTTCTCTCCTATCCTAAATAGAGCTTTCTGATACTGAGCAAAATTCTAGGAAATGTAATTTAGGACCAGGCCTTTTGAATTCTCTGCCTTCCCAAACTACATTTCACAGAATTCTGTGCTCTTTCAGTCTCTATCAGTCAGCTTTTCCCACCCTGCTGCTTTCCTCTCCTCATGGTGAGAGGCCATATTTAAAGAGGAATGGCAGTCTTTTTGGCTTTGCCTCACACTGAAAATGAAACATAGTTTGATAGGCTTCTGCTCATTACAGGACCCAAATGAAAAAATATTGGGTGAGTTTTGATTCTTAAACTATAATTTAACCAAAATAAATAAAACTACAAAAACATCTTTATGAAATGTACAGAACCTTCCAGTTTTTCCTATAGATAGACTAGAAAAAACAAGCACAATAAAAGTGTCTGTGATGGAGATGATACAGATACCACCATATGTCCAAAGGCAAATTATTTTAGTGGTTGGGGCTACATAAGATCCTGGAAAGTCATCTGTAATGCAGCACTTAATAAAGAGAGTGTTTGAAAGGGGCAATCTATAAGAAAAATAGGTCATTTTTGATGTTTCTTTAAGAAATCAGTATCTAAGTAGACTTATGGGGAAAGGTTTGAAAATGAATCAGAAGATAGACAAATGCAGTTCCCCTTTTTTTCTTACTATCAGTAAAATGATTCTATTAAATACTCTTGACTATGGATTTTACATGATGCAATACAAAGGATCTCTTCACACAGCCCTTTCAGCCATGCTGTTGCACCAGCACAGGGTGGCTTGTGGCACACCGTGCACCCTCCCTCCTCCCCTCATCACACAGAAGAGACAGGAGAGAGTGCGTTTGCATGCTTTCTCTCCCCCCATTAGATAGCAGAAAGGACGTCAACACGCATTGCCCTGCCACCCTTTCTGCCATCACCCAGGAACATTGAAGGGAAAGTGCAGGTAGCTCCATCGGAGCTACCCAAAATACACTTTCTTCCCTGTAGTCATGGAGGAAGCACCTTTTGGCACTCCCCCCTGACTTGGGAGGAAAGTGGGTAAGGCCTGCCAGGCATCGTGTGATGGCACACAGCAGGTTCCGTCCTTGCTGCAAAGCAAAGCGGCAAAATGGGGGGGGGGGGGGAATGCCCCATGTGATGAGGTGGTTAATGTGTCTTTACATTTAACAGATAACAAATAAGCTGATAATTTATCAGAATTATAGTGAGCATGTTTAAGTGAGGGATTTCTTACCAGCGCTAACAGAGCTTCTGTGGGATAATTGTCTTTGGGACCACATCAGGGTAAGGAAAAGTACATTCCTCGCGACATATATAACATTATTTCAAGTTTGGCCCTGAAGCAAGTCAGAATGTGTTTTGCTAGACTGTGGGATTTTCTTCATCTTTTTTCAACAACTGTGTTTGTGTTGGGGTTTTGGTTTTGTTTGTTTGTTTGTGTTTTTTTGGTTGGTTTTTTTTTTTTTTTTGCTAAATTGGTTGATGGAAAGTTTCTTTTCAATAACATTGGAGAGGGGATTTTATTAATATGATCAGTCAGCAAAAGTAATAACCAGTCTATTCACCATGTAGGACAGCTTGGTGCAATGCTTTCTAGTCAGAGTAAACAATAGTGTAGAAGTCAAGGCATTTGGGTCTCAAATTTATTCATGCAGAGTGGGCCAGGGCATTGTGCAAATGAAATTGTGTATTATATACAATGACCACGTTTACTGAAATGATGATGATGATTTTATTTCTTACTCGCCTCTCCTTGTGGCTCAAGGTGGGTTACAACATAGCTAAACACACATAATTCATTTGTGGAACAGTCTTACACAGTAGTTTGACAGCAATTGCATGCACGGGAAAGCCACCAAGGTCCTCAAAAGCTGAAGTGAGGAATGGTGGACCATGCAAGATCAATGTCCAGTCCCGTTCAACTACATATGTACTTAGAGACAAGCATCATTACTGTATTTCTTCACATAATCGTCACACTTTTTTCACTGTTTTAAAGGAGGTGTTGTTACTACAAGAGGAAATATGATTCCTAAACAGTATTTTTTAAAATAAAAAGAGGTTTGAGAACACCCTTCCCACTCACTCACTTACTCACTTGCCCATGTGCTCTCTCACACATACACTCGGTCACCCATTTATTCAATGACTATTCCCTTCCAAGAACACTGCTTGAAATACCAAAACCAGGACCCCAAAAATGAGATTGCAACTATTATGTGATGCTGACAATTATGCAATGAAATACAGTATTTAGAATTGTGCTGTCGTGTGATTAACCCTAAGATGTTCACAATAAAACATGGAAATTGAGAACTCCAACTTCCCACCCCAATATCATCCTGATTGAAATTCAGTTGCATTCTACTACCAGAAGGAAGCAGATTTGGAGGCTGCTTCTCCATTTGTAATGCAGTCCTTAAAGTGGTTTTTCAAACAAAAATAGGTTAACTGGGATGCTGTTGCAGATATTTCTACACAGTGCCTTCACACAGCTAATAATGACAGTTCAATTCAAAACATGTTTACTCTGAAATAGACCCTGATGAGTTGTACTATCAGGCGGCCCCAATATTTTGGTTTCATGCCACTTTACTAGTCATAGCCTATGGAAACCATAGCTTTTATAGTATGCTGAGTTACTTAAAACACTAGCCTAGAGAATTCTATTATGTATCTATGGGAAATAAGTAGCCCACCAAACTACAAACACAGGATTTGATGGAATTGACTCCATCCTAATTATTATCCTTGGATCTGCAGAAGTTATTAAATTGATGTGCAAGAGATCACAGTGTATTGGACTGTGATTCTGGAAAATAATGTTTGAATCCCCACTCAGCCATGGAAACCTGCTGGGTGACCTTGGGCAAATTATGCTCTCTCAGTCTCAGAGGGAGGCAAAATAAAATTCTTTCTGAAGAAATCTTACCAACAGAACCCCATGATAGGTTTACCATAAGACAGAAATGACTTGAAGGTACACAACAACAACAAATCATAATTGTGTAGTGAAGATATTCATTTATGCCCATGGAAATTTAGCACTGCAGCCAATCCATATTGTATACAGTTGATACAGGGCACCGCATTTACTTCACATGCCCACCTTTGGCATACTAGTAGCTTTAGTGGTTTGCTAACAATCTGTTATTCTTTTTCTCTGTGAAATATATCACAACAGTTCTCCAGACATATGTGATTTTGGAAGTTCCCCCGTTTTAGATATTCAGAGAAACAGCGAGAAGAGGAAGATCAAGAGCTTGGAAAGGGAATAAAGCTAGAGGCAGAATGTGTTCCAAACACCAGTCGTGTATCAGCACTGCAAAATAGCTGTTAATTTATAGAGAAGAAATGCAGACCTTCTTTCAGAGTCATACATCAAAGCTTTCTCGCACTGATACCCATTGTTATTTGGCCTTCGTGGTAGAAACCAAATGGAATTTCTTCAGTTCCTGGGCTCCTGGGCAAGCATGAGACACAGTATGATTTATTGCTATAAGCATTCAAAACGCTACACAGACTAAAAATTTATTGTGACCTTATTACTTATTTAAACAAAACAAAGCAAATAAGTGCACTGGGTAAAGGTTAATGTACCAAATAAAACAGATACAGGAAAGATGAAACATCCAGATAGGCTTGCTTCTTCACTTTGGAAGAAGTGGGGTTCTGCAGAGCTTCTACTGCAGCAGCAAAAGAAAGAAGTTTGGCTGGAGCAGGAAACCGGTCAGGCAAAACTAAGGAATGAGATGAAGCAGGCCACATTCTTGAACTATGTAGAAATTCCCTTTGGACATATAAGTCTTTTTCCATGAATGCAAACAGATCCTAATTCTTCTCTTTTTGACAAAACGAACTCCGAGAAAAGACAATTCTTTTGAGGACTGACTACTGCACAGTGTATCCACAGTTTCATTTATTTAATTGTTCACTTCTGAGCACTGTTTCTCAACCTTCCTAATGCTGCAAACCCTTAATACAGTTCCTCATGTTGTGGTGACCCCCAACCATACAATTATTTTTGTTGCTACTTCATACCTGTATTTTTGCTGCTGCTATGAATCATAATGTAAATATCTGATATGAAGGATATATTTTCATTAACTGGATCAAATTGGGCACAAATATCCGATAGACCCAAATTTGAATACTGGTGGGGTTGGGGGGGGGGTGATTTTGTCATTTGAGAGTTGTAGTTGCTGGGATTTATAGTTAACCTATAATCAGAGAGCATTCCAAACTCCATCAATGATGGAATTGAACCAAACTTGGCACACAGAACTCCCATGACCAACAGAAAATACTGAAAGGGTTTGGTGGGCATTGACCTTGAGTTCGAAAGTTGTAGTTCACCTATATCCAGAGAGCACTGTGGACTCAAACAATGATGGATGTGGACCAAACTTGGCACAAATATTCAATATGCCCAAATGTGAACACTGGTGGAGTTTGGGAGAAATAGGCCTTGACATTTGGGAGTTGTATTTAATGGGATTTATAGTTCACCTACAATCAAAGAGCATTCTGAACCCCACCAACGATAGAATTGAGCCAAACTTCGCACACAGAACCCCCATAACCAACAGAAAATGCTGTTTTCTGATTGTCTTTGGTGACCCTTCTGACACCCCCTCATGACCTCCCCAGGGGTCCTGACCCCCAGGTTGAGAAACGCTGACTTAGGGCATCCTGTACAAACTTTACCTTATTCCTCATTACCTCCATTGTTTCTCCTACTAAAAATAATAGGGTTTGCTATTAACCACAGTTTCTCTTATCAATGCAAAGTCCAGTATCCCTGCGAATATGGAATCAGACTGTATTTTATTTTATAATGTATTTTATAATGAAATCCATATGTGAGGCAATCATTAATGTTAGTGATGTAACTTTTTGCCTCCACCCACAGTAAAGAGAAAAGATATTGTATAAAAAGCTACTATTAAATATATAAACTAGAGCCACAACTTAGATGAATCATAGAATCGTAAGTTGGAAGAGACCACATGGGCCATCTAGTCCAACTCCCATGCAAGAAAAGCACAATCAAAGTATCCCTGACAGATGGCTATCTAGCCATCTTCCATGAACTGGAAAGTATTCCATGAATTGGAAGAACTAGAGCTACCTTACAACCAGGTTGCTGTGAGCTTTTTGCATCTATGGCAGGCATCCTCAGAGATTGTGACCTTGCAACCCTTTCTTCACACACCTAATTAAGGTTGATTTTGTCCCCACCCTAAGCTGAAAGCAGGATACTGTGTCTCTGCCCAGTGAGTACCCTTTTGGGTCTTGGGAGAATATTTCCTTGATTCACAACATACCTAAAATCAATGGGTTTAGCTTTGAACCTGTCCTCTTGTTCTAAAATCTCAGTGGAGAGTCCGACAGATCCAAACTCATACTAATGGTCCTTTCAGGCAAAAATGAGCAGAAGGTAAATCAGACGTTACTAATAAATCTAAGAATCAGTCTAAACGTAATGAATAAATGCACTGTAGACTCAATCAATTTCTCCTCCTGTAACAATATGTCCTCAGAGATGCATGCCTTAGCCACCAAATTAAAGACTTTGCATTGTCAAAGGCTTTCATGGATGGTATCAGTGTGTTGCTATGACTTTTCTTAGCTTCAAGTCGTCTCCGGTTGCTTCTGGGTTGAGAGAATCGGCCGCCTATGAAGACGTTGCCCAGGGGACGCCCGGATGTCTTGCAATCCTGCGAGGAGACTTCTCTCATGTCCCCCACTTTTCTTAGCTGTATGACCATGTTCCAGAAGCATGTTCTCCATGTCTCTCCATGTGATTCTGTTGATTTGCCAATCGGTGGTCCTGTACTCAAGTCTTCACATAACTCCACTCTCCCACACATATGATATGACAAACAAAAGTCTTTCCTTGGCTGTTGTGAAATGTTCACTAGATGCTCTTGTTATATGCCTTCAAGCTGTTTCGGGCTTATAGTGGGATTTTCTCATGGGATTTTTTAAAGCAAGATTTGTTCATAATAGGCTTGCCTTTACAGCATGGATTCAAACCTGGTCTCCAGAATTGTAGTCCAACACTCAAACCACAATGCTACATAGGCCCTCACTAGGGGAGTACTTCTTAAAAATGTGATGAAATATCTTCTGGTTTCACCTTAAGTGACTACAACAGAAATTTCTGTTTTTTTGTGTTTTAAATGACAACAAAAGCTAATCATTCTCTCACATCCACTGTAAAATGAAATAAATGGTGGAAAATCAGCCATGGTTACTAGGAGCGACGAGATAACCGTCTTCATCTCAGTTGCCATGGCTTGATTCTGCCCCCAGGAATGTCCCTTCCTTCTCCAGCAAGCCTAATCAAAGAGTCCTTGTAACAGAGATGCTTGTCAAATGCATCTTTCAAAAGAGGTGAAAAACTGAAAAAGAATCCTGAACAATACTGTCTTTTCTATAAAGGCAGGCCAGAGTATACTTAGTATTAATAAAATGTAATGTTCTCTCATTTTTTAAAAGAAAAAGAATATTTTTCTGGTGGGTTATTCTGATTTCAATGGCCTTTTGTTTGTCCACTGTGTTAAAACTTTTATGCTATCACAAGACTTGTCTGGCATCAGCTAAGAAGGCATAATTAAAGAAATCCTATTTTCTCCTTTGCTTTTCAGAAGACAAATTGTCATTTCCTTCTAAAGAGATTTCAATTATAATTGTTAAGAATCTGAGGCTTGAAAAGAAAAAATCAGTCATAGCAATGGACTATTATTTCTAAGCCAAAATGTTTCCCTCACCCACCCCCCATCAAGAGAAGGCGATGGAGGAAAATCTGTTCAGTCTGGCCAGGGGTCACCATTAGGAAATCACATGTGCCAAATCACAAGGTCTTGTGAAATGCTTCATATTTTTATCAGTTTTTATAATAATGGTATGTCAAATATAGTATAACTTTTGGTTATGGGAAATAAACCATCCTCGTATTCATGTGCCAAAGCCCACTCAGAGGCAATTACATCATTTTAACAGAAAGTGTACATCATGGGATGAACATCTTTTCTCCAGTGCACAATTATAATATTTTTTTGTGGTATGACTTATGGGCAAATTTAGAGCAGTTGAATTTGACTTACGGTAAGCCTATGAATGAGAGGTCTTTGAGTGTTTCTGTTTTTAACAGCCCTGCTGAAGTCTTGCAAACTTGGATCTGCTTGAGTCATATCACAGGAGGACTGACCAAGTCAGTCCTCCTGTAATATGGTCATCTTTTCCTACTGCCTTCACATTTATCTAGCATTATTACCTTTTTCAATAACTCTTGATGTGTCCAATGTTGTTGTTATTATTATTTATTCATTCAGTCGCTTCCGACTCTTCGTGACCTCATGGAACAGCCTACACCAGAGTTCCTTGTTGGCCATCACCACCCCCAGCTCCTTCAAGGTCAAGCCAGTCATTTCAAGGATAGCATCCATCCATCTTGACACTGGTTGACCCCTCTTCCTTTTTCATTCCATTTCCCCCAGCATCATTATCTTCTCAAAGCTTTTCTATCTTCTCATTATGTGGCCAAACAACTTAATCTTTGCCTCTAATATTCTTCCCTCCAGTGAACAGCTGGGCATTATTTCCTGGAATATGGACTGGTTTGATCTTCTCCTGATCCAAGGCACTCTCAGAATTTTTCTCCAGCACCACAGTTGAAAAGTGTCTATCTTCCTTTGCTCAGTCTTCCTTATGGTCCAGCTATTACATCCATAGGTTACTACGGGGAATACCATTGCTTTAACTATACAGATCTTTGTTGCCAGTGTGCTGTCTCTATTCTTCACTATTTTATCAAAATTGCTCATTGCTCTCTTCCCAAGAAATAAACATCTTTTTCACCAACTGAATGGATGTCCACCATCTTTGGCTTGCAAAGGACGTAGTCACTCTGATTTCGGTGTTGACCATCTGGTAAAATCCATGTATAAAGCCATCTATTAGGTTGTTGGAAGAGAGTATTTGTTTTGCACAGTGAGTTTTCCTGGCAAAATTCTATCATCCTACATCTCACTTCATTTTATTGTCCCAGACCATGTTTGCCTATGATCCCCGTTGTCATTTGACTTCCCACCTTAGCATTCCTGTCTCCTGTAATGAAAATACTGTCTGTTTTTGATGTATTATCCAGTAGGTGCTGCAGATCCTCATAGAACTGATCTACTTCTGCTTCTTCAGCAGCTGTGGTTAGGGCATATATTTGGATCACTGTGATGTTTAATGGCTCAGCTTGAACTTGAATTGAGATCATTCTATCATTTTTTGGATTGTATCAAAGCACCACTTTAGCGACTTTATTATTAATTATGAAGGGTACTCCATTTCAGTTTTCTTCTTGTCCACAGTAGTAGATCTGGTGGTCATCTGTTGTGAAGTGGCCCCCAGAATGTCTACCTTTAATCTTGACATCTCACCAATAACAACATCCAGTTTGCCCCAGCTCATAGATCTTACATTCCAGGTTCCTATAGTGTGTTCATTTTCAGTGTGTTCATTGGATTCATCATTCACCTCCAACACCATCAGCCTTTAGCCCTCTTTTTGACTTTGAGCTGGCTGCATCATCACATCTGGGGGTAGTTGAACTTATCCTCTGTTCTCCCCAGTGGCATTTTGACCATCTTCTGACCTGGGAGTCCCATCTTCTGATGGTACACCGACATACCATTTGGCAAGAATACTGGAGTGGATTGTCTGACCTCTGTGCCATGACCTTCCCCTCTTGGGGGACCATTCACGATTTCACTCATGGCGTCATTCAGGTGCTCAAGCTCCAGCACCGCAACAAGGTAATGATCCTTTGCAGTATGATAGCCACACTTCAGTCATTTTGCCTTCTCATGAGAGTTCAGAATTGACTTTCTTTTGGATCCATGGATTTCCTCTTGGGCCTATTCGTTAGTCTTTTGGACAAACTATGGTCTCTCCTCCAGCATCATTTCTAAAATAATAAAATGGTGTCTTGGCTAACAAAACATAATATAACTGTCTTAGCATTCTAATGTAGTTAATTGCATGTTAACTCTCTGAGAAATTATGCATCAGCTAATATGACCTTTTGGAAAGACCCAAGCATTTTTAAATCTCTTAACAGCATCTGTTACTACGAAATGTTTATGGGTGTCCATTACAAACATAATGTGACCTAAAATATCTGTTTGCAGAATTTTGCTGGTACCAGCATGTTGAGCAGCTTAAGGTAGCATGGCAGGGCCAAATATAGGACTATCTGCAATGGAGGCATGTGATGGCTGCCCAATTGATGCCTCTAATATAGCTTTTTAAAAATCAATTCTTATTTGATATCCAGATCAAACCCAGAAATTAACTGTAAGTCCACGACACTAAAGGATTTTGTATAGTGTCACTGTAACATTTTTAATAATTCTACTAGCTGTCACCAGGTGTTTTTCAATGGACCAAACCACAGGGTTTATTCTAATGTACATGTCCTTTTTTGATTACAAGTGCAAAGACGCTGCTTTATCATGTTTACATTCCAGTGAGTATCTGGCATTTTTCCCAAACTGAAAAGTGAAAGCATTTTTTTCATGATCTTGAGTGATGCAAAGACACATCCTTGCAACATTATGTTCTATGTTTTATAGGATACAAGGTTATATTTACCTTATAGTTTAGTGTATATAACCAGAGCAAGAAGTTAACTTATTATGTCTGATGCATCTCAGTTTATGTCTGGCTCATCCTCCCGCCCCAACCCTGCACTCTCCACTAAAATTAGAACAGAAGTAAAAAAGAAACCCATTGGTGGTGGTGAGGTCTTTCTTTTTACAGAGGGAAGAAAGAAATGTCAGCTTCTACATCAAACAAAAAGGAATATGTAGATATAACACTGACTTACATCTGCATATATCACTTATAGGATGTCAGCCTTATTTATTTATTATTTATTAAAAACATTTCTACTCCGCCCTTCTCACTCCAAAGGGGACTCAGGGTGGAGCACAGCATGTAAACGGCAAACATTCAATGCCGGACATAAATAGACCTTGTACATATAGAAACATTAAAATCATTTATCTCAACATTAATCCAAATAATCTGTGTGGCAAATATTACAACCAGATGTCCTTTTAAAATTGCCCCAGAACACAAATTCAAATTACTGGGGCACCTTCCACACAGCTGAATAAAATCCCACGTTATTTGCTTTGAACTGGGATATGTGGCAGTGTGGACTCAGATATTCCAATTCAAAGCAGCTATTGTGGATTATTCTGCTTTGATATTCTGGGTTATGTGGCTGTGTGGAAGGGCCTTAGAGGGAAATTATTGCTACTCTGGACAGGAGCTCACTGAGGTGACCAAGGGAGGTGTTGGAAAAATGTATATGACAATATCCAAGCCAGGTGCATGTACTGTTCATTCATAAAGTAGGCTCATGTGTGTTCCCAAGTTAATTTCATCCTTGAATGAAGAGCTGTTCTGCATCACTAGAGTGCAACAGGATACAGAGCTACATAAAATAGATTCTATTTACAACGCAGAAAGGCCACAATACCTGCCATTTCAACAGTGCCTATCAGACAGACCTTTCTGAAGGCACTTAACAAGTTTCTCCTGAGGTTAAGTTAAAACATCAGCAGAGAACTGGGAGATGTGACTGAGCAGAACAGACAGAAGCACCCATGTTATAATTTACTTATACTATTGTGCTTTGGTATTCTCTTGCATAAATGAGTATAAAATAATCAAGCTATAAAAAGGCAATATAATAAAAAAATAAAAAAAGGGCAAAGTTGCTTAGGTTATGAATAGTACATTGATTGAACATGTTTCCCATCACAAAGAGGAATAAAATCTAGAAATAATTCCTAGGTACTCTAAAATCCCCTGGATCCAGAGAAAATCTTTCTTTCTAATTTTATTTCGAAGATTCTATCAACAAATAAATTTTGTCTTTTGGAGAAAGCTCCCCAGCATCCTACTTCATCAATTGATCTGCTTGTAGTGGGAAGGAATCATATAGCTCAGTGGTCTCGTGCAGCTCTGAGAAATTCCATGAGGCCACATGGACTGCTAATTGAGGTCATTTTTTAAAAATCAGCTATAGAAGAAAGGATTTTGGTGCTGAAAATGACTCAAGAGCTTTAATTTAGAACTGTTTTGAGGGGGTACTCCAAAATAACAGAAATCATCCCATGAATCATCTGGAATCCAGTTCCCAGAAGATCACTTCTAATTTCAGGAAAATGAGGTGGCTCACCAAAATGGAGTGGCAAAGATCAGGAAAAGCTGAAAGTAGCCCTCAAGCCATTGGGACATTCCTGTCTCTCACTTACAGCAATAAACAAATGACACCCCAAGAAACCTTTGTAAATAATAAAAAGCTATGGTTGGAGCAGTGGAAGAATAAGGAAATGGTGGAGCAACTGCCATTTCTGAAAATCTGAAGATGCTAACAGGGAACAAAGAGAAGGCTAACTGTTCAATATAGCAGGCTCTTCATATTCATGAATTCAGCCTTCCTTGGCTTGAAAATACTCCAAAAACATTTCCAAAAACCCATTTGATTTTGCAATTTTATGTAAGGGAAACCTTTTTTACTATAGTGTTGTATATAATGGAACTTGAGCAGGGAGTTGAGATACGAAGGGATTCAAATCACAAAAGCCAGTGAACCACACCCAAGAGTACTAAAGGAAGTTGCAAATGCTATCTCAATGCCACAGTCAATATTTTTTTAGAATTCTTGGAGAAAATGAGGGAAGATTGGAGGAGGGCAAATGTTGTCCCCATCTTCTAAACAGGCAAAAAGGAGAATCCAAACCATTATTGACCAGTCAGCTCAATGCTGACACCAGGAAAGATGCCAAAATAGATCATTAAACATTCTGTATTGTCGAAGGCTTTCAAGGCCAGAATCACTGGGTTGTTGTAGGTTTTTCGGGCTGTATGGCCATGTTCTAGAAGCATTCTCTGCTGATATTTCACCTGCATCTATGTCAGGCATACAACCTCTGAGGATGCCTGCCATAGATGCAGGTGGAACATCAAGAGAGAATGCTTCTAGAACATGGCCATACAGCCCGAAAAACCTACAACAACTCAATCATTCTGTACTTGTGCAGAAAGCTAATTGCTAAGACCTAGCAAGAACATCTCAAAAACAAGTCATACAAACTAATATTTTTCTCCCTCCCTCCCTCTCCTTTCTTTGGATAGAGTTGTAAACATAGTATATCAGGGTACTGCTGTGGATGGTAGTATATCCTGATTTCAGGAAGGCTTTTTACAAGATCCCTCATGATATTCTATCAAGAAAACTTACAAATGAATGTACTGTATTTTCTGTTAAGCAGTAGTGTGCTAATGTGACTTTTGAGTATCTGCACACATTAATCTTATTTTTTCAAAGTTAATATTCGGCCTGAAAAAAGCCACTTTCTAGAAGGAATGCTCAATTCCCAACAACCAGTTCTGCCCACAATAATCTGCTCCTCCCAACTCCAGAGTAAAATGACTCCCAAAGGATTGGCCACACACCCAAAAGTCCAGATAAATCCCAGATAAAACATGTTTTTTGAAATGCTATAAAACCCAAAGAAACCTGTTGCAAACCAATTGTCATGGACATTGTGTCTCAGGATCAGAGCACCTCCAAAGCTAGCATAATTTCTTCTTAGTCAATGTGAACAAGCCTTCCATCATTCTGTTCTTTAGGACAACACTTTCCTGGTCCACAGGTCAAAGTGCATCTGAAAATGAGGACATGGACAGCTTAGTTTTCATGCTGTAGTCCTACACTCATTTACTTGGAAGTTTAAAAACATACTTTTGATCTGAAGCATTACAGTTATCTGCAAAACTATTGATGGTTGTAGTGTTTTAAAAACAGGGCTGTGCCTATATTCTTCACTGTGCAGAGCTCATCTGAAATCAAGCTTTAAGAGATTAATCTGAAGCTGACGGACCTTGGACTTCTACAGAGATCAGACTGATTGCCACATCGGCTCATAAAGTTTTATTCATGCTATTTTGGCAGAAGATGACCTATTTGTCTTCTTGCTGGGTAGCTTCCCATGACCACATGTTCTATGGAAGCAGTGGAGCAATTTAATTCCCTGTTACCAATGCCTTACTTTCGTTTAGTTTCCTGCACTCATCACCACCATACTAACTGTAGCTTCAGAGATTATTTGACCGCCTGCCACCCTCTCACCTTACCTTTGTGTGGACTGTGCTAGAGAGAGAAATAAGTGCTATTTACAGCCATGTCATCATTTTGGGTGGTAAGAGCTTCAGAAAATGTGATTTGTTACTGGCTAGAGATAACCTAAATATACCAAATGTTTTAGCCAAGAAATATTTGCTGGAAATCTTCCCAAGAATCGGCTTCTGGTTTTCTGTATCTCTAGCATCAGCCAGAAGCCCATGAAGGAATGCATTAGTGCAACAAGTGGAAAATAGTTTTGTTCATTTTTGCTTCCTGGAATGGGTTCAAGAGGAAAAGAAGTAGACTCTAAATTTGAACAAATGGTCTGTTTTATGTGCATGCCTTACTTTGTCCAATATAGTTTGCCAGCCTGTGAATTCAAGGAGCATGAGGTCATAAAAATCAGATTGAACTTGGCAAAGGAGCCAATTGGTTGTTCTTTTTCTGCTCCCAGTTGGACTGCAGTTTTCATTCATCTAGGACTGGGTCTACACTGCCCTGTAGCCCAAATTACCAGGCAGTGTAGACTCAAATAATTCAGTTCAAAGCAGATATTCTGGGATTGGATCCTGGAATATAGGACAGTGTAGATCAGGGGTCCACAAACTTTTTAAATAAGAGGGCCAGGTCACAGTCCCTCAAACTGTTGGAGGGCCGGATTAAAATTTGAAAAAGACATGAATGAATTTCTATGCACTCTGCACATATCTTATTTGTAGTGCAAAAAACACTTAAATGCAATACAATAATTAAAATGAAAACAATTTTAACAAATATAAACTTATTAGTATTTCAATGGGAAGTGTGGGCCTGCTTTTAGCTGATGAGATAGGATTGTTGCTGTTGTCATATGCTTTCAAGTTGTTTCAGACTTGAGTTGACCCTGATCGAGGGCCAGGTAAATGACCTTGGATTACCATATCCAGCCCCCGGACCTTAGTTTGAGGACCCCTGGTGTAGATCCTGCCTCCATGGGGAGGAAGCAATGTTGATGACTACATATCATACTATAACTCCCACACATATTGAAGGAGAAATACAAAGCAAAAATGACTTTGTAGTGAATACAAACCATCGCTTTACTGTAATAGAATACCTTATTCCAATTTATTTTTCACATTCTAATTTAGCCGCTGGAGTAGGATGCCGCTTCCTACAAGACAGTGCTTTGAGACACAAAATTTGGAAACAAATAAATAGTGCTCAGAAATATCTAGTTGCGTATAATTACTTTCAAATAATGAATTACTTTTATGGATCCTAAGGACTCATTCGAATTAGTCTAAAGAAGCATTTCTCCTAATATAGCTTCCTGAGTTTCCCCAGTTATTTTCCAAAGATTGCCTTTGCTCCCACTTGTGCATTCTGTTTTGGACTATGTGCTAATTTCATGGATCTGCATTAGCATGCTATTAAAGTGTTTTTTTTTTGTTTTTTTTTTAAAGGGATGTGATTTACTGGAGTGATACTATAATCAGAAGGGCAAATTTTGTTCTATGGATATCTTTTGAAAGGTTATACTGTTATTGGTCAAAATTGCCATTTCACTGTAAAATAACTGTAAAAAAATAAGGAGAGAAATTAGAAGGTTTTTTTCCTTCTTTATCTCTTAAAATTTAAAAAAGAAATCCACTAGATAGTAGAAAATGTTGCAATTAATGTTGTGATTGCTAGAATATAGTTTGGGACAATGTTGTTAAGACTCCAATGTAACAACAACTTCAACCTCTCAACCCATTGGTTCCATCCAGAGAAAGCTTTACAGTACAGAAAATCCCTCATATTCACAGGGGTTGTGTTTCTGGACTTAACACAGATATGTGAAACCATGGATAACCCTACTGAAATGAAGGACACCTGATCCAAGAATACCATAGAGTAATCCTTGGAGACTGAGAAAATGCCTAAAGAGAACATATTTTGTTGGACATGGATGAATGAAACCGCAAATACAATGAGGGGATTCGACTGCTATGAACTGAATGGGACATGCATCTACATACGATTACAATGAGTTCAGTATTGGCACATCTACACTGACAACTTAAGCCAGTGTGAAACTGACAGAGAAGGAAGCAATTTCACTGTGTAGATAATTACATGTGAATTCCTAGAACTTATTTGCAGCTTAGATAGTCCTTATACTGTACACACTGCGGAGGCTGGCCTCAAACCGGTTATAGGATCTGCAATATATCAGGCTTCACAACCATGGAGGTATCTGGGTTTTTTTCACATCCCTCACAAACACCCCCACCACAATGAGCATGTATAGAGCGCTGAAGTATCCCTCCCAGTTTTGCCATAGTTTATACTTCAGCAGACTGATGTGCATTATGGAGGCTATTTTAGAGTATTCCCCTAACTTTGTTCATGCCAGTTTAAAGCTTGCAATGTACATTGCTACATGGGTTTGTGACACACATCATTTAAACACCACACAGTCAAGTTGCCTTCAAACTGTATTCAATAGTCATTGTGGACGTGCCCTATGTGATTGTCAGGTGGGCATTGTTTCATATTTAAGTGAGGAGAAAGGGTTGAGATTTTACAAATATTTTAAAAGGATTTTTTAGAAAGTTTTATCGTTGGAGGCAAAAAAAAAAACCCTTAAGAATGAAGTCCCAGTGTACTTGTTAAAATCTCCCCTTTTTGTGGCAAAATTCAACATTTTCAAAACCAGGAAACATACTCAGTGTTAGCAAGTTTTAGAGCATCTAAACATTTTTCCAGATATAACAGTAAAGGGAATTCTTTAGAAATACAGTGTCCTCTGCCTAAAAAGCAGTTAGCTTCACATAGGATAAGAAGGTGAAATTATATTAACAGTTTTTTATTTCCCTTGGTCACATGACCAAGAAGGGGAATGACCTCTGCCTTATTGATATCCCTCTAGAGTCTAGAGTATTTTAACTGATAACAAAGATAACATCTCTGGGGCATGATTTCTACTCTTGCATTATTATTTTCTTCTTTTGCATGATTTTTAATATATTTACCTTATGAAGAAGCCAAGGAAACTTTGAATGCTTGCATGACATGTTTTCGGCATTTTGGTTGGCCATTAAGCATATCACTCTTTTGAAAAATGAGAACACATTTTAAATGAAAAAGGACCTCAATGGTTTCTCTGACATTCAATAACCATTTGAACTCTGTCATAGAAATAAAGTAGTATATTGGATTTGTCTTGCTGAAAGTGCCAAGGGACAGGAGGACAGTCTTCTGTTAGGAAGATAATGACCTTTCCTTTCCCAAATGAGGAAGGATGAGTCAAAGGGAAACACGAGACAGGCAATTCTCAAGTGCCTCTTAGAACCTCATAACATGGACAAGGTCCAGCGTAGTGATTCGCCAGCTTCCATGGTGAATTGGGGCGGCAGAGGGGCACCCCTGCTGAAAGCTGACACCTCCCCATCATATGAGGGGGTGTCAGCTTCGCCATGCAGCTGACACCCACAGAAGCCCTGTTGTTCCTTACGGAACATGGGGAGGTTTCCATGTTGGTGGCAACAGCATCCTTCCATGCAGCAGCATGGGGTTTCATGGGTGAACTGAGGCAGAAGCGTCCTAGGACACTTTTTGCCCTGTGTGACAGTGACCTGACTCTCTTATAAATGTTCCATTGGGAGGCTGACCAGCCCATGTGCTCCAATTGTCTGAGTTTGGCATGGACTCTCCCTTTTAATCTCTGTGGGGATTTTTTTCAAGAAAGCTTATCTCTCTTTCCCCACTTTCCCTGTTTATCATTGGTGAACATCAATACTGTCAACTGAATTCAAAGTGCAGAAATAGTTCAAAAAAGGTATTTCATACTTGGTTAATTCAGTAAGAGAAAGAGGAGGTGGCTGATCTCACCCTTCCCAGTTTGGCTCAGGCAAAAACAAACTGCTGTAGTATCTCCCAGCTTGTCTATACTTTCTCATTGAAAACTGTTGTCTTCCTGACTGCCCTCTGTCATTGCTTGATCACATACATTCTGGTTTTTATCTGTGAAATGCTGACCTCATATTCATTCATGGAAAGAACAAACAAATGAAGGCTACTGCACTGCATCCACTTATTAGAGAGAATGCTCCATTGAACACAATACAACATGTGTCTGAGTAAACATAAAAGCCATGGTTTAGCTGAAAAAAGACTGATCCAGCCCAATATCTTGTTCCACCGCCATTAAATCATATGCTTTTTGTTAGCTATCTTTCAATTTGATTCCCTAGTGCTCACAAGAGTTTGTAAAAAGACTGCTAACATTTTACAAGTTGCCTCCACTTTTAGCGACCCAGACATGTTCCTAAGGAGGAAAGTCAGAGAAACTGATGTAGTGGGTCTGCAACATTTGAAACCCAAATGGACACATCAGCTAGAACAGAAGATGAATAGTGTTTTCGGATGCAGAAGTGGATTACTTCATGTTAAATTCCACATACGTTTGAGAATAAGGGGGACAATTAGCTTTGCCTGTAATTGAAGGACCCAGAATAGCCTATGTCTCAGTGGATCAAAATCAGATCATCATCATCATGATCATCATAAATGTATTACCCAGCTCTTGCTGCAGCTTGAAGCCCAGAATGGCCTGTTTCAAGGCTTTATCCTTGCCATAGCAGCCAGAAACATTAGAATTTATAGTTTTTCACCTCTGGAACTCTCCATGGGTGGAACAGAGGCCTTTGGGGGGTGTGGAGTAAGAAGGTGCATTTTCTACATTGTAGAATTAATGCAGTTTGGCACCACTTTAACTGCCATTGTTCAATTTTATGGAATCATGGGAGTTGTAGTTTTACAAGATCTTTAGCCATTTGTGCCAAAAAGCATTGGTACTCCACCAAACCCATGATTCCACAACATTGAGCCATGGCAGTTTAAGGGGTGTCAAACTGCATTAACTCTACAGTGTAGAGCCAGCCTTAGATCTCAGATACTCCCTCTTGGCATTTCCCAAATTCTAACCTGCTCCAATAGGCAACAGGAGATTTAGTGATATAAAGTGTGATGTAAAATAATACACAACAGAGAGTAAGTATTGCTGTATGAGTGACTATTGTTATCAAACATCCAACATGTATTTCAGAGCCACCAATTCCTTTGCATCATATTATTGACCTTAGTCAATAATTTTAAGTTGCAGTAGTTACTACATGTTGCCAATACTTTTAAAATAAATTGTTTTTCATCATTGCTTTTATTGTTGTTGCCAACTTGCTATCAATGCAATGGCTTACCACCCAACAATTCAGTATGGAAGACTCAACAGGAAAGGAATTAAACTCAAGTATTTAATCTTTGATACTTCCAGTGTTGTGTTTTGTTTTAGTTTTGCAGAGGATATATTTATGATATATTACAAAAGTAAGAGGAAGAAGAAGCATAAAAAGGAAGTCAATCTCCTCCCACAAACAAGGCCGAATAAACAAAACATCCAGCAATTAAAAAAATAATAATTTTCAAACCACATATAGCAAAGTTGTTGTGAAGCCTTTAGAAAGCTATGTTCCATCTTTTCTGTAACCTGAAATATTGAGGCTAAAACTAAGAGCTATTTCACATAAAATGTTGCATCAGTGCTGTTACTATAGATCAGAATATAGAAGAAAAACATTTACATCATTACCAGCATTTATGTGTGTATCGTAAGACCATGTCCCACTTGTGAAAATGCGCTAACCTAGGAAAGAAGAGCAATAGATTGTATCACCATCTATTAAGATGCTTCTTCATGGAAAGACGAAAAGTCAATCCCACCAATGCTGCGTACCTAATTTAAAAATGTTTGCACGGTGACCTCTTGCCATTGCCAGGGCACTTAATGTCACATCAGATTGATCTCTGCTAACAATCTACAAAAAGAATGAAAATCCCTGCACAATCTATCAAGAAAACATGCCAAAGCTGCCTAAGTCATAAAGAGATTACAGATATCAAATAAATAAGCCTCACATGTGATAGATAAAACAATACTTATTAAAATATAAATCTCTCAACCCAACAAAGAAGCAGAAAAAGCAAATATCTGACAGAAGAACATATGTGGAAAAAAGCAAAGTAATCTGTTCAAATTCCACGGAATAAAGAAAGATATGACATGATGAGATATGGATATGCCCCAAAAGAGAAGGGGATGAAAAAACTTATATTGCTGCTGGTGGAAATAGCTAGCAATTTCCACTTCTATTTGTAATTCATTGAAAAACAAAGTAGGCTGATGGTTTAGTCAGTACTACTAATAGTTCCAGTACATGACATCAGCTGTGTTAAACTTCATTATATGAGTCTACACTGACCATATAATGCAGTATATGACAGCACAGATGGGGCCTTAGGTGAAAATATAAAGCCTGGTTTAAAGCTATGACAAAGGATATTCTAAAGAAAAGGGGATACAGTGGTGAGCTGTTGTGTTGACTAGATGGTGAGTGCACAAGTGTAGATAAATTGAATCACCAATTTTTTGGTCTGGAACTGTTAACAAAATATTATTTGTTTCAGATAAGTCATAAAGTGCCTTTCGACCTACAGAATTATAGTGCAATTATTCCACTTTTTAAGTGTCTTTTTAAGCCCCCTATGAAATCAGACTTGCACTTTGGGGAAGCAAATTGCATCTGGTTGAGAATACTAAATACTTGTCAGGATTCCATAGGATGCTGTCGTGGCAGTTATCATGGAACCATAGCACTATAATTATGTAGTTTTGAAGGGTTCTTTGTGTTATATATGTTTTTTTTATCTATATTGTCTCTGGTTTGGTTGGTAGTTGCACTTTAAAAAAAACTGTACTGTATGATGTTTGTCATGTAATAGTAATGTTTACTACTCACTTCAATAGGCAGTGAGGATGGCATCACATACTTTCCAACATCCCTCAGAGAAAAACGGGGTGATAAATAAAGAAGGATACACAAACTAAAAGAGGACACAGCAGTTTGGCTTTGCTTTGAAGCTACAGAGAAGATTCTGTTTCCTCTCTCCTCTCCCCCGTAAACTGAAAACAAAGTACTTTTGC
Source organism: Anolis sagrei (assembly GCF_037176765.1). Lineage (NCBI taxonomy): Eukaryota > Metazoa > Chordata > Lepidosauria > Squamata > Anolidae > Anolis > Anolis sagrei. The sequence goes on from NC_090022.1 coordinate 81,698,834, forward strand.
ACTTTGAATTCACTTTACAACAACAGAAGTCAGCTGAAGACAAAGAGGGAAAGTGAGAGTAGACAAAAAGTTGGACAAGAGGATTAAAACGGGCTGTCCCTGACAGTTCAGGACAGTTGGAGGATGTGCCATCACAGTAGGTTTCAGAATGTATTTCCAACAAACCTGGACTCTTATTGAGATTTAACAGGCAAATGGAAATAGGCAACATGAAACACCAACTTTCCCGCTGTTAATTGATCTCTCCCTGCAATGCACAGGCTTCAAGCTCTAAAGCCTGTCCCAGCTCTCCTCATGATCTGTAGGCTTAGGAGCTTGATTCAGAATCTGGGTTTTGATTTTTTTTATTCCTTTGACTAATATGAAAGAGTTAGGAATTAGAAAGCAGTGCTCTGTCACATTGCCTTCAGCACCCTTAGAAATTATATATCTGCCTCCTACTAGATAATCCAAAAAGCAGTTGCATCCATTTATCCCTCCCAAAAAGTGTGTGTAATGGGACCCGTGTCTCAGAATGGCTCACAAAACAGAGTAATAACCCAGGGCTGGGTCTGACCTTTGTGCAAGATAATCACAGGTGTACAAGAGCTCTGTGTTCCTTATTCTCTTTTGGCATTTGATATATAAATAAATAGGCACAATATTAAGCCATTCATTTCTATTCAGAGAACCCAAGACATATTGAGATAAAGACGCCACAGGTACTCTATCCCAGTTATCCACAGGAGAACCAAGATGAAAACTGCAAGTCCTCCCATTGCTTTAAGTGCAAAGGCTGCATTTGGCTGTACAATGGTGTTAGAAACATAAGGGCATCAGACCGACACTTGTTAATGCCGACTCCATTTTGAGAGATCTAACCCAGCATGAAGCTGTATGGCTCATGCTCTCAAGCTGTTCTATTATGCCTGATTTATGGTGTGACAGCCCTTGTCCTAACCCATAACCTTGAGCTTGTAAAATGCGCAGGGGGAAATTTACTAACTACAACGTTCATCTTAATGCACTATGGGGAATGCTGGTAGAGAAAAAAGAAAAAGTAGAGAGAGGCCCAAGAAGTGTGAACACCTTAACCAGTAAATTATGAATCAAAGTCTTCTAACTGCTCGTGTCATATATCATTCAGTCCATTTTATTTTGCATTTAATTCAATCTTTATTTACACAGTCATTTACTGAAAGAAGGGGTTGTGCCTGCCAGCTCTGGAAGCAAATAAATAATGAGAAAGTTGATGGACTAATGGTGTAGATGCAAAAGTACCTGTAATGGGTTTTAGCCTGTTTTTGAACCCAGCATTACTCACATTATGTGTTTCTTTGTGAATAAACGGCTTCAATCTATAGCATTTTAAAACTACAATAAGCATACATTACAATATATACATTATCCATGAAAGAAACAGTAATTTGAAATATATGTATATATAGTTACTCCCTAGTTTTATGAACAAACTATATTTACACCTAAGTATTTGTTTGTATATGAATATTTATAGATGGTTTCAATCTGGAGATTTCAAAACGATCTGTTTCTTTGGAAGTTTTTTTTTTTAAAGTCTGGATGGCCATCTGTGCTTTGTGCTTTTCCTGCATGGCAGGGGGTGAACTGGATGGTCCTTGTGGTCTCTTCCAACTCTGTGATGCTATGATTCAACCTTTGTTTTTGTTTTTAAGATACAAGTGCATGCAAGATTGCAATACTTTACAACGTTTACAGTATTGTACATACAATTATGAAATGAATGCAATATTGTATTCTCCATGAAAAGAGATGCTATATTTCAACTGATCTCTGTTTTCATGGATAATGGGAAAGTTACATTGCTTGCTCATTGTATTTTTAAGAACTTATAGTAGATCATTTTGAAATCTCCAGATTTAAGTAGTCTGTAAATAAATTATCATAAATTAAATAATTTCAGCAAAACCAGGGTCAAACAAAGTGAAATAGTACAAATTCAGAAGGACCTACAATTACCTTTAGTCTAGTGTTAGAATCCAGCATTATCCATAGTTATAAGAACAAGCAAGACAATTAACACAACTAAGATAAACAAATACACATTGCTAGCACTTTTTGAAGTCAAAAATTGGAGTTTCTGGTTTAAGTACAGCCTAACAATATGTTGAAGATTGCTTTGAGATACCTTAGCAATGGAATTGCGTGATCATGAGCTTTTCCATTTGTGGCTGGGGTGCTCCTAACATGCATTACAAGCCTCGTGCAGTAATCTCCTAAGACTCATGTGCATCAATAAGTGAATGTTACTTGAGCTGAATGTGTTGATTATTTTTGGATAATCTAACTAAAAACTTGAAACATTTGTATAAAGCAAGCTCTTTCATGATGATTGGGGGAAGGGATGAAAATAATATTTTGAAAGTTACCTAAAGGTAACGGTGTCTGACTCTGGGGGGTGGTGCTCATCTCAATTTCTAAGCCAAAGAGCTGGCGTTGTCCGTAGATGCTTCCAAGTTCATATGGCTGGCATGGCTGCATTGATCGGTGTTATCTTCCCACCGGAGCGGTACCTATTGTTTTACTCACATTTTCATGTTTTCAAACTGCCAGGTTGGCAGAAGCTGGGGCTAACAGCGGGAACTCATCCCACTTCCCGGATTTGAATGGCTGACCTTTTGGACAGCAAGTTCAGAAGCTCAGTGGTTTAACCTGCTGCACCACTGGGGGCTCCTGAAAGTTGCCTACTCTTTCCTATATTATGATGATTTTTTCATATTTTAAGATTATTGATTTAGATATATATTGTTTCTCATCTAAATTGCTTATTCTTACCTATATTATTATGAGAAACAATATGTATCTAAATCAATAATCTTAAAATATAAAAAACAGTGACAGTTTATTTGATTAGGAAAAATAGATTCATGATATAGTGGGAAGGAAAAAGAGATCTTAAATTCCCTAATATAATGTGTTATTATCTCTAATATGATAATTACTAACATGATCATCTTAATAATAATCCATGGGGAAAATGAGCAAATGTATGTAATGATTCCATTATATGGAAGCTATTTTTAAACAATTTTCTTATATTATACTACTACTTCACCTGTGGAACAAATTTTACAACAACGATTAGTCCAAAAATATCACAGCAGGCATAATTTATGTGAATTTAAAATTAGTAGTGTCTTGTGGGAATGGATATGTTATCCAATAACAGTGTTCAGAGTTGTATTTTTACTGGATCTTATTTAAATAGATCCGAATTATGATTACAAATAAATGAGAAATTATCTGGAGGATTTTATTACAACTAGAATGTGTGGTGGCAGAGAGCGCGTTCACTTATACTTAGAAAACGTAGATCGAGCTGAAACCTGGCAAAGCAAGAGAAGTCAGCCCAATGATAGTTTGTGCTACTTTGGATTTAGGAAAGAAGAGGAACTCCTTATATATAGAAGTGAAAAATTTAATCTCCACAAATTTGACAGGTATTGCCTGGAATTTTTGTTCTTTGTTGCTGTGTTCAAACATTACTTTAAAATCAATTTATCCAGTATCATTTCTCAGGAAATACTTTATTACTACAGGTGAGAGTAGGGCTTGAGTAGAGTATAAGATCTGGGTTCACCAGGGGTCTTTAAGAAGTCAAGTTGGTTTTGTGTGTATCTCCTGTTCACTCTCATCATGTCTTCCACTGAAGAAACGGCACAGACAACAAGCCTGGAAAGCACTGGAGATTATCGTCTGTGTGTAATTTAAAAAGTAGCCGAGCTTTCCTTGGTCAGCTCTACCTATGAGATGGAGTCTGCTACCTATATTCCCGCCAAGAAGTCCCATCCAGCTATCCAGGCAGAGGTGGGAGTGAAAGCTATTGCGACTACAGCAGCAAGTGGGGCACAGCCTCTTCTGGATAAACTTGAACCTCAAATTACTGCGGTGGACACCCTTGCCTGCAAGTCTCTTGACGTACTACAAGAAAGATTCCCAGTTGTGCAGAAGACAGTGGAAAAGGTTGTATCTAATGCCAAAGACCTTCTCACCGTGTCCTTGGCCCCAGTTTATACAAAAATCACAGAAGCTGCCCAGGAGAGCATAGAGATGGCCATTTCTACTCTGAGGAATGGTGTGCATACTGTGATGGAGAACAGCATGGGGCAGATGGTGTCTAATGGTGTCAGCGAAATGATCAATAAATTGGATCTATGGATAGACAAATATCTCCCAATAACAGATTCAGAGCTAGCTGCCCTTGCAGCCTCTGCAGCACTGGAAGTGTCTGATATGCCTCCTCTGATAATACAAAAGGCAGACCAGAAGTACTATGTACGCCTGGGCTCGCTCTCAGCCAAGCTTTGTAGCAGAGCCTTCCATCACTCTCTAGAAAAAGTCCAAAGAGTCAAGCAAACATTCGACATGGCCCTGTTCCACCTTGAGCAATTCATACACTTGCTGAGGTTTACCCAGCAGACATGGGAATATAAAATTCAACGAGGCCAAGAGAAGCTGCGAGAGATGTGGCTGGAGTAGGTCAGAAGACAGCCAGGGCAGAGCGAGATCAGTGATCCCAGTCAGGCAGAGATGGAATCTCAGGCACTGCAAGTATCCCAAACCATCACCCGGCATATGGAGGCTAACAGCTTGAAGCTAACTGACTGACATGGAGGGCCTCTCTGATGCTCTCAAAGAAAAAGGTCCAAGAGGCTTACAGCAGCCTGGAAGAAGTTCAGGCTGCCCTCTTGAATGCCCAAACCTTCCAGGATATCCCCAGTGGTGTCCTGAGTCAGAGCCCAGAGAAGATTGGAAAGGCCCAGGATGCTGTGCATGAAGTCGTGGAGTACATGACAAGGAAGCCTCCCCTCACATGGGTGGCTGGACCCTTCTCCCCTGCTGGAGTGTCTTTAGGGAAGGCAACTGAACAAGAGAAGAAGGCAAAGGTGGCTATCTGAAGGAGTCTTGTGTTGAAACCTTGGGTCTATTCAGGAGGCCCTAGGTAATCCTTGTCTACCTTTCATGGAATCATATCTGTACCTTTGTAAGTATTTTTCTATAAGGCCTAAGATCTCATGGTAATGTTGGAAGAGACCCAATGACTTTATTGGAAGGTAGCTCTGGTGTTCTTATAGAATGGAAGAAGACCCCAAATGAGTTATTTTTTTATAAAGCCAAAACTGGATTAGCTGATGAAAGAACATGCAGAAAGTGTTTGTTCCTCTGATCATTACACTGGGCAGAAGCTAGCAAAGGTGCTACTATGCCGGAGTCCCTATCAAAATCTAGGCCTTTTGTACTGGGTAGTGATGGAATGTTTAATGCATCAGAAATGTTTATATACTGTATTTATGCAAATAAAAATCTGCAGTGGAAAAATAATAAGATCTGTCTACCTCTGCCAGAAGTTATGATGAAGTTGAGCTATCTATTTGCTAAGTCCTCCAATGCAACTCTACCATAACTTCCAGCAGTTCTGTCATTTCCAGAAACACTGTTCTTGGGCCAAGTTTGTCACTAATGGGAAGAAGACATGCTATAGGCATTCGAAACAGTGGTCCAAGTTGTGCCTGCTCTCCTGCATTCACAAAGGATATCTGGTAAGGTAGGAGCCCATGCCTTGTTTGATTACTAAGGATTACTTAACCTAAGCCAATTAGGAGCAGCTTAGGGATCTGGGTACGTCTAGCTTGGAGAAAATGAGTCTGAGTGTGGACCTGATAGCCATGTTTAAATATTTAAAAGGATGTCATATTGAGGAGGAGACAAACTTGCTTTCTGCTGCTCTAGACTAGGACATGGAGCAATGGATTCAAATTCCGAGAAAAGACATATCATGTAAACATTAGGAAGAACTTTCTGGTGGTTAGAACTGTTTGGCAGTGGAATATGCTGCCTCTGAGTATGGCAGAGTCTCCTTCCTTGGATATTTTTAAACAGAGCCTGGATGGCAATTGGTCAGGAGTGCTTTGATTGTGTGATCCTGCATGGCAGAATGGGGTTGAGACTGAATGGCCCTTATGGTCTATTCAAACTCTATAATTATATAAACTTTCTAAGCTACTTTGTTGAGCTTTGGGTAAAAAAAAAACATCCTGGCATTATTCCTATAAATAGATAATAAAGGCCAACTCTTCATTCTTGACTACATCAGTTTCAATCATATTGACTGATGCTTCAGGTCTAGAAAACTCAGCAGCCAAGAGCTCAGACAGATTATTCTCCTTCCTGAGACATCCGAGGTGGATGGCATTCTTAGACTTCTGAGGAGAATGCACAGCTGGCCTGTGCCCGTTCTTTTCGATGGCGGTCTGCCCTTTCTTTCTCGTCTTGAATTCTTGAGCAATAAGAGGCTGTTGGTGTTGTCAACAGAATATAAAATTAAGCTTGTTGATGCAGTATGCACCCTTGAGGCATTCCGGTTCATATTTGTGTGTTAATGCTCAACAAATCAGTCTTTGGCACCAACTCCATAGATTTACTTCTTTATTCTTCCTCTTATTTTAAGTAAGGTTCCAAATAGTGACTTTGGTAACAACCCAAAGCTGCAGTGATTCTTGGTATTATAATTTGCTTTTATTCATGCTTAATTAGTGATTATTTCGAATTACACAATGTTGAGGTGCAGGTGGATTACTGTGGCTCAACAGTCAGGATTTTGTTTTTCAGCAAAGCAGTGTTACAGTAGAATATTTCTAGTAACCCTTTGAGAATATATTGAGAAGGCTAGTGTATGTTATTTCTCATGTTCACTGAGAATATTCAGATTAACTTTTAATACTTTGGAAACACTGGGAGCGGGAAATCAAATGCTGGGAGCTCTGTGATGAGCTGAGAAACAGAATATGTGCATTCTAATACATTTACATAAACATGTAATGAATAAGCATTGAATAAAAGATTCATTGTCTCTCATGAATATGCCATCTTTCACTTCTGGAGCAGGCGACTGTGAAAGGCTAAGAGACCACGTTAGTCCCCCAGGAGACTTTAGGGACACACCTCTCCATCCCACCAGCAGCCATACAATTAAAAAGAAATGGCCTGACTTGCTCTAAGGTAAAGGTAAAGGTAGTCCCCTGACATTAAGTCCAGTCATGTCTGACTCTGGGGTGTGGTGCTCATCTCCATTTCTAAGCCGAAGAGCCAGCGTTGTCCGTAGACACCTCCAAGGTCATGTGGCCGGCATGACTGCATGGAGCGCCGTTACCTTCCTGCCCGAGCGGTACCTATTGATCTACTCACATTTGCATGTTTTCGAACTGCTAGGTTGGCAGAAGCTAGGGCTGACAGCGGAAGCTCACGCCGCTCCCCGGAATCGAACCTGCGACCTTTCGATCAACAAGCTCAGCAGCTCAGTGCTTTAAACCACTGCGCCACCGGGGGCTCCTTAGAGAGTATTAGAGAGTACTTGCTCTAGAGAGTATTAAAATATTTTCCTCATGTTTTGGGTCCTTCATGAACCATTTCAAATCCAGGGCTGTATCCCTGAAAGGCAGGAGAGAGGAGCCACTGGCCCTCCAGCTATTTGTCTTGAAGCACCTATACTTCGTTAACCATGCTGACTGAGGGTTCTGGGAGTTGAAGCCCAAAATTTTGTCCACTCGTGGTGAATGGTTCACTGGTATTATCATCCCCATCATTATGGAGATGAGAACCAAACTACACATAGCATTAAATTTTGATCTGAGGCCTTATGTGAGTTTATATAAATAATAGGAAATAGAAACATCCGGTTAGATTTAACTCTTTTCTCTGTCTTCCACAACCTTGTCAAAAATGACATGTAAACACAATTCGTGATGCACTGAATTTTTGCCGACTGTAAACTGCCTTGAGTCGCCTTCAGAAAAGCCAAAAATGGCTCCCTGAGCCCTAGACCAAGCTCAATTCTATTATAAACCTGCTGAAGTATTTGCCACCCATTAATATTGAACTATGAATGCTAGCCTTGCTCATTCAATGCTTTTATGTTCTGATATCACCCACCAGCATACAGGCAAGTAGTCAGTGTAGCGTGTGAAAAAACCTTTATGGAGGTTTATAATAAGGTTGTGCATTTCAGTTCAAACTTGATCCATTTCTGCCAGCTGGATTCCGGTAGACCCCCATATGCATTTTCGTGCGCTTCCTGAAAATGGGTGGGTAGCCAGATGGTTGTTTTCAATCCGCAGCTGAAAAATATGGCTAGATCCAGCCCATTGCAGCAATGGGCTACTTACCTTTCCATTTCTGGAACCCTTTCCTTTTTTTCCTTTAAGGGAGCCTGAGTTTCAGCAATGGAGTTAAGGAAGTACTCTTCCTGGCACCTTTTCCTTTTTTCCCCCCTTCAAGGTAGCCTGGGTTTTAGTAACAAAGTTAAGGAAGCACTGACCCTTTCCTTTCCCACCCCCCTTCAAAGGAGCCCGGGTTTCTGCAATGGAGTGAAAGAAGCACCCTTCCTGACATTCTTTCCTTTTTTCCCTTCAAGGGAGCCTTGAAATGATGGCTGGGCCCTTGCTCTTATGGCCATCCAACCAAGCCGAACAAGCCAGGTTAGCCAAAAGGAACCAACCACTCCGAATCTGTGCACAAGCCTGGTTTATAAGGCTCCTTCACAGGGAACAGAATGCTGCTTAACTAGATTCCTGATTTTTCTCAAGAAGCTTTGTGGAAATAGATATCTGCTTTTGTAGCTCTTCTTGAGAGTGACACCCCCAACCACATATCGCCATGAGAAGGGCAGAGTTAGCCTGTGTATGCTTTTGAAATACCTAGTGTTTCAAATGCTTCTCAAACAAAGGCACTTGCTAAGATCCTGCTACTTCTATTCATTTAAAGTCTTTCTTCCCCACTTCACAAGCAATGTTAAGATTTCAATATATGATCTAAATCTGGTTTAAATGTCAAATACAACTTTCCTGCGGTGCATCCCATTTCCATGCCTTTAATCCTGACTATATGTGCTTGCTTATACATAATGCTCTAGCACATTTTGGGCTTTTCCAGATTATACTTTAAAATGAGGTTTTTTTGGTATATTAACAACAGTGCACTAATAGCTAGAAAAATGATTTGCATTTGATCTATAAGGACTATCGCTGCCACCCTTTTATCTTTGGCAACCACACATTATAGTTGCTGTAGATGTAAGACGTTTATCTGTGGTTGATTTTCCATTATTCCTTTCCAGATACAAATGCTTTATATCTTTGGATCTCTGTAAACTACCGTTGCAAAGATGAGCTGCAATCAAATAAGCCAAAGACAACTCTGAAGGCTGGTTCAGTTAACCAAAATAGCAGTGCTGTCTGGCAACTTAGTTCAGTGTGCATTAGAGCTTTCTGCACAGCCAAGTGACGATCTGATTATCTTGTTGTGTGGCCAAATTGATTTTTCAGCCCATGATGAAGTGTGAGGAAAACACATTCAGTATCATTACCAGCTGAAAACCAATCTGGCTATGTGCTGGACAATAATATGCTTTGGGATTTCTTTGTAGCCAACCCAGTTATCAAATATTAGTTATGTTTCCCCTTCCTAAGACAGCTTGACTTAACTTGAATAGGTGTTGATTTCTGAGTATTACTTCTGTCCAGTTATTTGGGTTAACCCTATGCAAAACAACAAGTTCAGATGTGGCAATCATGATAGTGTGTATGTGGTTAGAGATCCTGATTGAGGAGCAAAAGCACCCATGTCTTGGAGAAACAAACTTAAACAAAGTGAAATCCATTCCTTTCGAAATGGAGGGTGCTAATATGACTTCTTTCTAAGGAAGAGTTGAAAGAGAATTGGTGGCAAGAGAAGAGGTGGGAAAATATCCTTAAGAGGGGTCAGGATAGGTAGACCAGAAGGGAGGACATTTTGGGACTATCTAACTATCCAGCTCTGTTACTACTGTCCTTTCTGAGGCATTGTTGCACTTCTAACAATAGATTTCTTTTGTCATAGTTTTTCATGAATTACAGTCCACTTCTTCATTTGAAAACTTGAATCTGTGAAAGTTTATGCTATAATCTATTAGTTTTAAATATGGATCTCTCCCATCCTTCCCTTAACATTAAAAGTGTCATAATTTAGGAATATTGGTTCTTATTAGTGCTCTACAAAACAGTGATGTGCAAGGAATAGATGAGACTCTGAAGGAAGCCATGGTAACTGAGGGTCTTTCGGAGATATAAGGAAATTTGAAGCTCTGGTTCATCCATGAAGGTCATTAAGTGGTCTAGTCGAATGGTTCAAAGAGCATATAGTATATAATATTTAATATTACCAAAATCCCCAGTACACAGCTCAATTCAGTGGCATAAAGCAAAATGAAAAGGAGCAGCCGCTTTCAAACAAAATAGTTTTAAATCTGATATAGGTACCAATGTATATAGGCTTTAGGGGTACATGTTCAATAAAGAAACCTTCCAGACGAAGTAAACAGGTGATGAATCATGTGGCTATATGCAGAATGGAGAAATTGATAAAGATGGAGCACCACTCTCAAAGTGGTCTTCATGAACAAAATCCAAGTAAAGTCCAGTGATAATGGAGCACTGCTCTCAAAAAATATCTTTGTAAGAAAAGTCCAGATAGAATCTACAGAGGTGTCCGGATATTTTTGTACTCTGTTTCGGGGAAAGCAATCCCCTTCTTCAGGAGCTGATATGATCAGCAACTCTAGACTCATATATAGTGCCTGATAGCTTGTAGTAATTCCACCCCAAAATGGAATGACTCTGCTTCTAGTAATTCCACCCCAAAATGGGATGGCTAAAGATTGAATCATGCTGTCCCTACCAAACTGGAATGGTTTGAGAATGGTTTGTGCTGCAATTCTTTAGTTGTCTATGCAGAAGTAAGTCCTACTGAGTTCAGTGATTCCAATTCCACATATCTTTATTAGATTTTGGCCTAAAGCAGCTTGGTTTTCTACCAGAAATGAATGTTGTTCGGTGTTTGAAAATTAGGAGCAGACTTGTGTGGAAGTTTCACTGATCTTCATTATTACTTCTGTTATTATTGTCTAGTCTACCCCTTTCTTCTGTCCCTGCTCTCTTCATGCATGCTTGTCCTTCAATTTTTGTATCAGGAGCAAATACAGATAATGCTGAATCTACGTTGTTCGCTGCATGTCATTAATACAGTTAGTAGGTAGGAGAGACCCAATATATTGATCCCAGTGGGATCCCTCTCAAAAATAATTCTTTAATTGGAGGTCACTCCACTAATGATTACCCTCTATTAAAAGGTCTGTTACTGTTCTTAACAGAGGATTTCTTCCATAATTATTCCTAAAATGCAGGTACAATAATGACTGAGAAATCAGAACAGTGAGAATCTTTCAAGTATGAATTATTCTAGAGCAGATATGGGCAAACTGACTTTCTGCTGCTCCAAAGACCAGGGCACAAGGAAGCGATTGGTTCAAATGGCAGGGAAATAGATTTGACTGAAAAGATTAGGAAGAACTTTCAGAGAGTAAGAGCTGACATAGGCTGCCTTTGAATGTGGTGGAGTCTCCTTCTCTAGAGGTTTTCTGCAGAAGCCATCTATCAGGAGTGTTTTGATTGTGCCTTCTTGCATTGCAGAGGATTGTAATGGATGTCCCTTGGGGAGTGGGGGAGGTCTCTTCCAGCTCTAGGATTCTAGGATTATGTATCAGGAGTAGGCAATACAGGGTCTATTAGATACACTTTTCTCTCCCATCCACCATCTCATCCTGATGAAGGCTAATCTGTTTGGGATCCAAATGTTTCCGTCTGAAAAAGAGGAAGGGGAGCAAAGGACAGAGAGGGGACTTGGGCAGAACCCTCTCCCTCCTGGCCTGTCCTCTCTGCTCCGGCCCACCATGCGCCCCCAAGTTAGAAAGTTTGCTCACTATTTTTACATTTACTGCATTTCCTATACTAGCATGTTCCGGTTGCATATTTTATTCCTAATGTTTACAACTTGGCCATGTTTCTAGAAGTAGAACAGATAGCGCACCAACTGAAGAATGGGAAACCCAAACTTGCCACCAAAGTTGGAAAGAAACCAATAGTCAGATAACCAGATAATGAGAACAACCTTCATGAACCTTTTACATCTACTGAATTGGGAAGGAATTCCACTGGACCATTGCAGCACACTCAAATACCTGGGAGAGGGTGGTGGGATATAAGAATAACTTTGTTACTGTTGATGTTGTTGTTATGCTGGAACAGGTTGCTATTGCTGTTCTCGGCAGATTTTGCAGCCATAGTGAATAGAGGCTTTTGAGTCAGAGGAACTGAACTCAATCAATATGACAAAGCACTGTTAGTGGATGGTATCACAGAAGGGTGAGGTTTGGGTCCGGGAATTCTTGTTGAGGTTGCACTCCCCCTAAGTATGGTGTACTGCCAGATACAAAAGGAGCAAGGTGATGAAGGTCTGGAGTAAAACAAGCTTTGATGTTGGAGTGCATCTCTGTGCCTTCAGTAAACAACAAAGATTAAGATGGGAAAGAATAGGATCCAACTGCAGCTGTTTTTATTGTAGCAATGCGTGCCTGCTATAGCAGGCAAGGTAATCAGCAGATGTCTAAAAATAAAAGCTGTTACTAAGCATGATGAGCAATGGAGAGCAGATAGCCTTACCTCACCAGCAACTCACAGCATGTTAAAAGAAGCAACAGTGGACTGCCAAAACAGACATCATGAGAAAAGTGAAAGCTGCTAAAAGTCAGTCTAGAACAGTGGTTCTCTACATGTGGGTCCCCAAATGTTTTGGCCTAACAGCTAGTAAACTGGCTGATATTTCTGGGAGTTGTAGGCCAAAATCCCTGGGGACCCACAGGTTGAGAACCCCTGGTTTAGAATCTAGATGGATTTCAAAAGAAGCCTTCAAGCTGTATCTTGAAAGTTCAATTGTTTTTGTTGATTTACACAAGACATAGCTTACTTGGTTGTACCATTTCTACCTCTAGCAATTTTTTTCATTAAGTAAAGTTTTCTTTGTTTCAGTATATTGTTTCAGCATATTGGTAGAATATAATTTGATTGTATTAAAATGTCTCTGTTGACTTTCAATTTCTTTCTATTCTGGATGCTGTTTTTGACTGGATGAATCTTTATAATCTGAAAAATTAGCTATTTTATATGAACCTACCAGTTATGTTATCCATCAGAAACTCAAATGCCACTGGAGAAAGGGTCTCTTAAGGGCAGCACTCCAATTATACAATGTGCTGTGCAGACCTAGGTGCCTGGCAAGAACCTTTCTTATTAACATTGCATTTTTGGTAAAATAACCCAGTTTTAAAAGTGTTATTTTGTCTTCTCCTGTTATATTACATTGTTTTTAACATGTTCAATGTTTTTCAGTTGTGATACTTTTATTCTACTATTTGCTTAACTAGTATTTAGTTTAAAGTCTTTTTCTTTCCTGACTCTATTAATAATCTGTTAAAGCCCAACAGTGCTAATGCATAGGTCACATAAGCATTAGTACCACAACCTTTCATTTTCTACAAGTCCCTGCTATTCTTACAGGAGACAATGAAGGTATCTTACTCCTGCACCTCGACCAAATGGTATCAATATTATTTTGGTGTGCAAAAGAGTATCATTATATAATTTAAAGATTAAAATAGTTTTAAGTACATGTACTATAAACCGTTCCATTAAAACTATGGGACTCTTAAATCAGCACATGTTCCTTTGAGCAGTTAATGAGCATTACACTTCCTTACAGTTTGTGCATCTAAGAAGAGAATTGTACCATCAAAGAAGTAACTTTAAGGAGTTACAGGGTTTTCATATTTTTTATATACTACTCGTATCAGAAAATGAACAGGAGTGCCACCTGCAGTCACATTTCACTGAACTGAAAATTCAATTCATGACTTATACGCCATACAAATGCAATGCACAAGAGCACATTTTTCTTCTATGCATGACATCAATAATGAAACCACATGTCAATTATTATCAGTTCACACCAGGGACTGTTTCTTCTATCTCCTACGGTGATTTATTATATCAAATAAGAAAAAAATGACTTGAAAGTAGACTTGACAGCACGGATATCTATTTTCAAAGAAAATAATGCTTGTTAGATAAACAATAGTTTACAATGGGCCCTCAGTATCTGTTGGGATTCAGTATCAAGACCCCTCTGTGGATACTAAAATAGGAATACTCAAGTCCCATCATATGCAACGATGTAGTGAAATTGCATATCTTATATAAAATGACAAAGAGTGAGTTTGCTTGTTGGATTTTTCTGTTTCTACTCTGCCTTTCTTCTATGAGCACAAATACAGTCTTAAGGGGCCTGCCATCAAGCTACTAAACCAGCATGTTGCATCCTCCACCACAAACATTAGTTAATATGCTCTTTCTTCACACTGGGAACTTTTCGATGATTCAGATTGGCAATGCTGTTACAGGGTGGCAATTATAGTTGCAAACCAGTGATCAAAATCACTATGCTTTCAAAATACCAGAATCTAGGAAATATCAGTCCATGCAGTTATGCCAGTGTCGATGCAAGTGCCATTTAGGATAGATATCCTATTATTTGATCTGCATCCACAGCATATGCTTAAACTACCCAGACAGTTCTAAGACTAGGATGGGTAAAACTGTCAGTGAAAGTAAAAGCTGGGAAGTATCTCAATAAATGAGTGTGCAAGTTGTTCAGTAGGGCCAGTTCCTACTGCCTTTTCATGTATCTTCTGCTTGGGATGCACGGTGCTTGTTCACTGGCTTCCATTCCACCTTAATCACCATACACTCTGTTTCTATTCAGTAATCTGAGTATAATTAAAAACAATTCTTGTAATGCATTTTATTTACATATTTATCAAAAGGAAAAAATATACACATCGGGGAATGTTACAGTGTGTTAGTAATGGTTCGGTTACGAAGCTGCTGAACATACTCCTTAGCTTGATCAAAGCCAGTCTTTGGTGGTTCTGGAGGTGGAGGTGGACCTTCTACCAATTTCACAAAGTAATGACACTTGACTTTGTCCATAATGCCAAAAAACCCTTTCCCATGATAGCGGATCCTTTTCAAGTAGTGGCCTTTTCCAGAGAAAGATTCAGCTGGAACACATAAATCAAAACAAAACAGTTAGATTCGTGGTTGGATCTTCAATATGTTAGCAAAAGCTGTAGCCTGCGACATGCCTTTGAATTATGTGAATATTACTACTAAAAAAACCAAAATGATTCAGGACCCAAATTTAGTATCTAAACTGCTGACAAGGTGTGTGGCTATAATATGTGACTAAGTTGCAGTGTGAGTACAGGAGATAGGATCAATCATTTACTCTTCAGATATGCATGGAGCTCTGCTTCCACTTTTAAAAGAACTCAGTGTCACAAAATCAGAACAAGGAGTAGACATGGATCTCCTTTTAGAAAGGTGTGTCTATCAAGATGTGACACATCCAACAGAACAGCAACTGGAAGGAGAAAAAAGAGCTTCTGATCTGGCTTTTATGAAAGGGTTTATTGTTGGCATCCCTCTGCTGCCACTGACAGCCTGTCTCAGAAGCAAAATGTTAAAGGAACTTTTGTATCAGATAAATATTCTTTGTGTCCGAATTTTGGGAACATGTGTATGAAAACTTAAGACGTACTACAAGCAATAAACAAATCAATCACAAATTTTGGAAAGACAATGTGTGTGTGCCTGTCTGCAAAAGACACGTCAGATGTTAAGTGTGTGGTGTAGTGGTTAAGAGACTGAACTGGGATTTGGGAGATTCTGATGCTATAAAAGTACTGAAGGCTTTTAACCAGACCATGGTTAGTACTCCATTAGAGAAATACGTATTAAATTAATAAAGAAGAATCAAGAATTAAAAAAAATGTGTTTTAAATGTTTCTGGATTTTGAATATTTGTACTGTTAATATATCCTTTATTCCAGTTGGTATTTTACACTGCTTTTAAGGAAACTTTCATACTGTTAAACGAATGCTTTCTTTGTTTTTAATCTGCCTTGACATCTCCAGACCGAAAAAAAAAGCCATGGAAATGGTTTTAGTAAAGTACCCAGAATAAGACCCACATAATCTGGAAGCAGAAGAAAAATGGAAGTTACTACCATTAACCAACAATATCCTATTAGTGAGGATTTCACCTAAAACAGGACATAACGATATGTAGCCCTCCAGAGGTGGTCAGATTGCAAGTTCCATTAACCCTAACAAATATAGTCAACATGAAGGATGATGGGTATCTAGGAGATCACAATTTTTTCTTATTCTATAACCGGGTAAGACCTCTCACTGCCTTTTCAAGTCTTTTCTCAGAAAACATAATTCACCAAACTGGTCAGTCACTTTTGTCCAGAATGCCCACTTGAGGAGCTATGAATCATTGGAAAGTGACATTTTATTTCTCCCTTTGGTAGAAGCTATTTCTACACCGCTTTTTGTCATCATAAGTTTAAAAGAGAAATGATCTTTCTGTGGCAAAAGCTATAAAGCAGAAAGTTAAAAGGATCAATTTGATATGGAGGTCAGAAGGCTGTATCTAAATGCCAGATCTAAATGCACTTAATTTAGAACCTTTTTACCTCAATTAAATCTTGACAGATGACAATTTGCTGGAAAGTGAAGTGTAAACTGCTGGCTAACCTGTCACAGCAAAATGAGTAACAAACAACTGAAATGGGCCAATGGTGAAAAATGGGTTTATTATTTTTAAGTCTTATACAGAATCACACATTTTTCATGTATATGACTGCTGGGGTAAATAAGGTCAAAGCAAACATTACTGGAAGTGCTCAAGTTGCAACATGCAGGTTAAATTGCTTTTTATAATAAACCTTTTTATAAGGTTGACAATAAATTAAGTTGCACTTGGAATACTTCACTGCAGCAGTTCCAGACATCTCACACTCCTAGGAAATTAAAGACCAATTTTTCAATTAACTCTGCTATATGCCAAAGTAATATATTCTTTCTGGAATCTGTACTTGAACTTAAACAGCATTGAAGCTGGATGCATTCAGTATTACTTGTGATGTCTGGTTTACATAGTATCAAAATACATTAGATGAATACATGCACTTTTTCAAGATCCCGTGCCTTTTTATGTGAGTTTCCAGAAAAATTAATCAGAAAATTGTTTATACTCTTATAAATTAAGTTGCACTTGGAATACTTCACTGCAGCAGTTCCAGACATCTCACACTCCTAGGAAATTTTTCAATTAACTCTGCTATATGCCAAAGTAATATATTCTTTCTGGAATCTGTACTTGAACTTAAACAGCATTAAAGCTGGATGCATTCACTATTACTTGTGATGTCTGGTTTACATAGTATCAAAATACATTAGATGAATACATGCACTTTTTCAAGATCCCGTGCCTTTTTATGTGAGTTTCCAGAAAAATTAATCAGAAATATAAAAAAAATTGTTTATACTCCAAACCAATCAGATTACAATTGATTTTAAACTTTTAAAATAAAAAATGTTGATTTTCATGTTGATTTTCAATGTTGCATAAATATTTGAAAGGTGTTGCTAATAAAAAGACTAGGTTAGGTAAAAAAATCAGAGGAGCAGCTTTATACAACAATTCTAAACAAGTTGTTGTGAGTCAGCATTCTGACACCATACCTACTACTAGTAATAGGAGAAGAAGAAGGAGTGATGCAGAAACAGAGGAGAATCAGCGCCAGCTGAAACGTATTCGTGACATCTTTCTGGCTCCCAGTGATGAAGAAGACTTTGCAGGATTCAGGCCAGAGGAGGCTATGGAAGCAGATTACAGGGGAGTGAAGAGAGTGGCTAGTGATTCTGGCAGTGAGAGTGACACTATGTCTAAGAGGCTTAGAGACACAGCAGATAACTCCAGTGATAGTGAGGATGAGTTGGAGGAGGCTGTAGACTGGACTCTGGTTCAGAATATTAGAGACATTTGCAATCAAGCAACATCAAGTGATGATTTTGAAGGTTTTAGGGATAATGGGAATGAGAGTACTGATTGGCAGGATCAGGCACTAGAGCAAAGGTGGCAGGCTTGGCGTGGTGTAGATGCTTCAGCTGTGGGAGCAGAATCAGATGCAAGCAATGAATCTCATTCTTCTGATAGTGAATAAAATGAGCACTCTGGGACCTATTCCTTTGCAGACGACAAAGTGTTGTTTCGTGCCTAATCTTGTTTTGGATTCCCAGTATCCTGTTTTCCCTGCCGTGCTCCGGACCTTGGAACCTTTGCTCGTGAGTGTACATCTGGCTTCTTGACCCTTGGAACTGACTGACTACGCGTTTGCCTACTGGATTTTGCTCCATGCCTTGAAACCCTTAAAGACTGTTTTGTTTTGTATTCTACTCCTAGTCCATCGTATCTCTTGTTATTTCTTGGCTGCAATTCAAGCCTGCTTATCTAGCATTTTGTGTTCCTGTTTGAAAACATCCTTTGAACTGTTTGCACTGACTCTTAAAGTGCCTCATTTAGTTTGTTTTGCATTAAAATACTACTATTTTGCACCTCAACTGCTGTTTAAGACATTCTGTGTTCTGTGGGTCACGACACAAGTCTTCTTAAAAATAAAGCATAAAAAACCAGGACTAACATACAGATACAGGAATGCAGGGTTCATGTAATTAATGTTTTATTTTCAAATAAAAGTCCAAAGATTCTCACCCTGGTTGCCAGGATGTAAGTCCTGCATCTCTTTCTTGACATATAATGCTAATCCACCCCCTCTCCTGTTTGATCTGTTTCTCTGAAAAAAGTTATATCCCTTCAATACTACATTCCAATTATAGGACTCAACCCACCAAGTTTCAGTTATGCCTATTACATCGTAACTGCTTTGTTGTGCTAAGAGTTCTAGTTTACCTTGTTTATTTTCCCTGCTCTGTGCATTCGTGTAGAGACATGTAAAGCCATGGGACATTGTTCCTCGCTGGTTGAGATTATTGTCCTCTCACTGCTTAGTAGTTTTTCTGTTTGTCCAACCCTTGATAAACTACTGTTCCCAAGAACACTGTCATGCTCCCCCACACAACTCAGTTTAAACCCCTTCTGATGGGTTTTGTGAGCCCATCTTCATGGAAACGCAGGGCCATCAGTTAAAGTTCTAAACTGGCTCATACTGTTACTATTTTAGATTGCAATTAGTTTTTCTATAACAATAAACAAACAATTTACCAATGTGTAAGTTGGATTTGAACTCTACATTATATTTTCTCACTGCCATTTCTTGGGCTTCCAGAAGGACCTACAATGAAAGATAAAAAATGATATCAAGTCAATGATGCCAAGTTTTTAATCTCAAGAGTTCTGTAATAGCTCCTTATATTTATATATAAAGAGGTAAAGGAATGCATCCATTTTAGGGAAAGGACCTGCATATATTTTTCTCTTTCATATCACAGAACTAAGTCATATTTTGTTCAGTTTATCCTTAGGACAATGCACATATTGTTTTATTCAAACTCTTCTAAGTACAAATACTCCCCCCCACCCCCACCCCACAAAAAAATGAGAAGCCCAACATTCAGCACTCATATGAATGGAAAGAAAATCTCTATGATAAATTAACACCCACATATAGTAACAATGCACATCAACTACAATTAAGGAGGAATTGATGGCATTTGCAAATTAAAGTAGATTTATTTAGTGCTATTTCAGTGTGGACAAGAAACAGCAACACAAGAGAACATATAGGTTCTCTATAAATCCACTGTATTTTAAGAAACCAATGACCCAGCTAGCACTGTTTTAGATTTCAACTCCCATAATCTCTAACCAATAACTATGTCAGGTGGGGATAAAGGAAGCTGAAGTTCAAAACACCTGAAAGCCATCAGGTTGAGGAAGAATGTCATAAAAACCAGCCACATTCCTCCTTTCTTCACTTTAGTTCCACACCTCTGCCACCTACTGTTGGTCCCTGTCTCTGCCACCTAGAGAAGCAAATGTTTTTCATGTCACTTTCTTCATTGTCCTATTTCTGCGGTTATTCTATTATTTGATCATTTTCACATTAATTGTTGGAAGATTTATTCCATCTCAAAGATCAATTTCTGATTAGTTTCAGTTGCCTCAATTCTTTTTTCTGTTGTTCCTTTCTTCTGACATTTTTCATTCCATTACTTAGGCTGCATCCCTCAACTTCTTTGCCTCAAGGTTTTCTGTTTGTTTATTCTCTGCTCAACTTTCCTCTATGTCAGATTTTCATTCTAGTCGAACTGACCTTTTTCTGCCGCCCCAAAGAAGAATCAAATATTTATTTCTCATTTTGTGCCACCATTGTAAAACTCAGAGGCTACATTTTCCAAGTCCAACATCTGTTTGGTATTTATCATATCAGAAATGAAGGTACAACTGTAATGTATTTAAAAAACACAAAGTTTAAAAAACTTGGCATTATACTAAATGTTCTTTGACCAGTAGCTGGCCACTTGGGAGTGCCTCTGGTATTGCTATAATAAGATCCCCCATTGTGCATGTGGCAGGGCTCAGACTGCATTGTAACAGGTGGTCTGTGGTTTGCTCTTCTGCACACTTGCAAGTTGTGGACTCCACTTTGTGGCCCCATTTCTTAAGGTTGGCTCGGCCAGAGCGCAGTCTGTTTAGCACCTTCCAAGTCACCCAGTTTTCTGTGTGCCCAGGAGAGAGTCTCTCATTTAGTATCAGCCATGGATTGAGGTTCCGGGTTTGAGCCTGCCACTTTTGGACTCTCGCTGGCTGAGGAGTTCCTGCAAGTATCTCTGTAGATCTTAGGAAACTATTTCTTGATTTAAGGTGTTGGCATGCTGGCTGATATCTGAACAGGGGATGGGCCAGAGATGTCACTGCCTTGGTCCTTTCATCATTGGTTGCTATTTCCCGGAGGATGTCAGGTGGTGCAATACCAGCTAAATAGTATAATTTCTCCAGTGGTGTAGGGCACAGACATCCTGTGATGATGCGGCATGTCTCATTACAAGCCACATTAACTGTTTTCATGTAGTGAAATGTTTCACACTGGGCATGTGTACTCAGCAGCATAATAGCAAAGCGCAAGGTCAGATGTCTTCATTGTATTTGGTTGTGATCTCCAGGATGTGCAAGTCAGCTTTCATATGATATTGTTTCTAGCACCCACTTTTTGCTTGATATTCAGGCATGCTTCTTGTAGGTCAGAGCATGGTCCAGGGTAACTCCCAGGTATTTGGGTGTGCTGCAATGTTCCAGTGGGATTCCTTCCCAGGAAATCCTCAGGACTCAAGATGCTTGTCTGTTCTTAAGATGAAAAGCACACGTCTGTGTTTTAGATGGATTAGGAATCAGCTGGTTTTCTCTGTAATAGTCCGTAAGAGCACCTAAAGCTTTGGCGAACTTCTGTTCAACCATTTCAAAGCTCCCTGGTGCTGATGACACATTGTTAGCATAGATGAAACTCTCTTTTCCTTCTGGCAGTGACTGATCATTTGTGTAAATGTTAAACATTGATGAAGTGAGCACGCTCCCCTGAGGTAGGCCGTTCTACTCTTTTTGCTATCTGTTTCTCTGGTCCTGGAACTCAACAAAAAAAAGTTCCTGTTTTGTAGCAGATTTCCTATGAAGCAGGTGGGGTGGTGGTCCTTTGTGATATTATAAGTTTTTCTCAGGAGAAGGCGATGATTTACAGTGTCATAAGCTGCTGACAGGTCTACGAAGACAGCTCCTGTAATCTGCTGCCTTTAAAAAACATCTTCTATGTGCTGAGTCAGATTCAACACTTGTGATGTACAGATTTTGCCTTGTCCCCTACACTATCTTTCTTATCAGTTTTACCACCACTTCATAATTTTTCTAGCCTCCAAACAATTTTCAAGTAGAAACGTAATGTTACTGTTTAATGCAAATATTCAAGTTTCAGTCATAAAGATTTAATTTATACAGATCTATCTTACATTCATTCAGCTTGCTCAAATTTCATAAGTTCAAAAGGAAAATGTGCATAACCTATGTAAGTAATGACTCAGGTACCAAACAGATCAGAAACTACCTGCCTGCTTTCTAAATATAAGGACAGGCTCTTCCTGCGGTTCTATCAAGAATGGAACCATGTTTGAATGGGACAAGAGAAAGGGCCTTCTCAATGGCTATGTACCAGTGAAGGGCAGCTTCCCCAATATTAAGTGCATTTGGTCCCTACATTAATGCTTTTAACCAGTTCCAGAAAACATTTTTTCTGCCAAGCTTTCCAGCAAACCTTTGAGGCATGTGTACAATAATATTTTCATATTTTAGTTTTAAATGCTCATCCTTAATTGATTTTTAAAATAAAACAAGTGCAATACTGAAAGAAGACATGAGGGATGTATGATATAGAAGAATTCTGCATTTATTTAAATGACAAGACTTCAGAATAGTTCGTGCACATGCTTAGCAGACAGGAAAACAAATTCTACAAGTAACTGACAACATACCTCTTTGATTACTTTTGCTCCTTTTTTATCACTGAATTCCAGCTGAGCTAGTGCCTCATCAATGGTCATTCCACGTATCTTAAATGAAAACAGAAATCAAGAAGTGCAAATAAGTGGCATTTGTTTAGTGACACAAAACTCAGAATGAACATCAGTTTATCAACTTACAGACAAATATGTTACAGTTTACATAGTTGCAACTTAGAGACTGAGAGAACAAAGCTGGTAGCCTAAGGTTTCATTGACTAGGTCGACTTCCTAAGATGTAACTTGAGGTTTACCTCAGTTTAGTTAATTGTTACTGTATAAATTATCTCAGCCTTGGAGAAAGGCAGCAGCAATCCTTCACTGAACAAATAAATCCTATCAAGACAATCCCACAAGTGAAACTTGAATCAACTTGAAGGAACATTATAATTATACAGAAGTTTTTCAAAAAGAGATATATATTCTGAGATAAACACCAAGTAGTGAATTGGCTTTACAATGAAATGTATATTTACCAGATCCAAGAATGTGCTTATAACTAGCATTCCTCTTGTATGAAGAGAAGTGGTCTATACTCAGCACTGCGGAAGGGAACCTTACCTGACTGTTGAAAAGACTCCTGCCTTGGATTCAGGAATACCTTAGGAGGAAATCTATGCAATCTACAATTCCTTGAATTTTTAGTACTTCATGTGTTCCAGTTGGAAATTTGTCTTATCTAACTGATCCTCGTTTAATTTTTACTTGGACAAAAAGAAAAGAAAAATATACAGTATCATCCAGGTTCTTTAAAATTGACTCAAATAATATTCTATCCTGTGTTTCTGTAAAGCATTTTACACTGGGCACCAGCATACACATACACAGCAGAAAACATTATATATTCCTAAAAAATAAAGCTTACAATTACTCTTCTTACCAATTTTGCCAGGTACCACATCTTGTCCTTGCTGTATTTGATCTCCCTTCGACAGTGATATATTTCCTGAAAAGAAAAGTTTTATGTTCAAACTGTATTTTCAGACAGAATTATAATTACAATACTTTATTTATTTATTTGTTTATTTACAATATTTCTACCCCACCTGTCTCAAATCCGAAGGTGACTCAAGGAGGTTTTACAACATAGGCAGCTATTCGATGCCATTAAAACAATGTAAAATTACAATAAACATTTTAAAAAGAATTATAAAATACATACATTAAAACCTTTAAAAACATATAAACCCACTACCTTCACTATTAGCCTCATTATCCAAAAACAGCATCTAAGCTGTTCCAGTATTCGATTTCACATAGTTCCATGTTTATCTATTGCACTAGGTTCCCAAAGGCTTATTCGAAAAGCCATGTTTTCACTTTTTCTGCGGAAGGTCAGGAGGGAAAGGGTTGATCTAATATCCCTAGGGAGGGAGTTCCACAGCTAAGGGGCCACCAATGAGAAGGCCCTATCTCTCAGTTGCGCCTGCGAATAAGGCAGGACCAAGAACAGGGCCTCCCCAGATGAGCTTAAACTCCTAGATGGTTCAAAGGGAAAGATAAATTCAGACAGGTAAGCTGGACTGGAACTGTTTAGGGCTTTATAGGTTAAAGCCAGCACTTTGAATTGTGCTCGGTAGCAAACCAGCAGCCAGTGAAGCTGGCGTAACAAGGAGGTTGTATGCTCCTTGAACGCTGCTCCACTGAGCAATCTGGCTCCCACCCATTGGACCACTTGAAGCTTCTGTACAGTCTTCGAAGACAACTCTACGTAGAGCACATTGCAGTAGTCCTTACGGGATGTAACCAGAGTGTGGACTACCATGGCCAAGTCAGACTTCCCAAGGTACGGGCGCTGCTGGCGCACAAGTTTTAATTGTGCGAATGCTCCCCTGGCCACCGCCGAGACCTCAGGTTTCAGGCTCAGCAATGGGTCCAGGAGAACTCCCAAGCTGGGAACCTGAATTTTCAGGGGGAGTGTAACCCCATCCAACACAGGCTGTAACTCTATTCCCTGTTTGACCTTGCAACTGACCCAGAGTATCTCTGTCTAGTCTGATTCAATTTCAATTTGTTTGCCTCATCCAGACTGTCACAGCTGCCAAGCACTGGTTCAAGACCTGAACAGCCTCCTTAGTAGCAGCTGGAAAGGAGTGACACAGTTGAACATCATCTGCGTACAGATGACATCGAGCTCCAAAACTCTAGATGATCTCGCCAAACGGCTTCATGTAGATGTTAAACAACATGGGAGACAGTATTAATCCCTGCGGGACCCCACAGGACAATGGCTGTGGGGCTGAGCAGGTGTCCCCCAACAACACCTTCTGGGAACGTCCCTCTAGGAAGGATTGGAGCCACTGCAGAACAGTATCCTCAAGGCCCATTCCTGTGAGGTGATCCAGAAGGATACCATGGTCAACGGTATTGAAGGCTGCTGAGAGGTCCAGCAGAACCAATACAGTTTGAGAAACAAGTTACTGTATTTTATCCTACTGAAGGAGCCCCCAGTGGTGCAGTGGGTTAAACCCCTGTGCCGGCAGGACTGGTTCGAATCCGGGGAGAGGCGGATGAGGTCCCTCTACCAGCTCCAGCTCCTCATGCGGGGATATGAGAGAAGCCTCCCACAAGGATGATAAAACATCAAATCATCCAGGCGTCCCCTGGGCAACGTCCTTGTGGACGGCCAATTCTTTCACACCAGAAGTGACTTGCAGATTCTCAAGTCTCTCCTGACATGACAAAAAAAATCCTATTGAACAGCAATGAACTGAATATATCAAGTTATTATTGCTGGAAACTAGAATGCCTTCCTTCTTCAATTAAAAATATTGTGAGGAATATGCACAAGAGAAGAGGAAAGCTTAGAAACCCAACTCTAATATATTACTAATATCATGGTCAACAATTAACACTTCTTATAAATCCACCAACTGGAGGACCTAGTTGGCAGCAAATAATAACATACCACTTTGCTAATTGTACATATCTTTCAAGAGGTCAGGTCACTGGGCAATCTACCCCAATACTGTCTAATTGGATTGAAGGCAGTTCTCCGGAATCTCAAAACAAACTTTCCTGTTATCAGATATCCTTTTAACTGGACATGTCAGGGATCTGGAATCTGCTATATGAAAGTTATGTACACTGCCACATAGCTATGGTCCCTTAAGTGCTGATCAAGTGTGACTTTACAATGATTCAGTTAAATTGAATGCTGCTTCACATTGAACAGAGGGAACATTTGTTCACTCAAATGCATTATAACTCATCGTCCTGTGTATTATTTACCATACTTGTATCTTGCCTTTCTTAATCCCGAAGGGGGCTCAAGGCGGCCTTACAAGAACAACAATTCAATGCTGCATGTATACATACATCAATGAATAAACAAAAACATTCCTAACTATACCAGTTAAGATGAAATGATTTCCCCTCCCTTGAAAGTACAGTTGAGAACCAGGTGGTTACCACCATCGGTATGACATGGTAGTTCAGAGTGTGGCCTCTGGGAAATTAGGCTTCAAACTCCCACTCAGCCATGGAAACCTACTTGGGCAAGTCACATTCTCTCAGCCAGAGAGAACATCTACACTGACAACTTGAGCCAGAGTGAAATCAGCATAGAAGCAAGCAATTTTGGTGCACAGATGATTATACTGCAAGTCCTGGAATTAGTTTGGGGATTGGATAGTGCTTACACACCACCGATTCCGGGATCTGCATGATCCATGGGTTAACAGAAGAATGGGGGCTCCCCCCCCCCCCAAAACTCCCCCTCAGTGGGAGCACTCCAGGTGTCCACGCAGTGGTTCTCATTCTGCAGAGTTATTTTCACAGTGTAATGTGGTTTACACTGGAGTGTGCTAATGTACATCTATTTTGGAGGATGCCCTGACTTTGCTTATCCTGGTTTAAAGAGCTTAAAGTGGGCTGCAGCACACATTCATAGCATCCCTTAAGTATACATCACACTCTCAATATGGCTTCAAACTGTATTAAATGGTCAGTGTAGATGTGCCGTAAGAGTAAGCAAATGTCCTTGGAATAAATCTTGCCAAGACAACCCTATGATAGTGTCTTCATATGTTGCATTAAGGCAACAATAAAAAGACTGCTGGTGTCTGCAAGTGGTCAAAGAGCTCTACATTTATTCAGTTCAGCAATGAAACAATGTACATGGAATCTGTATGTTTTTCCCCACCTACTTAGGCTCTGCTCCTCTTGCAATCAATGAGTATCAGTGGCCTCTTTATATCAGGAGAGAAGGAAGAAGCTTGAGATTAGCCCACTCTTCCAGAATTCAAAAACTACAAGCATTCGCAGTCTCGCTTCATGCAGAATGCACAGGCGAGATACACTTCAATATAGGATAATACCTCTGCATATATGTGATTAAGAGTGACACTAATAAGTCCTGATCACTCTTATTGCTCCAGCCAAAGCAAAAATTAAGGCCAGCTACTGAACACCAATGGAATTTTAAATTCAAAAGAAAAGAAAACACATTTTAAAAGAGAATAAAAATTCACAGAGGCACATTAATCATCTAGTAACTGAAGTTTCATGCACACTTCACTGCTCAGAAATGGAGCACATATACTTCAAATCATATTGCTGGCAGAGCTGATAAGTGTGCACGGAAGACAAAATGACGAACGCTTTTTAAAATTATACTATATTTGTCTGCAGCATAGCCATTTTTCATTTTAGCTGAGCTTAGCAACAAGCTAAACTGTTTGACAGTAAATTCATTATTTTAAAGTAAAGAAAAGTTGTAAAAAATTTGAAAGACTAAGATTACTATACTGGCAGGAAAATGTGAGAGAGCCTTCATACAAGTCTCCCAAACTTTTCCATACATATGCTGCTGGATAGTAATTTCAAGCCATTTAAAAAGTGGCAGTTCTTCCCTGCAGTGGCTGAAAATATTTTGTTTTAACATTTTATATCCTAATTCCATATACAAGTTGTCTAAATAAAGGTTAAATCATAAACCCGCCTAAAGGGAGTAGAAGTAATGATGTGATTGGAATGAAATTTAGGCCAGAAAAAAATAATGCATTAGCACACTGAGGGATGAACAAGGCTTATTTGCTGCATGCTTAAAACAGTGTTACACTTTTGGGCTTAGTCAAGATTCAGTAATTGTTTTGCTTAGCAAAGAGCAAAAGAAAAGAACATTATTTGCAATTACTGTGTGTGGCCCAAACGTTTGCAAACTTAATCCCTCGAGCAGTTTCTCAAAGCCCCTAACCATTTTTTCCCCAAGTGATCCCTCCCAGGTTTATTTATTCATTTATTTATTTACATTATTTCTATCCCGCCCATATCAGCCCGAAGGCGACTCAGGACAGCATACACAGTCGGCACAATTCGATGCCATAAAAATACATATATTGATAAGCAGAAAATAAACATTATAGTGCATTTAAAGGTTGTCCCACATCCCAAAAAACAACATAGACATTCAATGGCTTGACTCTGCATTCTTTACTGTGGCTATAAATGGTGAACAGATGCAATGTGACATCATTCCAGTGTGCTATGACACAACCTTGGGGGTGAAAATTAGGCCCTACTCCTATAAATTCCTCCCTGCACCTAAATCAAATTACTAGCGTCAACCAGCAATGACCATTGAACAAGTGGAATATATATGGCCACTTACTATCCTGAAACTGAATCAATGTCTGTTCTAGCTGGAACTAGCAACTGGATTGAGGTCAATGTGCTCAAACAGTTAGCATTTGCATTAGACAGGAGCACATATACTGAATACTAATAGCACATACAGCCCTCCAAGTGTGGATACTTATTCAGCCACATGACACAATATATACCACCAAAGGAGGCAACTGGGTCAACAGCAAGGCTTTCACAAGTGGAATAGTTATTAGAAAAACAATCCTACAGCCTTCATGGCATCATGTTTATACTTTTATCAAACAACCACACATTAAAACACAAACTTAATGGACATCACCCATGTGAAATTCTGACAGAGTGAATCACTATGTTAAGGAATTTAACTTAACAGTAGTCTTACTGATTTTGAGATGGATCCATCAGATGGTCTCAGAAGAGTATAGGAAATGAGTGGGATAGTTCTTTAGATAAGAAAAATGTATTGTACATTGAGTGAGTTTTCCTTTAAAAATGCAATTACTTTCATAAGGGAAATGCATACATTTATATATAAAATGGCATCTCATTCCAGTGCAACTCTAATATACAAATCACACTTTATCCTCTCTTTGCCAGTGAAGCTATACAATTAAAGGTTCCTTTCAAGACATATGGTGATTTTGTAATAAAATATCTTAATCCTGGAATATAATTTATTCTGAAAGAAATTGTATTACTCATCAGCAATTCAGAAAGACTCCAGTATTAGCCCTTGTGGGCTTTTTAAAAATGAGACAATGCAGAGGTCCCTGAGAGACTCTTAATTTGTTATTTATTAGGCGATGCCAGGTGGCTCATTACTTTATTCTGGAAAAATTTAAAGATGATATTTGTTATACCCTGGCATATGAAGTTGTGACAATTAACTCTGATGGACATGGTCATGCAAGAGGGCATGAGTGCTTAACTGGCGGCCTCTTAGGACTTCATTGGACAAGAGGCAGACACATCTGGGATACTTTATTTTCTCCCTCAATCCCATTACTCTAAAGACCCGAGGTATCATTTTAAGGCAGACATCACTTCTGGGATACTTTACTTTCTCTCTCAATCCCATTACTCACTATACTGTTCTTAAGAACAGTATAGTGAGTATAGGCCCACTATACTGTTCTTAAGAACGTCCATTCCTCTATGTCACTGAAATGATTTAAAACAGGCAAATCTGACTGATCCCATCCCAAGTGTTTTTAAGTCCTTTCTTCTGTTTCCAGGCACATCAGAAGCTCAGAAGACTATTTCTCCCGGCTGCAGTTCCCCTCGTTTCTCCACACTTCTGACACAATTCACTGATGAAACACCACAGATGACAGCAAGAGGTCTGTTTGCATCATACAATGGGTCCCATGGTACTTTTTCACATATGTATTGTGCTTTAAATCCTATGGATTTAAAGCAAATGTAGTGTTGCAACCTTTGGAAATGACTTTATAAAATTGGGCTATGTGGTTAAGTACAAGCTCTGCAATTACAGAATACATAATATATAAGAAAGAGATTTAGACAAGTTCTTACTGCAGGTCTTCGAGGTTCTCCTGGTTGCTGTGGGGGATAAACAACACTATTCTTTTTTTCCCATCTTCCCAAATTCCCAAGAGATGCACTTGTATGAACATTACAGAAAAGAGGAGCACCAGAAGATGCTAATAGCCTGAAAGACAAGATGAAAAGTGAGGTTTTAGGAGGAGTGTAACTCCATCATTGAGAAGATGAGCCCTTGTTCCCTGATGTGCTTCCTGGCTTGTCTTGTCTGAATTAAGGTTCACTTTGTTTGCCCTATTCCAATTCATTAATCACAAACACAGTGACCATAATATTATTCTGCATTTATTGGTGGCATAGATAAGACAACTGTGCAAACAATCCCTTCATCATTCATTAGGCTAACTTACTATTTATTAAATTAAAAGGAAAGATCAGCGGTGTGTGCAAGTTTTATGACAACATCCAAAACACAGGGTCCCTGCGAGTTTAAAAGGCTGAGGGTCCAAGGTTAGAATATGGACAAAGAAAGTCCCATACACAGCATTCACAGTGCAGTCCTTTAATAAATAGCTATTGGATCGAGGGACCAGTAAAGGTACCAGAAAGCAAAATGGAACTGATCTATTGGGATATTTTTCATCTCAGCTGTTTTTTGCCCATGAAGAAAAGAAGTATGTAACTTGGAGACAATGTTGAAAGCTCTTGAGATGATAACATCACAAAATTTCTACTGAGTAGGTCTGCCTCTGCATGAATTCTGAAACAAAATATTACTCTGGCATATTAAAATGCCCCATCAGCTAGGATGAGAGCTAAAAATAACTTTTCATTAAGAACAAAGAAATAAAATTATTTTTTCTATTTTTTAAAATATCTTTATCCTCTTTTTCTTACCTCCTTTATAAACCACTCTATTGCATTCAATTGAATCGCCACATTTCCCTCTTCACTATAGTAAGCAATCTGCGCTGTTAAGGGATTCATTACACCGTGCACTATTTTTTCCCTCCCTAAAGGAAGAAAGTTATCTCTTCATACCTCAGGATCAGTGCACTAATCCCTACACTATCTTGTGGGTGGTGTTATATTTTTGGCAATAGTTGTACAAGTCTGAAAAGATTTGAATAAAATATGCAGGGAATAAGTTTAAATTAATTTTTAATTGATATAATCATGTACACTGCCCCAGCAAGCAGCACTTTAAAACCTGTATGGCATTTTCTCAAAGTGCGTTTTTCTACAAAAACGATACTATGTAACTTCCTTGATGTTTTTAACTCTACACAAGTACTCAGGGCAGGGCTCCTTGAAAGCTCATAGCACCTAAAAGAGAAAAATGATTCAATGCCAAGTAGAAAACTACTGGGACCAGCTCATGTGACCCTTCAGACCCACTTTGATCCACTTATATAAGCTGTGAACCAACATCTTTTCAATTCCAAACAAAGCCATGGAGTAGGAATCAAATTGATTTCTAAGAAACATGTGCCTTAAGTCCAAGAGTACTGGAATTAATATTAGGGAATTGTCTATTGTTTTAAGACCAAAATCTGTTTCCAATCCTGGAAAGTTTATAAGAGTTAACATCTGTAAATCACAAACTCTGTATGATAGCACCCTCTAGTGCTCCAGGCTGTTTATAACAGAAATACAAGACAAACGATAGGGCAAATAAATATCTGCCTGTACTGTATTGCTGTCAATGTATTCTGAACATTCCTTCTCAAATATTTCTGTAAAACATATCTGAGAGACCATGGGACAAAAGTAATTTTAAAAACAATACTACTGAATCTTGATATTGCCTAAAAGAAAAGACAATATTTTTTTAATTTTTTATTTATTTCGTGTACTTATACCCTGCCCTTCTCAACCCCCGAGGGGGGACTCAGGGCGGCTTACAAATAGGCACAATTCAATGCCTACACAAAAATACAAAAACATATAAAAACAGCAGTTAAACAGTTATAACAATTAAAACAATCAATATATATCACAATCAATAAACCAATCTCATGCTCAGCGTTCGCCAACTCAGAGTCCATACTTCATTCCACATTGTCTATTCCTATCCGTCGTCGTAGTCCTTTATTTATCTGCCAGATTGCCCAAACGCCTGGTCCCAAATCCATGTTTTTAATTTCCTTCTAAAGGAAAGGAGTGATGTCGCTGCTCTAATTCCATAGTGAATTCCATAGGTGAGGGGCCACCACTGAAAAGGCCCTGCTCCTCATCCCTGCCAATCTCACTTGTGATAGTTCTTTTCCAGAAGAACTATTTATTTGTAACTTTCTCAAATATGAAAGTTTGTGTTATATTTTAAATTGGAAGGATGTCTAAATTCAGTGTGTACATTTATGTTCTGGGTCTTCAGAAAATATTTTATTTTAAAAAATAAAGTTATTATTATTATTATTATTATTATTATTATTCACATCGCTATTTGAGCATGAAAAGCTGGCCTGTTCTTATTGATTTGTTGCATTTTTGACCTGTTTTGTACCAAGAATAGCACTCTGGGGGCAGTGTTAGTTCTTAGGACTTTTAGGACTTGACTTCTTAGAATAAGCAGCATAGACAAAATCCACTCTAGTCTCCTCTTTAACTTTAAAAAATGTTTTATTTATTGCTTTCTAGTTTACCATGGCCTTTAAGGCAAAATGCAGCTAATAGCCTTAAAATTATTCCAATTTATTCAAATCTTTTAAAAAGTTTTAAAAACACACACACATGTATAAATAATCATCAGAAAAGAAAGCCCTGTTTTACAGATTAAAGCCCATACTGTCTTCTACGTATAAGGTCAAAAGGGAGAAAGCCACTTTAGTTAGATTTGTATGAGGAGTAACCAATAAAAGAAATTAAATTCTAGAGTTATTTCTCCAGAGGAATTAACTGGAAATAAGCTGTGATATGTTGGTATTTTTCTACAGATGTTAAATTATATTAGAGATGAAGATAAAATTTAGAATATGACAAAACTCCTTAATAATCCTTTCCACTGAAAGCCATCTATACTTGATTTCCCGGTTTTCTTTATAGCATCCCACATTAATGGAACTCAAGAGTTCCACCTTTCCTTAGAAATACCATACTGAGAAAATAAGATGGACACAAGGTCCCCAGCTACTGTACCTCCTAACCTCTGCAGAGGTGGGGGACCCATTAAGCTGGTCCGTCCCAAGAGGCTTATGGATCCGGATGGATTCCTGACGGCTCTTGGAGAATTTCCCGCCTCCTCGGTTGGTGATTCTGTTGATGCCCTGGTCTTTCTCTGGAATACGGAGATGACCAGGGCAATAGACACGATTGCTCCGGAACGTCCCCTCTCGAGTAGCCGAGCTAAACCAGCTCCTTGGTTCAACGAGGAGTTGGCAGTGATGAAGCGAAAGAAGAGGGAACTAGAGAGCGTGTGGCGTTCGGATCAGAGCGAGCCAAACCGAACACGGTTTGTGTCCTTCTTAAGGGCATATGCCGTGGCAATAAAGGCCGCAAAGAAATCTTTCTTTGCGGCTACTATTGCGTCTGCAAAGAACCGACCAGCGGAGCTGTTTCGAGTTGTCAGAGGCCTTTTAAATCCCGTCGCTCAGGACAGGAGCACTGACAACTCAGCAGCCCGCTGTGATGCTTTTGCTCAGTTCTTTGCGGACAAAGTCGCTTTGATCCGTTCTGGTCTGGACACCTTATTAACGGCAGCAGTTGAGGATGTAGCTGGAGCATCTGCTTGTCCAGTTTTATTGGATTCATTTCAACTGGTGAAACCCGAGGATGTGGACAAGATACTTGGAGGAATGAGGCCTACCACATGCATCCTGGACCCCTGTCCATCCTGGCTCTTGAAGGAAGCCAGAGGGGGATTGGCCGAGTGGGTAAAGGTGGTGGTTAATGCCTCCCTTCGGGAAGGCATAATTCCAGCGAGCTTAAAACAAGCTATAATAAAACCGCTGTTGAAAAAACCATCACTGGACCCCACTCAATTTGACAACTATCGGCCAGTTTCCAATCTCCCCTTCTTGGGCAAAGTCTTGGAACGTGTGGTGGCCTCACAACTCCAGGTATTCTTGGTAGACACGGATTATCTTGATCCGGCACAGTCTGGCTTTAGGCCGGGACATGGTACCGAGACAGCCTTGGTCGCCTTAGTGGATGATCTGCGCCGGGAGCTCGACAGGGGGAGTGTGTCCCTGTTGGTGCTGTTGGACCTCTCAGCGGCCTTCGATACCGTCGACCACGGTATCCTTCTGGGACGCCTCGCGGGGATGGGTCTTGGAGGTACTGTTTTGCAGTGGCTCCGGTCATTCCTAGAGGGTCGGTCTCAGAAGGTGTTACTGGGAGACTCCTGTTCAACCCCACAACCTTTGTCTTGTGGGGTTCCTCAGGGCTCAATACTGTCTCCCATGTTGTTCAACATCTACATGAAGCCGCTGGGGGAGATCATCCGGAGTTTCGGGGTACGGTGTCATCTGTACGCAGATGATGTCCAACTCTGTCACTCCTTTCCACCTGCTACTAAGGAGGCTGTCCAGGTCCTGAACCGGTGCTTGGCCACTGTGACGGTCTGGATGAGGGCGAACAAATTGAAATTGAATCCAGACAAGATAGAGGTACTCCTGGTCAGTCGCAAGGCCGAACAGGGTATAGGGTTACAGCCTGTGTTGGATGGGGTCGCACTCCCCTTGAAGACACAGGTTCGCAGCTTGGGTGTGACCCTGGACTCATCGCTGAGCCTGGAACCCCAGGTTTCGGCAGTGACCAGGGGAGCATTCGCACAGTTAAAACTCGTGCGCCAGCTGCGCCCATACCTTGGGAAGTCTGACTTGGCCACGGTAGTCCACGCTCTGGTTACATCCCACTTAGACTACTGCAACACTCTCTAAGTGGGGTTGCCCTTGAAGACTGCTCAGAAGCTTCAAATGGTCCAACGTTCGGTAGCCAGATTGCTAACAGGAGCGGCACTCAGGGAGCACACCACTCCTCTGCTGCGCCAGGTCCACTGGCTGCCAATCTGCTACCGGGCACAATTCAAGGTGCTAGCTTTAGCCTATAAAGCCCTAAACGGTTCTGGCCCTACTTACCTCTCCGAATGCATCTCCTCCTATGAACCGACTAGGACATTAAGATCGTCTGGGAAGGCCCTGTTCTCGGTCCCGCCCGCATCGCAGGCGCGGTTGGCGGGGACGAGAGACAGGGCCTTCTCGGTGGTGGCCCCTCGGCTGTGGAACGCCCTACCTGTGGACATCAGACAGGCCCCTTCACTGCTGGCATTCCGGAGGAAGGTCAAGACTTGGCTTTACGAACAAGCGTTTGGCTAAGTAGTGCAATGAAATACAGTAAGATGGTACTGAACATAGGAATTGCTGAGGCGCACGTTTATGATAATGATTGTTTTTGATTTGATATGTTTTGTATAATGTGCTTTTAATTGCCTTTTTGATGTTGTTGTGTTAATCTTTACTATGTAAACCGCCTTGAGTCGCCATTTCGGCTGAGAAAGGCGGTATAGAAGTAAAGCAAATAAATAATAAATAAATACAAGAGGTAGGAAAGAAATAAAACTATTATTATTTCCCTATACGTTGGTGAAACATCAACCCACATTTTACAATATTAACTGGATCGGGATCAGTTTCACTCACAAATGTTTGTGACTCTCTCACAGTCCCAAATGAATGATTTTTTTTCCAGAGGTAATGAAGAATGCAGAGTTTTCATCCACTGATGAGACCACTCAATGGTCCAAGAACCAATGAGATTTGTATAATATGCTTATACTTCCTATTCCCAGTTTGCAGTCTAGCAGATGTATTGTGAACTAACTGAAATATTTGGAGTATATCATTCAATTTAAGTCTTCAAATTTTAATTTTTATCTTCAAAGACAGTGTGATATTGAACAATTCCCAGAGACTGGGAATTGTAGCACCTCAGAGAAAGCATAAACTTTGATAAATTAAGGGCCCTTCCATATAACCCAGAATATCAAGGCAGAAAAACCCACAATATCTGCTTTGAACTGGAATATCTGAGGCCCCTTCCACACAGCTGAATAAAATCCCACTTTTCTGCTTTGAAATGGAATATACAGCAGTGTGGACTCAGATAACCCAGTTCAAAGTGGATACTGTGGGATTGTCTGCCTTGATATTCTGGGTTACATAGCTGTGTGAAAGGGGCCCGAGTCCACACTGCCATACATCCCCAATCAAAGCAGATAATGTGGGATTTTATTCATTCAAAGGCCGGATATATGCAATACCATATGGCTTTCAACCGTTGAACATATTTATATTTAAGGAAGGGCCACTCAAGGCTGAGGTTCATGTTCTACTTCAATCTAAATTGGCATTCTTCTCTGCCTTTCACCCAGATTTCAGCTGGTTTTGGTCAAAAAAGTAGACTGCAATCCATAAATAATTCCAAAATAAACATCACACATTCCTTAATTGTTTCTGTTCTAACACATGAATAACTAGTTCTCTTACATATGTTTTCACTTCACTCATTGCTAGTTTTCAATTAAAGTTCACTACATAAATGTATAACTTTGTGTTTTTCCCTTTGATGCTGGCTTGAGAATTATGTGGTTGGGGACTGTGAACATTAATTAAGGGAACAGAGATAGAATGAAAATGTCTAGTCATAGCTCCTAACTGCAGAGCTTAAGCCACTTGTTAATGCCACTGTTTCAAGTCCCAATTACTGTTCTTTGATAACTTCACAGGACAGCTTGAAAACAGTAATGAAAGACACATAAAAATTCAAAGAGGTCCTGAGACAGCAGGAGGTAATATTCCAGATTAAAGCAAGACCAGGCCTTAGAAGAGTAAAAGTCTTGCTTTTTCTGTATATGAAGGAAATTTTATCTCAAGGGAATACAAACTGACCATTGATGCTAATTAGAATCATACTGATTTTGAAAGCTTTAAGGAAACTAAAAACCAATGGGGCAAAATTTAGATAAATAAACAGCAACCTCTAACAAGACATCAATTTCAACTGAAATAAACTATTCTTTTTATGAAGTGGTTTTCTTCTCTTTAAAATATAAAATGGTCTTCACTTGATATAATGAGCACTTGATTCTATTATTCCTAACTCAAGAAAACATAATTATGCTTATATCAATAACAGCTTAATGATAAAGGAGCAGAATAAAAAGACAAACAAAAAAGGAGCAAGAAACGACTGCTTACATTAACTATTCTCTACTTATTTCATCAAATTTGAAATCATGGAATTTAGAGCTATTAAGAGCTTTTACCTGAGAGTAGACAATACTGAATGGACAAATAGTCTGACATGGGATAACTCAATGTTATTGTATGTCTCATGGAGTAAATGTACTGAAAAATCCAGCCCTACAGGTTGTTCAGCACTAGGAGAAGCTGGATTACCATAATGTCTTGGCACTAACAGAATACTGGCACTGTCAATTTCTAAATATGTTGGGGAGATGTAATTGTATGAAGGAAGAGATCACTTCTGAAGTCACCAATGACTTGAAATGATTTAACATGACGTTGCCTTTCAGCTGAAATGTGTCCTTTTATTTTGGTGGATTTGGAGTAATGGGAGATTAGGGGACCAAAATTATCATTCTGATGAGATGATTTGGAGTTTTCAGAGGCAAGTTTTACATGAATTTTTTTGCTGGCATCAGAGGACTTTGGAGGTTTCTAGAAGACATTAGAGACCCAGAGGCTGTGGCAAATCACGCACATTTTTCCCACCACTGTCCTATTTCCTGATGGTACTTATC
Source organism: Anolis sagrei (assembly GCF_037176765.1). Classification (NCBI taxonomy): domain Eukaryota; kingdom Metazoa; phylum Chordata; class Lepidosauria; order Squamata; family Anolidae; genus Anolis; species Anolis sagrei. The sequence goes on from NC_090022.1 coordinate 81,736,061, forward strand.
CTCAGAGGCAACAAAGGATGGAAGCTACTATTAATTCCATCAGATCCCATATTTTTTTCAGATCAGTTGACCTAATAGTTGTGATGGCAAATACTCCTCAATTTTGTTCTGTGGGCTCTTCCACACAGCCACATAACCCAGAATATCAAGGTAGATAATCCACAATCTAGTTCAATGTGGATTTTATACAGCTGTGTGGAAGGGACCTGTGAAAGCTGATGCAGAGAGCAATTATCTTGCCCTCCCCCCAGGGTATCAACACGTGGCAAACCACAGAACCTGTAGTAATGCTGAATCTAGTTATCTACAAGAGACTGATGAAACCAACTAAGTTAAGAAAACTTTCAAAGATTTGTTTGTTGTTTCAACTATACTAAATCATGTCCTGATGGATATTCAGGCCATCCCATTACCACTTAAGATGGATGTTTTATATGTTCTCTGATTTTATGGTTGCTTTTGTTGTTTTCGTTTTTGTTTCTACCTGCACTTTACGGCATTGAATGTCTGCCACTGTTTGTTGCAAACTGCCCTGAGTCCCCACAGGGAGACAACGGATAGAAATAAAAATTATCATCATCATCATATTCAGTTACTACATCTGTAACTTCTTGAAATTTTACTATAGTATGACCCCTGTATCTGCATGTTATACATTCTGTCTCCCTCACCCCCCCCCCCACCCCCCGGATACCTGAAACTGTGGAGAACGGCAAACCATGTATTTAACTATACATGGCCAATAATATATTTGTGGATGGAACGCTTTATGAACTGTAGGTAAGTGAAATTGTGGGTAATGACTCCATTGATAAGGGGGGCATGCAGTATCTCAGATGCACACAAAGTAGACATGAGAAATGACTACAGAATATTTTGTGTAACAGACAGGTTGCAGGCAGGATCCATTTGTGAAGTTAGACTGTGATGGTGGTAGGAAAGAAACGTGCTTTCTTCATTGTCATTGTACCAGGAAAGTAACAGCCAGCAGAACTACTTCAGAGCATCAACTGTATGACAATATCCTCCAATATGAAGACTACATACACTATAGTACACTGTACCAAGTTTAGAAGATTTGACAATTTTCTAGTTTAGAAACTGCTTTTTTATTTTTGTAAAGAACCAACTGGAGTCTAGACTATTGTCTTTATCCCATTTGCATAATAAAGTATTTTTGTGAAACTGAGGCCCCTTCTACACTATATATTCCACATTATCAAAGCAGATAACCCAGATTATCTGCTTTGAACAGGATTATATGAGTGTACACTGCCAGATAATCCAGTTCAAATCAGATAATCTGGATTTTATATGGCAGTGTAGAAGGGGGCTGATTCCTGCTAAAACCCATGAAAGACCTTAATCGACACTACTTTAAAACAGATGCTGCATGCCTCTCTGAATGTTCAGTTCTTAAGCATCTGGGGGCCCTTCCACATAGCCATATAATCCAGAATATCAATGCAGATAATCCCACAATATCTGTTTTGAACTGGGTGATATGAGGGTCCTTCCACACAGTCCTATATCTCAGAATATCAAGACAGAAACTACCACAGTATCGGCTTTCAACTGAGTTACCTGAGTCCACATTTAGATAATGTGGAATTTTCTGCCTTGAAATTCTGGGATATAGAGCTGTGTGAAAGGGCTCTGAGACCACACTCCCATATATTCCAGTTCAAAGCTGAAAATGTGGGATTTCCTGCCTTGGTATTCTGGGATATAGTGCAGTGTGGATATAGGATTGTGTGGAAGGTCCCTCAGTGGAGTGGCTGTGCTCTCTTGCTATGTGATCAGCTCCTGGGCTATAGGGTCTGTCTAGGGTTCCTTCCATGCAGCTGAATAAAATTCCACATTTTTTGCTTTGAAGCAGCAGCATGGATTTGGGGCCCTTCCACACAGCCCTATATCCCAGAATATCAAGGCAGGGAATCCAACATTATCTGAGTGTAGACTCTGATAACCCAGATCAAAACGGTTTTAAATGGTGTATTTTAATATTTTGATAAATGTTTTTTAATGTTTATGTATTGTATGTGAATTTGTATCCCGGCATTGAATGTTTGCCATGTATATCCTGTGCTCCGCCCTGAATCCCCTTTGGGGTGAGAAGGGCAGAATATAAATGTTTTAAATAAATAAATAAATAAATAAAGCAGATATCGTGGGATTTTCTGCCTTGATATTCTGGGATATAGGGCTGTTTAGAAGGGCCCTCAGATAATCCAGTTCAAAGCAGATATTGTGATATGTTCTGCCTTGATGTCCTAGAATATCAAGGCAGGGAATCCCATATTATCTGAGTGTGGACTCGGATAACTCAGTTCAAAGCAGATATTGTGAGATTTGCTGCCTTGATATTTGTGAGATTTGCTGCCTTGATTCTATGGCTGTGTGGAAGGGCCCTGGAAGAGCTCTGGATAATATAGCCGCGTGGATTCAGATAACCCAGTTCAAAGCAGATATTGTGGATTATCTGCTTTGATATTCTGGGTTATATGGCTGTGTGGAAAAGCCCCCAGATGCCTAAGAACTGAACATTCAAAGAGGCATGTAGAATCTGTTTTAAAGTAGTGTTGATTACAGTCTTTCGTGGGTTTTAGCAGGAATCAGGCCACACAGCCATATAACCCAGAATATCAAGGTAGAAAATTCCATAATATCTGCTATGAACTGGGTTATCTGAGTCCACACTGCCATATTTTCCAATTCAATGCGGAAAATGTGGGATTTTATTTAGCTGTGTGGAAGGGGCCTGGGGGCTAGAGTGCAGCAGGCCACCTGGCCCTCCTGTGAAGCCTTTCCAGCCGACGAAGGAAGACTCACCTGCTTGCCCGAATCCACCCACTGACGCTCCACGTTTGGGCTGCCGCTAGAAAGAAGAAAAAACATAAACAGTAAGATGTTGATTGAGATGGCGAAGCAGATCCGGCATCGCGTCTATGAAACACTTTGCCACCGCAAGCACCTTCCTTCACACTCACCCCAGAGCGCCGCCATTTTGGAAGCCCTCCTTCAGGGCTTTACGGCAAAGGCCTTCAAGAACGCGCCGCTTGGCCCCACGCGGCCACCGTTTTTCCCGCGAGCGGGCGCGTTTGCAACAGCACGTGAGGCGCGTACTTTGCGGCAGCGTGTGGTAACCGAAGCATCGGAGGCGTGAGAGAGAGAGGAGAGGAGAGCAGTAGTGCCGAAGCAGATGGAGGGCTCTCCAGGCGCCGCGGAGCGAGTGCTGCCGGCCTCTCCCAACTGGTACTGCGGCCGGTGCAGCGACGCCTCCGAGGACGGGCGCCTCTTCGGCTTCGCGGCTCGCCACACGGTGTGCCTCCTGCAGGCCCGCCCCGCCGCCCCCGCCTTCTATGGTATTTATTTATTTATTTATTTATTTGCTTCATTTCTATACCGCATTTTCAGCCCAAAAAGGCGACTCAATGCGGTTTACAGGGTACAAATTATCATAACAATCTTAGTGCAATTAAAAACACAACAAATATAACAACAGGATCAACAACACCGATCCACAACAATTAACAAACAACATGAAACAAACATAGCGCCTCAATGAAATCAGATCCAAACTCATCATCCTTGTATCATTCCTATGTTCCATTTACTGTCTTCCTATGTTCAGTTGCACTGTTAACCAAACGCTTGTTCATAAAGCCAGGTCTTGACCTTTCTCCGAAACGCCAGCAATGATGGTGCCTGTCTGATGTCCACTGGTAAGGCATTCCATAGCCGAGGGGCCACCACTGAGAAGGCCCTGTCTCTCGTCCCCGCCAAGCGCGCCTGTGACGCAGGCGGGACCGAGAGCAGGGCCTCCCCAGACGATCTTAATGTTCGAGTCGGTTCATAGGTGGAGATGCGTTCGGAGAGGTAAGAGGGGCCAGAACCGTTCAGGGCTTTATAGGCTAAAGCCAGCACCTTGAATTGTGCCCGGTAGCAGATTGGCAGCCAGGTACGCAGCCAGGCCAGGCCTCCTCCTTTAAGGGCCTCCCTTTAAGGGCGCCTCCGCTCTGTCGAAGGAGTGCAGCTCCACACCGCTTCAACCGCCCTGGCACCATGCTACAGGAGCCCGTTGTACAAGATCTTGAGCCTTCCCTCAGCCCATGGGTGTTGAAGTGGTCTCAAACTATTAAATCTGGGTGTTTTCTTTTTGTAGGTTTTTTCGGGCTATATGGCCATGTTCTAGAGGCATTTTCTCCTGACGTTTCGCCTGCATCTATGGCAAGCATCCTCACAGGTAGTGAGGATGCTTGCCATAGATGCAGGCGAAACGTCAGGAGAAAATGCCTCTAGAACGTGACCATATAGCCCGAAAAAACCTACAACAACCCAGTGATTCCGACCATGAAAGCCTTCGACAATGTATTAAATCTACCCTGTGAATGCACCCTGAGAGATAGAAATTGGTAGCATGAGCTTTCCTGGACGAAAGCGTTTCATCCAATGCAATTCGTACCTCTACATGAGTCTCCAGAGCTGTGGTTCTCAACTTCCAGAAATCCCAGTTTACAAGTTATTAGGATTTCAGAGAGTTGAACGCCAAAACATCTGGGTACCCACAGGATGGGAACCACAGCTCAAGAGCAAGCAAACTCTTGCTTTCCCCAATTCATTAAAACGGTGGCCCTCGTGGAAATGAGAGCCCCCTTATTTAGGCACAGAATGCCTCTACAGTCTACCCTAGGCCCGGCTGTTAGGAATTGTGGGAGTTGAAGTCCAAAACAACTGAAGGCCGAAGTTTGCCCATGCCTGGACCACACTGTAGAATAAATGTGATTTGACCTTGCCTTAACTGCCCTGGCTCAATCTTATGGGATCCTGGGACTTGTTGTTTCTTGAGACACCCAAACTCTAGTAGAGAAAACAGAAGGCCTTGTAAAACTTTGGCTGTTTTTTATCTGTTAATAAGTTTAAAGTTAGACTGCTTATTTATTGTTTATTGTTTCAATTTTTTTTTGTGTCGGGAGCGACTTGAGAAACTGCAAGTCGCTTCTGGTGTGAGAGAATTGGCCATCTGCAAGGACATTGCCCAGAAGACGCCCGGATGTTTTGATGTTTTACTATCCTTGTGGGAGGCTTCTTTCATGTCCCTTCATGGGGAGTTGGAGCTGACAGAGAGAGCTCATCCACGCTCTCCCCAGATTTGAACCTGTGACCTGTCGTTTCATATGATTTGTTTTGATGTAATTTATTTGTATATTTTTCCTTTTTGACATTGAATGTTTGCCATATATATTAAAAACCATCCTGAGTTCCTTTGGGGAGATAGGGTAGTTTACAATTAAGGATTATTATTATTACTACAACTCCCATGAGCTTCAGCCCCTGTTATATTTTAGTAATGCAGGCTCTTGTGTGTGTTGCGGAGGATTAGTTTGGGAATAGTAATAATATGCTCTGAGAACTTCATGATTCTTCTTAAAATAGGATCTAGAGAGCATACCCTTAGTGTGGGACATGCAATGGGAGCAGGGTATAGGGTTACAGCCTGTGCTGGATGGGGTCGCACTCCCCTTGAAGGCGCAGGTTCGCAGCTTGGGTGTGATCCTGGATTCATCGTTGAGCCTGGATCCCCAGGTTTCAGCGGTGACCAGGGGAGCATTTGCACAGCTTAGGCTCGTGCGCCAGCTGCGCCCGTACCTTGGGAAGTCTGACTTGGCCACGGTGGTACACGCTCTGGTCACATCCCGCCTTGACTACTGCAACGCTCTCTACGTGGGGCTGCCCTTAAAGACGGCCCGGAAGCTTCAGCTAGTCCAGCGCGCGGCAGCCATGTTGTTAACAGGACCAGGACGCAGGGAGCATACAACGCCCTTGTTGTTCCAGCTCCACTGGCTGCCGATTTGCTACCGGGCCCAATTTAAGGTGCTGGTGTTATCCTACAAAGCCCTAAACGGTTCTGGCCCAAAGTACCTTGCGGACCGCATCTCGGCCTATGAGCCCACGAGGACCTTGAGATCATCTGGGGAGGCCCTTCTCTCGATCCCGCCTGCCTCACAGGCGCGTCTGGCGGGGACGAGAGAGAGGGCCTTCTCGGTGGTGGCCCCCCGCTGTGGAACTCCCTCCCTGCTGACATCAGACAGGCGCCCTCCCTTATGGCCTTTCGCAAGGGCCTGAAGACATGGCTTTTCGAGATGGCATTCAACTGAGTGCTATGTTACTGGAAATGACAACTGGAATGGATTACGACTACGAGATTGGTTATGATTCCACGATAAGACGGAGCGGATTATTTTAATGTAATTAGATGTTGTGTATTAGTGATATGTTAGTTTTGTTGTCTTGGTTTCATTGTAAATTGTCTTTTATGTGCTGTACACCGCCACGAGTCGCCCTAGGGCTGAGAGCGGCGGTTAATAAATGCAAGAAATAAATAAATAAATAAATAATAATAATCCTTTAAGTATAAAACTAACAAAATTAAAGACAGGAGTTAAGTACAAATGTTCTCAATCATCAGAATAATGTCAGCATTCACACATTGGACTGCAGCTCCCATTAGACCTAGCCAACATAGAGTTCTAAGGTTGCAGCTGAGAAAAGGGCTGAGAAAAGCGGTATATAAATAAAGTAAATACATAATATCAGAAGTGCTGCCTGATTAATATTTTATCATAATTTCTACCTCTAATTTAAATGTAATTCCAGAGTACTGCTAAAAGTGCATAGTCCATGACTTCTATCCCTTTGCTAGCATCCAATATGGCTGCTCTTTAAATTTCCTTGAAATCAAAGGGTTATTTGTCTTATGATTTGGTTCTTCTTTTCATGACAGGGGAGCTAGTTGGCCACACCGAGAGAGTCTCTGGTTTCTCATTTTGCCCTTGTCCTGATCAAAACTACCTCTGTGCCAGCAGTTCTGATGATGGAGCTGTCAAGATCTGGGATACGAACTCCCTGGCTGTCACAATGGAGCATACTCTGCATCAGGTAAAAGGATTGAGCAACTATGGGGGAAGCTTGCAGAAGACCATTGTAATATCGAGGAGCTAGGTCTGGCATACACAGTTGCTCCATTTATTTCTGTGTCCTCTAGAAGAATAAAGTCTCCTTTAAGAGTTGTTTTTCTGATCCTGCACACTTTTAAGACTGAAAATTGGAATGGGGTGGCCTTGGAATAAGGGAGGATATCTAAGTTGGCTGATGTCTACTCTGGCTTATCTTGGAAGTTAGGGGAAGATACTGCCTTGTTAAAATACTTGAGAAAACAGGTGTGATTGATTAAGATGTTGTCCTGGGCAGCTCATAGCACCCTGGCTTGGCAAGATACAAATTCCTCATGTTTTGCCTAAAAATAAACCTCTATACAGATGGAGGCCCATTCCACACAGCTGAATAAAATCCTGCATTTTCTGCTTTGAACTGGGATATATGGCAGTGTGGACTCAGATAACCCGGTTCAAAGCAGATATTGTGAGGTTTTCTGCCCTTCTGTAGAAAATCCCACATTATCTGAGTGTGGACCCAGATAACCAAGGGCCCTTCCACACAGCCCCATATCCCAGAAAATCCCACAATATCTGCTTTGAACTGGGTTATCTGAGTCCACACTCAGATAATGTGGGATTTCCTGCCTTCATATTCTGGAATATAGGGCTGTGTAGAAGGGCCCTATGACAAAGAAGGTGCTGCATGCTGACCAAGACTAGGGTCTTCCTTTTTGTCATTCCAGGGGTTCCTGACAACTGAATCAGGAAGCCTTCTTGGTTTGTGTTTCTTTTCTAGGATTCTCTTAGTATATCTGCTTCTCCAATACATTTCTTTCTTGAGCTGTAAACCACTTGAGTGTTTTTGCCTCAAGATCGAAAGGGGGATGGGGGACACCTTTGCCTCTAGCAAAACAGCAACTATGAGTGCAGAAGAGGCAAATGTGGATTTGCCTCTTATGTACTCACAATTACTATTTTGTCAGAAAGATTTAGTGATAGCGATGGAAGTTCTGAAAGCTTTAAAGGAGCATATACTCAATTTCTTTTGCAGTGATTGGCTATGAGGAAGATAGACAAACACTGCTTGATTTTAACAGTCTTTGATTTCAACACTTACATGTAAGTGTGGTCAACTGCATTCTTGATAAATGTCAAGTTACCACCATATATTTGCTTGACTATAGAGACATTTTAGTCTAAAAATTTAGCCTGAAAACCTTGGTCGATGTATCCATAAGTAATAGTTGGTTTCCATAGGAATCAAGTCAATGGCAGTTGCTCTGGATAATACAAGAACCGCAGGGGAGTTTGTGCTGCCAGGGGAGAGGACCAAGACTATTCTAAAGCAACCCAGGAAACTCCTGTGTTGTCACAGAGGCTGGCCTGTGCAGCTCAAGGAAACAGGAAGCTGAAGTTGCCCAAAAGGCCTGCAACCTGTGGCCCTCCAGGTGTTTTGGGCTTTGGCTCTCAAAATTCCAAGCTTTCTGGCTAGGGTTTCAGGGAGTTAGAGCGCCTCAGATTGACTGGAGCAGTGTTTCTCAAATTCTGCTCCTCCAGGTATTTAGGACTTCAGCTTCCAAAATTCACAGCCAGTTTACCAGCTGTTAGGAATTGTGGGGGCTGAAGTCCAAAACATCTGAAGGAGTACAGTTTGAGAAACTCTGGTCTAGAATAAGGTCTAGAGTAAAGGGGGGACCTTTCACGTTGGAAGGCCACATTAATTTAGCTGTAATAAAAAAAAAAGGCCATATTCAAGAAACTCCAAACAACTATACAAGTATAATAGTATAAAATCTACACGGTCACTAGTATCAGTTAATTCATCTAAAGCACTGGTTGTCAACCTGTGGGCCCCCAAGTGTTTTGGCCTGCAATTCCCAGAAATCCCAGCTGGTTTACCAGCTGTTAAGAGTTGAAGGAGTTGAAGACCAAAACATCTGGGGACCCACAGGTTGTAAACCACTAATATAAAGCAATTGTTCTGTTAATTTGAAGGCTAATTCGTGGTGTCAATCAATTGTGTTTCTCCTTGAAATAAGCAATTGTAGAGTGTCATTTACATTAAAATAAG